>NC_050073.1:119923450-120229579 GCF_009764565.3 Dermochelys coriacea
GAGCACCCTCTGTTGCCTCACACCACTGCACCCAGATATAAAGGGCCAAGCTGCCCCTGACTCCTCTGGATTCCTTCCTACTGGAAAGACTCTGGTAGAGAGGGGAAGGAGGGTGAGTCATGGAAAAGACATGTGCAACACATCTCCAAGAGCAACAGTTATGGAAAGGTAGGTAAACATTTTTCATTTGAGTGATTGCACATTTATTCTACTGTAGGTGACTCACAAGCATTTCAAACTGGAGGTGGGCTTGGAATCTACCTGAACAGGGATTGTAGGACCACTCGTCCAAATCTGGCATCAGCTCTAGATTCATGAGAAATGGTATAGTGAGGGGCAAATGTATGGACCGACAACCATGTTGCTGCCCTACAAATGTCCAGTATGGGTACACGAGCCAGGAAGGCTGTGGAAGTAGCCTAAGCCACCTCTTTACTTGGCAGTGCAATATCAGACAATCAGTAGCACAAAGGACAACAACTAGAAATCCAGGAAGAGATCCTCTGGTTGACTGTCTGAACCTGCAACAAAGCGCTCAAATGAAGATCTGAAAGATCTAGTCTGATCCAGATAATAAGCCAAAGCTCTTCTAACATCTAGAGTGTTGAGCTTTTCTTCTTCTTTATTCAAATGAGGCTTTGGAAAGAAAGTCATCAAAAATATTGCTGGAATAATGTGAAAAGTGAGAAAACCACTTTTAGACAGGAATTTTGGGTGAGGCTGAAGGAAAACCAGTGTTCCTAAAGAAAACTGTGTATGGAGACTGACACTAAAACTCATAGCTTCCCTACTGGCCAAGGTTACAGCAATCAAAAGCCACCTTCAGAGACAGGTGTAACAGAGAACAAGTCACTAGCAGCTCAACAGGGATGTGGGTATAATCTGAGCAAACCCTTTAGAAATCTGACATACATAGGGTTTGAAAAAAACTGATCAGTTATCCATGGGAAGGTGGAAAGCTGAGATAGCCGCCAAAACTGACTGATGGAACTGAGAACTAATCCTTGTTGTTTCAGAAACACAAGATAGTCCAAGATATGGCAAATCGGAGCCTGAGCTGTGGGTACATCTCTTTGTATGGACCAAAACGGACAATATCTTCCATTTATCAAGATAACTAGTCCTAGTTGAAGGCGTCCTATTATTTAGCAGAATTTCAGGTGGAGGGCCTGAAGGCTGGCATGAAGGAGGTGGGTGGTCCTGGGAGATCACATCCACATCTCTCGGAAGCAGCAGTGGAGGTCTGACCAACAAGGGCAGTACACTTTAAAACTAGTTGTTGACAGGGCCATGCAAGGGCTATTCAAATAAGGTGAGTGGAATCTTGCTCGACTTTGGAGAAGACCTCAGGCAGCAGGGAAGAGCAAAACTGGCAGGAAGGCATAACCAAGGTAGGAAGAAAGCCTCTGTCAGTGAACCCAGGATAGGAGCTGCTTGTGAACAAAAAAGGAAGAGATGACATTTGTTGTTTTCTCTGGTTGCAAACAGTTCCATTTGGGGAGTACCCACTGCTGGAAAATGGACCTGGGCACATCTGGGTGAAGAGACCACCCATGGTAACCTGCAAATGATCTGCTCAAGAGGTCTACCAAATGTTTTGAGCTCCTGGAAGGTAATCAGCTCTCAGGTTGATGGATGTGGTGATGCAGAAATTCCAAAGGAGGATAGCATCCTCGCATAACTTTTTCGAATGGGCCATCCTTCATTTGTTTACAAAGAGCATGGCTGCTGTGTTGTCTGCGAGTACCAACCGATTCCACCCCTTGGTATGTAGAAGGAACAACACGCTCGGTAAACTGATTGCCCAGTGTTCTTGATATTCATATAGCGACTTGGAGCCTTTGGTTTCCTCAGGATCTAAGCCTGAAGGGGACCTAATTGAGATACTTTACCTAGATCCGATCCATCTGTGAGCAAGTGACTCTTGTGAAGGGACAAAGGGAACTCCCTCAAACACATCTGCAGGTTCTACCCACCAGTAAATTCAGGGAGACAAGACCCAAGCAGGCACTTGAACCACCATGTCCACATGACAATAGGCTGGTGAGTACGCAGAGGTAGACCTGTAGTTCTGAGGCATAGCCTGCCATGCTGCACCATGCAAGTCCACACCACCATGTATACTAGAAGTATGAGGCAGTTCTGAACCGCAGGGACAGGATAAGCCTTTAGATCTGGAGCAATGACCCACATTGTTTGGAACCTCTCCTCTGGCAGGAAAGCCCTAGCCTTTGTAGAGGTCAGGACTGCCCCTATGAATGCAATTCTCTGAACAGGCATCAGGATAGATTTCTGTGTTGATTAGGAGCCCCAAGGCATCAAAAGTGGCCTGAATAGTGGCTAAGCTGGAGAGTAGCTAAGATCTAGACCAGCCTCACTAGCCAGTCATACAGGTAGGGGAGCACATGGACATCCAACTTTCACACCGCTACTATAACCTTGCATTTTGGGAACACACTGACAGGCAGCACTGCAAATTGGTAGTGGAATCCATTGATCATTAATCTGAGAAACTTTCTGTGGCTCTGGTGAATCGTCACATGAAAATAAGCATCCTTTAAGTTGATCAGCATACCAGCCCCCGGGACCTAAGGAAGGGATAATAGGCAATAGAATACCAATTAAAATTTATTAAATATTTCTGGATTTTTCTCTACATTTTCAAATATATTGATTTCAATTACAACACAGAATACAAACTACACTGCTCACTTTATATTATTTTTATTACAAATGTTTACACTGTAAAAATGATAAAAGATGCAGTATTTTTCAATTCACCTCATACAAGTACTGTAGTGAAATCTCTTTATCGTGGAAGTGCAACTTACAAATGTAGATTTTTGTTACATAACTGCACTCAAAAACAAAAAAAACAATGCAAAACTTTTTAGAGCCTACAAGTCCACTCAGTCCCACTTCTCATTCAGTCAATCACAAAGACAAAACAAGTTTGTTTACAGGAGATAATGCTGTCCATGTCTTATTTACGTCACCAGAAAGTGAGAACAGACATTCAACGGGGACTTTTGTAACTGGCATTACAAGGTATTTCATGCCACATGTTAAACATTTGTAAGCCCTTTCATGCTTCGGCCACCATTCCAGAAGATATGATTCATGCTGATGATTCTCATTAAAAAATAATGTGTTAATTAAATGTGACTGAACTCCTTGGGAGAGAATTGTACGTCTCCGGCTCTATTTTATCCACATTCTGCCATATATTTGATGTTACAGTAGTCTCGGATGATGACTCAGCAGCACATGTTGTTCATTTTAAGAACTCTTTCACTGCAGATTTGACAAAATGCAAAGAAGGTACCAATGTGAGATTTCTAAAGATAGCTACAGCACTTGACCCAAGGTTTAAGACTCTGAAGTACCTTCCAAAATCTGAGAGCGACGAGGTGTGGAGCGTGCTTTCAGATGTCTTAAAAGAGCAACACTCGATGCGGAAATTACAGAACCCAAACCACCAAATAAGAAAATCAACCTTCTGCTGGTGGCATCTGATTCAGATGATGAAAATGAACATTTGTCAGTCCGCACTGCTTTGGATTGTTATCGAGCAGAACCTGTCATCAGTATGGATGCATGTCCCCTGGAATGGTGGTTGAAGCATGAAGGACATATGAATCTTTAGCACATCTGGCATGTAAATATCTTGCGACACCGACTACAACAGTGCCAATGAGAACACCTGTTCTCACTTTCAGGTGACATTGTGAACAAGAAGTGGGCAGCATTATCTCCTAAAAATGTAAACAAACTTGTCTGTCTGAGCGATTGGCTGAAGAAATAGGACTGAGCAGACTTGTAGGCTCTAAAGTTTTACATTGTTTTATTTTTGAATGCAGTTACTTTTTTGTACATAATTCTGCATTAAATTCAACTTTCATGATAAAGAGATTGCACTACAGTGAATTGAAAAACACTTTTTCTTTTATTTTTTACAGCGCAAATATTTGTAATAAAAAAATAAAGTGAGCACTGTACACTTTGTATTTCGTTATAATTGAAATATATTTGAAAGTGTAGAAAACATCCACAAATATTTAAATAAATGATATTCTATTGTTTAATCACAATTCATTTTTTTAATCACTTGACAGCCCTAATTATTATTTTCTTCAGAATGACAGACTCATCTGATGAAAGCAGCCCATTATCTCAGGTGCACCAGAAGATGCATCTGCAACCTCTTTATAGTAAAAGGTGTTTTATACTGGATCCAAAGAATATTGCTACAACTTCTAGTTCTGTAATCTCAGTAGAATCAGTCTCTGCTCCTGTTCTACTCTTGTTACTCACTACAAAGTCAAGAGGAGAATGAACAAAACCATGAATTCTGTGATCAGACATCTATAGAACAAACAGAAAATGTGATAGGAGATGCAGTATTCAAAAGCCACAGGATGCCTCTTATACAGAATTCAGAGTAGCAGCTGTGTTAGTCTGTATCCGCAAAAAGAAAAGGAGTACTTGTGGCACCTTAGAGACTAACAAATTTATTTGAGCATAAGCTTTTATGAGCTACAGCTCTGTTGCTCACGAAAGCTTATGCTCAAATAAATTTATTTGTCTCTAAGGTGCCACAAGTATTCCTTTTCTTATACAGAAGAAAGTTTCAAAAAAAAAATAAAATAAAAGCTTTAAGATGTGATTTGAAGTGGATGTTTCTACCGTGGGCATGTCAAAGGAGTACCATTCACTGTAAAGGAGTCAGCCTCTCACAGATATACTTGGTGAGAAAAACTGATCTGATAGTTACAGTGTAATTTCACTTTTCATTAGAGTCTTGCTTATTCAGGTGGTTGCAAGCTTCCAGAGCTACAGTATTGTAGTTCCAATGTAAACAGAATGACAAGCTGACTACCTTCAGCATGAGAACAATGGCATTTATAAAGGCTTTTTGATAGAGCGTCTAAGAGTACATTCTTTTCAGCACAAATGGGAAGCATTTTGCCTTGCATGAAGTCGTACTTATATCTTTGGTCTAGTTTAGCGTTTCTCAGATGAGGCCATCAGGGGTCTTTCCTGAAGCCATGACAGCCTTCTGAGCAGAGATGGGGGAGAGGGCAAAGCAGCAGCTCCTCCCTGCAGCACCTAAGGGCTCCGAGGGAGGGCTTCAGTGCCCCCCCATCCCACCCCACAATCTTCAGCTGTGAGGCTTCAGGGGCGGGCTTCAGCCCCTCTGCCCAGCTTCAGCCCTGGGGCTCTGGCAGTGGGCTCTGGGCTTCAGCCCCTTGGCGAGTTGGAGCTCCAAACTTCAGCCCCTCTCTCCCTCCCAGCTCCAGCTCTGGACTTCAGCAAAGCCAGCCTTACTGGGTGCTATGGTCAAGAGGCAAAGAGAGCGTTGTGCCCGGGGTGCAAAGCTGCAGAAGGGAGCTCGGGGGAATGGGAGGGGGGAAAGCAATGGAGTTGGGGGGCGGGGGTGGCAGAGGAAGGAGCAGGGGCCAGGGACACCAAAATACACCTGTACATTATTTTTATATTATTGAACGTGCAAAAACCCTTCAGAAATGAATTACAATGATTTGGGCATGTACATGGGCAGATTTATTTGTTTTTCCTAAAGTATTTTAAGATAATTTGTCAGAACGGCCACCAGCAAGAGTTGCGGCCACCAAAAAATTTGTTGTGAGAACCCCTGTGACTAGCTTACAATTAGAACAATTTCATTCCAACTCCCATTCATTCTTTCCTGTTCAATTTGCAAGCCTCCCAAGCAAGAGGAAAACCAAATCCGCGGGGGTTGGGGGGGCAGAAAATGTCAAGAAGCAGGGGAAGTAGGATAGAGAAACTACCTTCATCAAGAGACACAGGGAAAACTAGAAGAAATAAGGAAAGTGGATAAAAACTGAACTATTTAACCTGTTCACTTCTATTCTTTTTAATAGCAGCATAAGGATACTTTTCAAAAAAGTAATCCTTTTTCCTAATAGGGTTTGCAAACAGCAGTTTTATTAATCACAACAGACATGACAAGTAAGCAAGATAGAGCCACTTTGGAAGTGGTTGTGGCACTCTGCAATGCACAGCAACAGCCAAACACAACAAAACCTGCTGTAACCAATTACTTAACATGCACCCTCCCTGCCAAGCAGCAGCACAATTAAAAGCCCTGAAGTTTAACCAGCACACATTTAAATGCTATGCATTGCTGCAAACCCTTGACACGCTACCCATCAGATGTTTACCCTGGAAGAGGCTTTTTAAATTGAGCTTCTGATTTCTTAACTTGAATAACTGGGTTGGATTTGACCATCCATCCCCCATTTAAAAAGCTTTTACACCTCTCATAGAAGTTCTAAACCTATCACCTTCGATGGCATCCCTTTAACCCTTCTGCAAAGGGAGAAGAACTGCATTCTACCCTGAGTTATCAAAACTTAGACAGCTTTACTATTTGCACTTTGAATTAACAAGCCAAATCACTTGCACCCGCCCACCACCACAGACAATGCTTAGTCAATTACTTAATTTCTGATGCTGCATCTAACATGATTGTTTATTAGCAACTGGCTTCCTCCAAGTGAGTTAACTTTGTATTATATTTCACAATACCAAAAGCTGCGGGTGTAATCAGAACTCAAGTTTCTCTATGCTGATATATAACCTTCAGATGGATATACAATTAGTGTTAATCCTTGGATCTAAACTTGTACTCTACAAGACAGAAATAAATTATAGCTCCATCTGGTTGATGCATGAGCCATTCTTAGCTTAGCCTTGCATATTAAAAGTATGCTCACTATGAACTCCGGGTCTCAAGACGCATGTAATCCCCTGAGATTTTTATGCTGCTTTAAAAATTAATAGTAAAAAATTGCTAAGGATAAAGAATTTCATTTTGATTTTTAAAAGATACAATGTAAGATTTCATTACAGCTATAGCACCTTTAATCAGGGTTTTCCCAGGGATTTTATCAAGAGGGTTCATGAACCTTCTTATTGCTGAATGACACAGCATCTTGGTCACCCAGCAGGCTGAGTCATGCCAGTAAATCCTGTGGCAGAGATTTAAGAGATACTACACTTAAACGAGCATCAACTTGCATTTGCAAGGTTTTTCCAATGTTTAGGTGATCTTCGGTGCTCTATGTATAGTATGTAACCACATAACTGAAATCAGTAAATTATGGTTCTTTTAGACTGTATTTAGCCGATTCACCTCAGGAGTATAGTACATAGCGTCGTCAGTGGAACACTGACTAGAGTACCCAGCCAGAACAGAAGTTATTGTTTGATTATATATTTTACGTCTGTACATGACCAACCACACACTTCGCTGTTGAACAGAAACCCTTGAAAATACAATCCTCATTTTCCTCAAAGATCATAGCACTTCAGAGAGGAAGGCTTCAGAGTAGTTAGAGAATAGCCCTAGGACTTGAGACCTGGGTTCAATTCCCTGCTCTGCTACAGACTTTGACACATTAGACCTTGATAACTTGCCCAGTCTATACTGGGTTGGCTTGGCTACATCACTGAGGAATGTGAAAAATCTACACCCAAGTGGCATAGTTAAGTCGACCTAAGTCCCCACATAGGCAGCGCTAGGTCAATAGACGAATTCTTTCATCAACCTAGCTACCACCTCTTTCGGAGGTGGAGTATCTATGCCAACAGGAGAATCCCTCCTGTTCGTGTAGGTAGGGTCTACACTGAAGCGCTATTGCTGCGCATCTGTAACAGTGCGGCTGTGCTGCTCTAGTGTTTCAAGTGTAGACAATCTCCAGGTCTCTGTGCCTCAGTTCCCCATCTATAAAACGTGGATAACAGTACTGGCCTACTTCACAGGCGAGCTGCAAGGATAAGTCCATTGAAGATTATCAGGTACTCAGACACTAAGTGATGGGGGTCAGATAAGTACCCAGAATAGCCAACATTTGTTTCAGTTCAGCATGGTTGTGTTACTAAAAGGTGACTTGCAAAGAAAACATAGATTGGGTTTGTTTACTTTGTTCTCTTTCAATGTATAAAGAGATTGTTGTTTTGAGAACATTCCGGTGTCCACATGGGCATGCAAATGTCCTGTCCAGGCAAGAAGACTGCTGTCTAGAGGGCTAGTGTAGCGTAAACCAGTGGTTCTCAACCAAGAGAACACTATGTGTACCCCTTGGGGGAAATGCAGAGATCTTCCAGGGGGTACTCATCTATATCAGTGTTTCTCATCCTGGGATTGCAGCTCCCGGGGGTGGGTGTCATGGGATGGGTTTAGGGGGATCACAAGTAC
Organism: Dermochelys coriacea; assembly: GCF_009764565.3. Classification (NCBI taxonomy): domain Eukaryota; kingdom Metazoa; phylum Chordata; order Testudines; family Dermochelyidae; genus Dermochelys; species Dermochelys coriacea. The sequence goes on from NC_050073.1 coordinate 119,931,693, forward strand.
AGGGCCAGCATTGGGGGTGGCAAGCAGGGCAACTGCCCAGGGCCCCACAAAGCTAAGTTACACGCTTGAGCCCCACCACCTGAGGCTTGGACTTCAGACAAGGCTCAAAAGTGAAAAACTTTCAAGTATCACAGTGAAAAGTAAATACAGTATTTATATTCCAATCGATTTACTTTATAATTATATAGTAAAAAAGCAAGCAATCTTTCAGTACTAGTGTGCTTTGACACTTTTGTATTTTTGGGTCTGATTTTGTAAGCAACTAGTTTAAGTGACATGAAACTTGGGATACACAAGACAAATCAAACTCTAGAAAGGGGTACGATAGTCTGGAAAGGTTGAAAACCACTGGTGTAATGACATTCCAAGAAGCAAGAGTGTGAAAGTAGAACCCTAAGAACAGGAAGGGATTTTAGTCAGACTATTTAGAACTTGTTTTGGTTTTGTTAACACCTAGCTATCTTTAGCCCTGCTGAAGTACAGAGTAGCAGCCATGTTAGTCTGTATTCGCAAAAAGAAATGGAATTTGCAAACTGGATACAATTAACTTAGACTTGAATAGAGACTGGGAGTGGATGGGTCATTACATAAAGTAAAACTATTTCCCCATGTTATTTCTCCCCCCACCCCACCCCCCGTCTGAGGAACAGTGGTTCTTGTTAACAGCTGGAAATGGCCCACCTTGATTATCACCATGAAAGGTTTTCCTCCTTCCCTTCTCCCCCTTCCTGCAGGTAATAGCTCATCTTAAGTGATCACTCTCCCTACAGTGTGTATGATAAAACCCATTGTTTCATGTTCTGTGCGGGTGCGTGTGCATGTATAAATCTCCCCACTGTATTTTCCACCGAATGCATGCGATGAAGTGAACTGTAGCTCAAGAAAGCTTATGCTCTAATAAATTTGTTAGTCTCTAAGGTGCCACAAGTCCTCCTTTTCTTTTAGCTATCTTTAGTGGCTAATTAACAAAGGCTTCCTTTATTTAGAACATTAAAGATTCAACACCTTAGTCTTTCAATTACGATGTTAAGCACTCACAATAAATATAGCTTATACCTCACACTGCTCCTCTAATAAACCAGGGAAAACGAGATTTTAAATTTCTGCGGGTATGTCTACACTGGCAGAGTTACAGCGCCAGAAGGTACAGCACCGCTCAGAGCGCTGAAGGGAAACCGCTGTTGCGTGTTCACACTATCAGCTGCCTGTGCAATAACATGTTCACACTTGCAGCAGTATTTGGAGCGGTGCACTCTGGGCAGCTCTCCCACAGAGCGTCTCTTCTTCTGCCGCTAAGAGTTGTGAGAAGGCAGAGGGGGTCGCGGGATATCCTGGGTCATGTCCCAATGCCCCGTGATGCACTGCTTTGCATCCCAGCAATCTCTGTGCTTCCGCCCGCATTTGGCGTCATCTTTCAACGGTTTGTGCACTGAGCGCTTCGCCTCTTCAGTCTCCAGAAACGGATCCCGCACTGTTGTTAACAAGTTAACCAATCTGCTGCTCGCTCTCACTAACACGTCACGAGTGGCAGTGGAGTTATTCCTTAAACTACAAAGGCAAGAGGCGCGAGACATTGATCTCGCCACGCGTAGTAGCTACTACACAAGATTGCTTGTGGCATTCACGGAGGAGCTGGCCACAGTGGAATGCTGCTTTTGAGCTTGGGAAACAAGTACTGAATGAATGGTGGATCACATTGTCATGCACATCTGGATGACTAGCAGTGGCTGCAGAACTTTCGGATGAGGAAAGCCACATTTATGGGACTGTGTGATGAGCTCGGCCCAGCCCTGTGGCACAAGGATACAAAAATGAGAGCTGCCCTGTCATTGGAGAAGCGTGTGGTGATTGCACTGTGCAAGCTGGCTACTTCAGACTGCTACCGATCGGTCACTAACCAGTTCAAAGTGGAAAAGTCGACTGTTGGACTCGTGTTGACGGAAGTGTGCAGGGCCATTAATCACACCGTACTCTGAAAAACCGTGACTCTGGACAACATACGTGACATTGTGGATGGCTTTGCACAAATGGGCTTCCCTATCTGTGGAGGGGCGATAGATGGCATGCATATTCCAATTCTGGCACCAGACTTACTTAGCCACCGAGTACATTAATCAGAAGGGATATTTCTCTATGGTTCTCCAGGCGCTTGTGGATCACCGTGGGCATTTCACGGACATTAACGCAGGCTGGTCCGGAAAGGTGCACTGTGGAGGGTGGGGAAAGGGAGGGTCCCAGGAGGAGGTGGGGTCCTGGGATGGTTAAAGATTTGCGTATGTCCAGGTATCATATGCAACCTTGTCCTTTGGAGTACAGTGCAGCGGGTGCTGTACTTCAGTAGGGCTAAACTGCAGAGGGACGGGTGTTGAGTGCAGTGCTCCTCCCTCCCTGCCCCCCCAGTGACGGTAGAGTGGCACGGGAAAGTTACCCTTAATGGGGCAAGAAACAAAGCAGCTCTGCCAAAGAACCTGCAGCAGCAGATTGCCCAGTATCTCCATGACAGTTTTGTGGAGATCTCTGAGGCAGACTCCCGTGAAGTGAGGGAGTCAATCAACAGCCTGTTCACCCTCTCAGACAAGGCATGTGGTGGTACGCACATCATACAGACACAAACCTGCTTTCTACAACTCTCCTGCCCCCAACAACTTGCTTTAGCGATTCCCAAAATCAAAGCCACTTACCAGGGGCCTCCTCTCCTGTCTGCACTTCGCCAAGCTCTGAGAGCTGTGACTGGCTTGCCTCCTTCAGGGTAGAGAGGAGCTCCTGTCTGCATGCATCTCTGACCTCCAAGTCATCCTCTGGGTGTCCCTCCCCCTCCACATCCTCGTCCAAGCTTTCCTCCTCCTGGCTCGGTCCACTCTTGATTGGCACGCGAGCCACCAAAGTATCCACAGTGGCCTTCGCAGTGAAGGTGGGGTTGCCACCAAGTATTGCGTCCAGCTCTTTGTAGAACCAGCACCTCGTGGACGCAGCATCGGAGTGGCAGTTTGCCTCCCGCGCCTTGTGGTAGGCATTCCGCAGCTCCTTCACTTTGACCCTGCACTGCAGTGTGTCCCGCTCATGGCCCCTTTTTGTCATGCATCGTGAAATCTGTCCATCAATATCGTAATTCCTACAGCTGGAGCGCAGCTGGGACTGGACAGCCTTCTCTCTCCAAAAGCTGACGAGGTCCAGCCGCGCGGCATTGCTCCAAGTGGGGGATCAGCTGGTGCATGGAGCAGGCATGGTCACCTGGAAAGATGCACTGAGACCACTGCACGTGCCACTGAGCAAACAGGAAGGGGACTTTCAAAATTCCCAAGAAATTTAACAGGTGGCGCTCACGGTTGGTCATCTGATGGGAGGGCAGTAGAATTCAAACCGATGATCAGAGAGGCGAGAACAGGCATTGTGGGACACCTCCCGGAGGCCAAACATGGTGAGCTAAGTGACCAGGGTGTCTACACTGGCACCGTGGCGCTGTAGCCCTGGCGGAGAAAGCTGTACACCTCTCATCGTTTTTTCCCCACAGTGCTGCAAGTGTGCAGTTTCTGAGCACAAAGTTGCTTGGCAGTGCATACCCCTCGGGAGTTACACCGCAGAAAGCCGCTTTACTGAGCAAAAACTTGCCAGCGTAGACAAGGTCTAAGGGCTTATCTACGCTTAACACATTACAGCAACATAGGATTCTCTCGTCAGCGTAGGTAATCCACCTCCCGAGAGGCGGTAGCTAGTTTGAGGGAAGAATTCTAGCACTGTCTACACAGGAATTTAGGTCAGTTTAAATACACTGCTCAGGGGCGTGGATTTTTCACACCCTTAACCAATATAGTTAAACTGACCTAATTTTCTAGTGTAGACAAGATCTTAGCCAAGAACAGGAAAAAAACACATTACAAATCACTTTCACCTTCTTTACGCATCAGAAAGCAAAAAAGGGGCACAAGCAGTAGAAACAGTTTTCAAGGTGACCTGGAAAACTCTATATGTATTAGTAAGAGTACAAAAAAAAAAAAAAAAGATCAAGAAATCAACAACAGTGATTTTAATTTTAATAAAGGACTTACTGCACCAGCTTTGGCACAAACCCCTCAATACACCTACTGTACATGAATACTTTTGCATGCAATGCGCTATTCAAAAAGAGCGCCCAACATATGTGCCCTGTTTGAACTAGTACTCTTGAAACTAGAAAAGCCTCTGGAAGAGAAGTGTGGTAAATCAATCACAAATGCAATCAGTTAAGTGTTACAGTACTCATGATACTGTAATCTCAGACTCCTAAAATTAAACTTAACTCTCTCTCTGGGAAGGCTAGAAGCCTTAACTGAACATGCTTAAAAGTTACTCAACATAGCATAGTTGGGGTTTTAAAGCAAACAGTAATGACAAACAAAAAAAAACAGGGAGGAAAAAACAAGACTTGTCAATACCTCTTTCTGTCCTTGACTAAACTGATCCTATTAAACCATTTGCTGAACACAATCGCAGCACTGCAAATACGCAGTAGATAAATATTTTCCATTGCAAACATGCTATTGTTTCTGCCATTTGTTGGGCTACGCTAAGTTGCTTTACATTACTAATTTATTAAGTTCCACAAAAGTTTGTTTCATTTCAGCAAAGGCCTTTAACCATATACTTACAGAAAGGGCATATTTAGAGGACACATACATTACAGTAATGAGGTTGCAGTGCCAATGACTGACGCTCTTAATCAGCCAGGAGCATTAGATGCCTATATGACAGGTTTCAGAGTAGCAGCCGTGTTAGTCTGTATTCGCAAAAAGAAAAGGAGTACTTGTGGCACCTTAGAGACTAATAAATTTGACCATAAGCTTTTTTGAGCTACAGCTCACTTCATCGGATGCAACCGATGAAGTGAGCTGTAGCTCACAAAAGCTTATGCTCAAATAAATTTGTTAGTCTCTAAGGTGCCACAAGTACTCCTTTTCTAGATGCCTATAGTTATACCCACAGCTGAATGACCTTGGTTTTGTAAGGACAGACCACAGACAACTATAAACAATCTACAGCATCTCCTGAACACCAATGCCAAGTTACTAGTAGAAGATTATGGTCAAAGAAGGGGCAGAAGGACTCCATACTGAGAATTGAGCTGAAGCTACAAATTCCATTCATACCAATAGCTCAGGCAAGATCTGAAATGAGACAAAGGTTTTCAACCATCAGAGGAGAGAAGTTCTCAAACAGCCTTCCACAGGGAGCAGTGGGGACAAAAAAACTTAAATTTATCAAGTTCAGTCTTGAAGCCAGTTATGGAGAGGATGGTATGATGGGACTTCCTACAATGGCATGTAGCCAATCTACAACTGCTAACAGCAAATATCTCCAACGGCTGGTGAGGGAACACTAGATGGGGAGGGCTCCAAGTTACTACAGAGAAGTTTTTCACAGGTATCTGGCTGGGCTTAAAGTCTATGAGATTTCTAAAAGGTGTAAGTATGTACACAAAGAGGAAGACCATTTGTGACTGAACGTCAGTAACTCCAATACCTCTTACAATATTTATGAAAGGGAGACTGCTTATCTACAATAGTTGTAACAGGCCTTTTTATGCAAGTGACAAAAAGAGCTCAGGGCAGACGGAGGAGAGGATGATGAACGAAACCAGGAGGTTAAATAATTTGACTAGCAGTAGTGCTACTGGTATCACAGCCATGACAAGCCATCTTAGTTTTCAGAATGATGCCGCTATCCGATACTCCTGTACATCCTTAACATCACTTCCTGCTAGTACCAGAATCTGCTTAGCATCCTTTCCCCATGACTTGAGAGGTACCCTTTTGTTATCTCTTCAGTGCCTTATTCCAAACTGTTAACCACACTTCATAGCTTCTGTAGGCCAAGCACACTGCATACACCAGGGACTCCCCTTGCATTCCTCCATTCCCCCATGAGCAACATGTGCCACCCTCCTATTCCCCTCTATTTCAGGAACTCCCCACCACCCTTCCCACCTCCATTCCCCAGGGTTCCAAACTGTTAAAGGTCTCTGGAGGAGTTAACACCTAAGACTTAAATGGGCGGATTTAAGATTAAATTGTTTCCCTTTCACCTTCTCTTAGCAAGCAAGGGAGTTGAGAAACAGATCTGTATTTGTCTGCTCTTCAATCCATTGCACTGCAAGGCTGAAGTTAAGATTACTGTGAAATGATGCTTCTCTGCCTCAATCTCAAAATATACCCTGTTTCTCCTGTAAGGTCTCACCTGCCTTCACACCCTGTCCCGAGGGACTGAGTTGAGAGCACATCAGATTTAAGCTAAAGAGAAATTCACTGTGAAGGCTGACATCCCTGATTTGAGCCTTCCCACGACCACCACCCCTCATCTGAACAGGACTGCATCGAAGCTACTTTTCCAGCAACAGTTGTTCTACCATTAGAGAAGTTCTGAAGACCAGATTACCCCCAGTACACTTGCACAGAGGCACTGTAACTGAGGGCACAATTTGAAAACAACAGCGTTGCACATCTGGCTGTGCTAACAATTCTGTTGTTGTGCAATCCTGAAAAGAATTCAGTTCTCCCCCAGAGCTGTGTTGCTTCTGCAGGGGCAAGAAGTTGTAAAAAATCTTACTACTTCACTGAAGTCAGATACACAGTAGAGAGGGCAGATCCACTGAGTGAGAAGGTTGCCCCTTTACACTAAGGGCATAGCTACACTGGAAACTTCAAAGCACTGTCACAGGAGTGCTCCTGCAGCAGCGCTTTGAAGTGCAAGCGTGGTCGTGCGCGAGCGCTGGGAGAAAGCGCTCCTGGTAATCCACCTCCATGAGGGGACTAGCTCCGAGCACTAGCGTTTTAAAGCGCTCTGACTTGCTGCACTCGGGGGGTGATTTTTCACACCCCTGCGCCAGCAAGTTAGAGTGCTATAAAACGTAAGTGTAGCCAAGCCCTCAGCCTTCAGAGTAGAACCACACTCAGTTTAGTTTTCTTGTAGTTTTAAAGTACCACACTGACTAAAAATGAATTGCTTTACTCACAACAGTCCCGTCCATCTGCTGTGCAATTAAATGGCTTCTGTAACTTTGTTCAGGATATGTTTAGTTTTTTACGACTTGTTTTCACATTACCCACTAGTTCTGAATTTTGTAAATAAAACAAAAGCTTGCTTTTTCCAAGGGTCCTTACATAGAAAGAATCACTCCACAAAGTTCAACATTAACGCAGGATTATACGCCAAAATAAAAGTAAAAGCTATTAGATTGACAGCCAGAAAGCTGTGGTTAGATTAAAAAGTCTGAACAGCAAGCAGTTTTAACTGCTATATGTACTCCAGTATCTGAGAGTGTTCTAGTTTCTGCTCCAACTCTGAATTGTGTGGCAGTTAAAGCCAGAAATAAATTTAATTCAGCTCTCAGGTCTGATATTCAAAAATGCGATCCATCCACAACTCCAGCTGAAGTCAATGGGAGCTGCAGGTGTTCAGCACTTCTGAAAATAATCAGGTCATCAGCATGTTCTTATTTGGATAAACTGTCTGGAAAGTAAAAAGAAATTAGTGTAAGTGAAGCTGACTTTACCAACTACAACTGCTTGGGTTTATCACACACAAAAATAATTTACAACCATCATTTACCCCCCTCAAAGACAATAATGGTCCTTTCAGATTAGCTGTGGTCTATTGTGTGAATACATACTTAGGGCAGGATCCTCCCCTCAGAGCCACACCATAAACCACTGCATATTGAGGGCTTCTCTTACATTGTCCGACAGTCAACATACAGGACATGCTGAGTACTGCGCATCTAAGGCCTGATCTACAGGTTTTTGTACCAGTATGACTATTTTGGTAAGGGGTGTAATTCTTTACTGACAATTATACCAGTAGAACCCCTAGTATGGACACAGTTCTACTGGTATCAAGGTGTCTTACTCAAGTAGAGCTTATTCCCCATCCCATACAGGAATGTGCAATACCCCATTTATACCATGGGAACTGCAACCACACTAGAGGGGTTGTATCATTTTAACTATATGCTTATAGTTAAAGAGGTGCAATTTGTGTATTTAGACAAGCCCTGGGACAGAAGAGTGGACCTGTGACCCTTTGACTGTAAACTGACCTTTACAGAGAGTAACGACAGGAGGTGTGTACAACCCACTTGGTTTTAACCATTTATTCATGCGACTCCCTCACCCTTACATCCCAAGAGCAAGCATTACTGGTTGTGTCAAATTTCTTTTAAGAGAAATAAAGATCCGTCCTTTCATCCGTATAACTTTGTGCTCAACTCATTCTTAATGGGAGCAGGGAAGAGGCTAGACAGCTGGGCAGCAGGTTAGGAATCAGGCTCAGCCTCTCATCTCTGAAGATTTAAACTCAACGCGTAATGTCAAGGCAGCTTGCCAAGGGGGAAAATATTGGGCTTATACCTTGTGCTACTTTGATGTATAAAGGGTTGAAACTTGTCAGAAGAAAGGGGACTTGTGAGAAATGCAGGGTTTCATTCACTTTGGACGACGATGGCTGCCTCTAGGTTTTTGCGCACAAACCTCTCACTGGTAAAGCTCCAATAACGGGAGCACCAGTGCACAAAAGGAGCAGGTTCTATTTATCAGGGTAATCAAGAGCTGCTCCGAGCAGAGGGAGGACACAGTGGCATGAACACCAGTGACAGATTCACTCGAGCGACCCTGCTGTAGGGAGCACATGCCACCTTTCAGTATGGACACAATGAGACACCACTTGACCTCAGAGACACTGCCACGCTATAGGGCAAACGCAGAGCCACCCACACAGAGGAACTCTTAAGGGATAGAAGTATTTTTTCCAGCTTCTCACTAATGCAATTAATAGGTTTCCACATACCTATAGACGGGTGGCTGTGTTTAACCACTTGTATGTGACTGACTTGGCTTTCTCTGTTTGCTAATCAACTTTGCTTTAAATTACAGCTTTTATTTTTTGGTTGTTGGGGGGTTTTGTTTGTTTTGTTGGTCTTGAACCATTCACTCGAGTCTATTTGCCAGGACATGAAATACAAGCTTTGAATCTCTATTACCTGACCTAAGGAGCTCTATCCCAGGGACAGGACAAGACATTGCCAACCAGACATGTCAAACCCGGGGGGGGGGGGGAGAAATGGGGCTTATTCTTGGCTTAATTGGCTTGGGAGTTGCTTGCTGGCTAGTTTTTGGCTTGTAGCTTGTTGCTTCTTTTATTTGATCAGCTACGGCAAGCAGGGGCAAGAGAGGCAGGGGTGCACAGGGAGCCCACCACAGTCCCAGACTGCACGCTGTGGGGATCTAGTCAGAGTGTTGGGTTCTTAGGGATTGGCTTGTTTTGAAATGGGATTAGCTTGATTTTTGGCTTATTATGAAAATCAGGGTGCTGATTTACCTCGTGAAAGCTGGCAACTGTGTTGCTAACCCTTAAAAGGTTCTACCCAGCTGTTGGCTGCAGAAGTAAGAAGGAAGTAGAGAACCAAAGGTTACACTTGACCTTGCAGATGTTAATAAATTACCCAGAGCACTGTTTATGCCAGCTCTAGTGGCCAAGGGCACATTTACCCAGGGCTCGGTTGCTGGCATTTTCCCCTAAACACACCTGACCACAAAGCAGTGCCAAGCAGTCCAACAGTGACCGTATGTCTGACTACAAAATCAAGGTATTGTCCATTCACTTTTAAACAGTTCACACTTATGCTACAAAAGGCCACATACAACCCCTTTCTTTTTTTGGAGGGGGCAGTTCAGCTGGAGATGGGTGACAGCTTTGAATGAACTTGGGGCTTTAACATGATTTTCAGCAAAATATGTAAACAGACATTCCCAGCAGTGCTATACCTAACACTAACAGGGCAAGTGCTTGTTTCAGACTTGCTTCCAAATCACATAGGAAACATATGCTCAGTAGGATCAATGGTGCAAATAAGGTTGGGTTACTACACTCATACGTTTATATTTAATAGGCATGAGAATGGAAATAGCCATTTCACTTTCAACACTAATAAAGGAACAGAATAATGACCTTGCCAGTTAAGAATTCAGGCACCCTAGGCCTCCTCTTAGGTTAAATAAAAATCTCTGTACAGCTAGGGTCTAATTTTAAAAGTATGCATGCAGTCCTTTATATCCTAGTTTGAAAGGAACAAGGAGAAAGGAAATGACTAATCAAAGAAGCAGCAAGTTAATACATTTTGGTACTAGGAAAAAGAAAACTAGCATGTATTTTTAATACTCCATACAGGAGGATGCATTGGTCCTCCTTTGATCAGGGGGTTGGACTAGATCAGCATTTTTCAAAGTTCGGGTCGCAACCCAATACTGGGTCACGGCATGTTAGGCACCAGGTTGCTCTGGTCTGCACCGCCGACCGGGACATTAAAAGTCCCATCAGCAGTGCTGCCCAGCTAAGGCAGGCTAGTGCCTACCTGTTCCGACACCGCACTGTGCCCTGGAAGCTGCCAGCAGTGGGTCCGGCTTCTAGGCGGGGGGCCACGGGGCTCCGTGCACTGCCTCCGCCACGAGCACCAGCTCCACACTCCCATTGGCCAGGGTGAGGGGTGCAGGCTCCAGGCAGCTCTTAGCTCAAGGGGCTCCTGGAAGCAACAGCATGTCCCCACTTCAGCTCCTACGCAGACGCGCAGCCAGGCGGCTCTGCCCTGTCCACAGGCACCGCCCCTGCAGCTCCCACTGGCCACAGTTCCCAGCCAATGGGACCTGCGGGGGGGCAGCACTTGGGGCAGGGGCAGCATACAGAGCATAAGCCCCTGGCTGCCCCGACAAGTAGGAGCCAGAGGGGGGCCATGCCGCTGCTTCTGGAAGCAGTGTGGAGCAGCCCCTGACCCTGCTCCCCGGCTGGAGCACCAGAGTGGGGAAAGCCCCAGACCTTGCTCCCCAGCAGGAGCTTGAGGACAGCCATAAAACGGCTGGCGGGCCGGATCTGGCCTGCAGGCCATAGTTTGCCCACTGCTGATCTAGAGGCTCCAAACAGGGCTTCTGCTAATCTGAATTGCACTAGTGGAAAAATTCTGGCTGGTGCTAGAGACAGAGCATCTTTCTTTATCATCATGCCTTTCCCAAGACATTAACAGAAGGCAGGTAGGCAACTGGGAACCACCCTGCCTCTATCATCTCTGCTCTAAGTGTGCAGTGTTACAAGAAAGCACTCATGCAGTCCAATTTGGGTGAGAGGGATGCGTGTCAGTCAAGCGCAAACATGCAGAAGCCACCTCCAAGGAGAACAGACCAATTCTCTCACCCAGCATGCAATACAGACACCAACACTTGGCATGCGTCTATACATATGTCAGAGCCCTGGGACGCAGTTTGTTTTCAGCCAAGAAATGACTTTCATTTCCACTCTGCCCGAAGGTGTTTGTCCAACTTTCTATCTCCCATGCCATGCTTTATGCTTGGAAGGAGCTCCCAACAAGAGCCCACAAAGCACTGACCTCCTTCAAATCCTTCCTCAAAACTACTGTGCCGTGATGCTGCAATAAACTTGACAGCTAAGCAGCTGGTGTGTTGACATGGTTGAGCTAAGCAGCTCATTCTTACCTGGTGCGCCTTTCATCTTTATTACATCCCACTGTTGTTTTGTCTTATGCTTAGGACTATAAACTCTTTGGAGCAAAGGCTATCTGTTATAGGTTTTTACAGTGCTTAGCACAACAAGGTGGAGGCCTCAAAGTGCTACTGCAAAACACAAATATTTTTTAAGCCAGAACTGCTTTTGAACCCCCTCCACAAAACACCAAAATCCAATCTAGCAGTCCCTTGCCGTGACAGCACGCACGTAGGGAGTCTACTTCGTTCATTTGGATATTCCAACTCCATAGCAGGAAAACATCACACTGCCTCTAGAAGAGGTGCTGAAATGTTGCCTGCATTTGACTACGATTAACTAAGTGTTCCAATGCATAATTAAGGATTACAAGTTCACCCTTTTTCTAACCCTTAAATTAGGGAGCCAAACACATTCATTGTTAAAAGGGGGTTTTAAAATTGAACTAGAAGCTACAGCAACAAGGGCAATTGTGAGTATTTGGAACCAGACACCTGACACTATTAAATGTGAAAGGTTTCAGAGTAGCAGCCGTGTTAGTCTGTATTGGCAAAAAGAAAAGGAGTACTTGTGGCACCTTAGAGACTAACAAATTTGAGCATAAGCTTTCATGAGCTACAGATAAGGTGCCACAAGTACTCCTTTTCTTTTTATTAAATGTGAAAGTTTCCTACAAACTAATAGTTAGTGGTCTCGCAATGGAACCCAAAAAGCATTCATTGTCTATCCAACTTCACAGCCAGAGACCCAGAAGCCCAAGCAGGTCTTCGCCCTAACAATGCAGCATGCTGACCCTGGTCATTTCAGCAACAAGATTTTTCCATTATTTCTGCTCAGTCTGCTGTTCACACAACCACACAAAAAGATTGAGCAACTGACAAAAAAGTGCTTTGTTAACCTTTCCGTGATTCAATGATCCTATTGTTAAACAGCAATCCATGAAATCAGTAACCTCTACAGAAAGAGGGATGTCCCAGCTATCTGAAGTACTAAAAAAGATCTGACCCACCTACCTACCAAGCTACTTTGGAGAGAGACAAAATTTAAAAAAAAAGAGTGATTAACACCACTTTCAAATGAGGAAAGGAGTACTTGTGGCACCTTAGAGACTAACAAGTTTATTTGAGCATAAGCTTTCATGAGCTACAGCTCACTTCATCTGATACTCACGAAAGCTTATGCTCAAATAAACTTGTTAGTCTAAGGTGCCACAAGTACTCATTTTCTTTTTGCAGATACAGACTAACACGGCTGCTACTCTGAAACCTTTCAAATGAGGAAATCAATTATTAACGGATTGTGTGGCATATTAGACATGGTTTACTGAACCAACAAACAGTTTAAAGAAATTATTTATCCCACAAATATATATTATATTTAAGTAGCAGAGAGATTTGGGTTTCCCTTAGAATAAGGGAAACGGGATTACTGCATTAACAAGTAAATCACTACAAACAGCATGTATTGAGACAGCAAGCATCTGTTTCACAATTCACCATAACACAGCCGTCATTTGCAAAACAGTCTCTGCTTTAACCCCATTTTCAGATCCAACTTTTGAAACATTCACCTTTTGGGCTGAAAATTCTCTTGGACCAGGAGATTAGAGATAAAAATTCCTTCTGCCATTTGAATTATTGGCGGTGAGAACACAAAGTTCTCCAAGTTTCTCTAAAAGAAAGTAGTTAGAAATTTTGGAACACACCCAGAGTTCAAAACCCATCAGGAACAAACAATTTTCATTTAGTAATGTCTTTGCTAAGTTTAAGACGTGTTTACGTTTCAGATATGGACTACTTGAAAACAGCATACTCAGCACAAACAGGAAAAGTTCCCCTCAGTTAACAGGTGACCCTTAGTCAGATGTACTGCATAAACGTGCACAATAGGATTACTGAAATAGGAATTTAAATGGCCGATGGAGAAACTTGTAAACTCTGCCAGCAACATCACTCTTAGAATTTTTTTTCCTACCTTCTAGTCCACACACTTCCCCGGCCCACACAAATCTAGGAAGTTAAAAGCAAAAATAACCATGTTGATGCAGTGTTAAAGTAGCACCCTACAACAATAATTTAGGAAATACAAAAATGAGTGTTCCAGGAACAGTGTAAACTTGTCTAGGCTGCATTAAGTACTACTCACTATACCCATTTTTCTTGTTAAGCATATAAATAGTTCTACTCCGAGAAATGCCAATGTAAAAATGGTACCTTACTCAACAGATCCGTTTCCTGTAGGACTCGTCAACTAAAATAAGATGGTAAGTTTTACTACTTTTTAACTCCTGAACACACTGCAGAGCCACACAGCTGACAAACTGTGTTGGATTCTATTCTGCCTCATGTATTAACATATATGTTAATTACATTCCAATTGCTGGATCAAATTTTGTCCTGTTACACTATGAAACCCATTTAAAGGAATTATAAAGATATAAGCAAGAGCAGAATTCAGACCACATCTTTTTTGCTAATACAGTACAAACCAGAAAAGATAATTTGGCCTTGTCATCCCAGATTGAATTTGCACATCTGGCAGTTAGGGAAAGACTCTTTACTTGGAAGCTGAGCAAGTTTGTGTCTCAAGGATTTCCATAGCAAATGCAAACTCTAGAGTTCAGTTTTCCCATAGTATAACTGCCCTTTCATTTTGTATATACTACACAACATACAAGATTGTGGTACTTAGACACCAAGGTGATAAAAGCCTTAGGCTGTATAATGTGGCAGAGTTAAAGCTCTTGGAACTCTGAATTTTCCACTTCCTGACCTTTGATTTAAATGTATCAATAGAGTAAAAAGTTTCCAAAGTTTAAGAAAATTCCCAAAATTAAGATTTATTCCCACAATGTTAGCCGAAACCAAGTTACACCTGTTACATATTTTATAGGATACACTATATGTAAAATACAGTATATTTAACTGTGTACAGCAACATTCACTTGGGAATTTCTCACTTCATGTTCGGTTGCTCATCATGAGCATTTTGTTTCCCTAATGAAAGGCAGGGGTGGGAGAATACATACAGGGCGTGTAAATTCGTTGACCTAGGCCAATGCTAAAGGCTCCCATCACCAAATCTGAAAAGTCTACAGCATGGCTAGAATGACCTTACCACAGCCACCCATAAAAGGTTTTAAGAAACCAATTGCCTATGGTCCAGGCATCATGAACATTGGCAAGATACTGTCCTTGCAGTTTTCGTTTGGAAGATACAAGCCACTGGGCATTGGTTTCATACAGACCTGTCTAAGAGAGGTGACTTTTCAACACATTAATCTTTGCTCTGTATGCCATACGTTACTGCCTTCATTTCACAGAATCATAGGATGGGAAGGAACCTCGAGAGGTCATCTAGTCCAGTCCCCTACACTCAAGGCAGGACTCAGTATTATCTAGTGTTATCCATTCATGATGCATTCTCAAAATACTTGTATATAGGAACTCACTAGATGCAGGGTCTGTACGGTCAGTAGATTGAATCTTAATAAAGAGCAGGAATGACCACCTTTACGATGTCGTGTCCAGTCAGGAACCGGTGACATATTTCTACAGACTGTAAAGAACTGAAGCACCTTATTAAATGAAATAAAATATTCTTGGCCTCTGATAAATTTCCTTATGTATCACAACTAGAGCAAACTTAAAGACTGTTTGGGTGACTCCAAATGTGCATTTCCATATTTTCAGAAGGTTGAGTCTGAATTTCCCACTAGTCTAATGCTGTTTTTCCCAATGTTCTGATAAGTCTGATAAACTGTGGGCAGGGTTTTTTTTTTAATCCTTATTGATTTGTACGCTTAAAAACTTAACTTCAGATTAATTAAGATTGGTATCTGGGAATACTCAGGATTTTGGAAAACGTTTAAAAAAAAAGCTCAACAACAGATGTTTAAGGAGTTTGGGTCCTTCCGAGTCTGTCAAGGCTCTCATTCTCCCTGTGCTTACTGTCCCATAATCCTATTAGCAGCTCCACAGGGCCATACAACAGGGTTCCCTCTAATTTTTCCCAACCATGTGCGGAATGAATTTTGTTACGTGCACCACTATGGAGGTAATGTGTGACACATCAACTCTATAGTAGTGCACGTAACAAAATTCATGTGGTGGAGGTGGGGCCAAGGGGTTTGGAGCGTGGGAGGGGGCTCAAGGCTGGGGCAGAGGGTTGGGGTGCAGGGGTGCAGGTTCTGGGGTTGGGCCACGGATGAAGGGTTTGAAGCGCAGGAGGGTTCTCCGGGGCTACGGCAGGGAGGGAGGGAGAGAGAGAGGACCACCCCTAGCGCTCTCTCCCTGCAGCAGCTCCTGGGCTGCGGGAGGTGGGGGGGAAAAAGAGGCACCTCTCCCTGAAGCAGGAGCTCTGGGGCTGGGGCTGCAGGATAGGTGCCCTTCCCCCAGCCACAGCAGGTCCAGGTCCGGGCCCAGCAGCATCTGGGTTCGGGCCACTCTGGGGTCGGGCCAGGCCGTGCCTGGGGCCAATCTGGCTGCACCACCCTGGCAGGTCCTGGCCGCAGGCTGAGAGCCCTGGCAGGTTGGGGGCTAAGCTAGGTGGGGGACAGGGGAGAGGCACCCCTCCCACAGCCGCGGCAGGTCTCTGGGCAGGTTCCTGAGCACCTGAGAGGCACTAAATAGGCTGCTGTGGGCCATGCAGCTTACGGGGAATTCAAGACTGAGGTCCATCCATTCCATGCTTACCCAACCAATATCTCCAAAATTCCCCCACTGTAGATTTGCTCCTATTTCAACGCTGGACATGCCACTGAAGTTCAAAAATGTAGTCCCGCACATCACATATCAACTAGGTGAATCTAAACCAAATTGCCTGCCATTTTTTGTGGCACACTAAGAACAGTTCCTGATGATCTCATTTAGTGAAAAAGTCTCTGGCCACAGATTTTCACATGCAAGATTTGAAGTTGAAAAGGTTCCAAAAACTTATTTGGGGAGGGGGGCAGAAGGAAGGGCAACTAAAAATGGAAGTACACTACCCATAATATACACCATCTTTTAGACATTAGTCATGTGACAGGACAGCTGACTAGCCAGCACATCCATTTGACGTAACTGAAACTGCAAAGTAGAACATACAAACGATAACTGTCATTTTTAAGAGGGCCTTGAGATGCATTCTAAATCCCAGTGAACCCATGTATATTTTAAGGTGCAAAAAAGTAGAGAGCTGCTCAAATCACAATTAGAATGGTGTACTATGTAGGTAGACAGGACTAAATGATTCTGCATTTTGTAGAAGCTACCCTATTAAGGAGACACTGGTCTTATTTTATTTTATTTCATTTATTTAATAAAGAAGCTGTTTTATACATACACATGCACTAAGCTGTGAAGAGATTTCCTAAATTTAGCCTGCAACCCCAACCTGATAGCGTATCATAGGCTTTAGACATGAAAATTACCTTATTAAAAAAGTAGTAGAGAGATGTAGGTACTTCTCATTCAATTTCTCCAGGAAGCCTGCTGCTGCACTAAGTAAAATCATAATCGAGACCCATCTGAGAAGTTTTGCCATCAACTAGAGCAGTGGTCTCCAACCTTTTTATGCACAAGCTCACTTTTTGAATTTAAGTGCAAACCCAGGAGCTACCCTGCCCCTTCCCCGAGGCTCCACTCCTTCCCCGGGGGCCCTGCCCCCCCCCCAATTGCTCTCTCTCACTCTCTCACTTTCACCAGGCTGGGACAGGGACTTGGGGTTCAGGAGGGGGTGTGAGCTCTGGGCTGGGGCTGAGGAGTTTGGTTCATGGGAGGGGGATTCAGGCTAAGCCTAGGGAAGGGGGTTAGGGTGCAAGCTCTGGGAGGGAGTTGGGGTGCAGAAGGAGGCTCTGGGCTGGGCCAGTGTTGGGGTGCAGGAGGGGGTCCTGGCTCTGGGACGGGGGTCAGGGCTGAGGCAGGGGGTTTGTGTGCAGGATGGGGATCAGGGATGGGATGCGGGAGGGTTTGGGATGCGAGCTCCCGCCAGGCAGTAGTTACCTTGGGCAGCTCCTGGTCAGCGGCACAGCAGGACTAAGGCAGGCTCCCTGCCTGCCCCAGCCTCACGCCGCTCCCAGGAGCGGCCAACATACCCCTGAGGCCCCTGGGGGGGAAAGGAGGGAAAGTACATGGCTCCAGGCGCTGCTCCTGCCTGCAAGCACCACCCCCACAACTCCCATTGGCCCCATTCCCAGCCAACATGAGCTGCAGGGGCGGTGCTTGCAGGCAGGAGCAGCGCATGGAGACCCTTGCCCCCCCCCGCCCCCCCAGGGTTCACAGGGGCATGCTGGCCACTTCCAGGAGCTGCATGGAGCTGGGGCAGGCAGGGAGTCTGCCTTAGCCCCACTGCACCACCAAACTTTTAGGGGCTGGAGATCACAATTGACTGGCCGAGGCTCCGCAATTGACTGGTTGATCCTAATCTATGGCTCAGTGACCACTGAACTAGAGTTTCCAGGACTGGGAGGATGCTGCTTCAGACTTGCTTTTTATTTTCTTCCCTACTTTCCAAGTTCAGGCAGTGTCACTGAGCAGCCCTCCCCTCCCGCCACAACTATCAGTTCCCTCCAAAAGAACAAGCAGTTTACACTTTGGACTTTGAAAAATAATGTTTCCCTGCAGCCTGATCTGTTGAGCATCCATTTCATAGCTGAATGTCAACTATTTACAATATTATCAAGGAGATTAGGGAGAAAGTATCATAGTCCTTCCTATCACGACTTAGCATTGATGCTGCACGTTCCCGACAGGTATTTGTACAAACAGACACTTGATACCATAGGATATGGTCCTCCCACTTAGTTTAAGAGAAATCCTCTATGCTTCAAATCAGATATACTAATAATAGCAGTATGCACTTTCAAACCAGTAGAAACTTCATGGGCAAAGGAACCGGAGACAACCAGCCCCTCAGAATTACCCTCCGCTTCCCCCAGTGGCAAAGAGCAACCCATCATGACTCCTGGCGTGCAGCCGGAGCACTCCTGGGCTCAGGGGATCCCCAGATGCCGGAATGACCTTTAGGGGCCACAGGCAGCTGGGCAAAATTTAAAGTCACCCCAGTGGTGCTCTAAAGTATGCTGGGGGCTGGGATCATGGAGGCACAAGAGATGCCTTATCCCCCTCCCCTATAGCTGTGACTTTTTAAGTGTACCAATGCATAGGTGCCACATAAACAGCAGGACAAAGACAAGTTTCTTGATACAATCCGAGTCAGAACCACTGTCTGACACTAAGATAATATGATTTGCTCACAAGGAAATTGAGTTTTATAGCAATAACAAAATGTTTGAAAAGGCTTTGGGGAAGACAGACAAGGGAGAACATCATCTGCTTTTCAGGAGCAAGACTGACCTCTGTACTCCGAAGCAGTAGAGATCCCTAAAGGGTGATTATGGGCAGAAGAGTGGCTATTTAAAGACAGTCACTTTCAGGAACCAATCTTCAGTTTCAGATCCCGTTTTGGTTTCCAACTGCCTGCCCTGCAAATGCTCTATTTACAAGTAGAAGGATATTTTGCACATTTGATCTGGAAGCCACTGAAATTCAACAGCTAAAATGGAACCACCAGGTCCTACAGGGACCCATAACAGCATAACATACTTTGATTCTTCTAGCACTCTGAAGATACAGCACAAGGACTTCGGGGACAGTTCAATTCCTGTGGATTCAAGTTTTTGCTCACTGAATGAGGTCTGAAGAGGACTCCCTTCTTTTCAAACTCTTCTTCTAGCTTTAAACTCTGAAGAAAAGGGGTTAGGAGAACAATGCCTCAGCCAGTGATCAAAGATTAATCCAACAGTTAAATTATCAACTAATGACATTTTTAGTTCCCTTATTCATCAGTCACAACGTAGCCAAATCCTGGAGCTATCCCAGAATACCTGTGCCTCGTATGATTGCCGAGTCATCTTCCTTGGCACTAAAAAGTCACAGATTCTGACTGCACTCAAATCTTCCTGCGAGCAATGGAATGCTGCTGATATACTGCAAACATCCGGAAGAATGAGTACAGGCAAAAGCACACTGCTCCAGGGAAAAAAAGGGCCAGCACATTCCTTAACTGAGTGATAGGAGTGTCAAAAAGATATATTTCAGAGTAGCAGCCGTGTTAGTCTGTATTCGCAAAAAGAAAAGGAGTACCCGTGGCACCTTAGAGACTAACAAATTTATTAGAGCATAAGCTTTCGTGAGCTACAGCTCACTTCAGCATCCGATGAAGTGAGCTGTAGCTCACGAAAGCTTATGCTCTAATAAATTTGTTAGTCTCTAAGGTGCCACGGATACTCCTTTTCTTCAAAAGATATCGTTACCACCTCTTTCTAAATACTCAACAACTTCTTTCCTATGCTCTTGCATAAATGCAGTAGACACCTTACCATGCAATGCACAGGATTGACCTACACTGGTGTGTCACTCCCCAAGACAAGCGTCCTGGTATTGTGCCTAGAATCTCCCAGCTGGTCTTTAAAAAAAAAAAAGAAAAGTTATTCTCTCGTCACTCCTGTCCTCCAAATAATTATTATTGCAGTAGCACCTAGGAGCCCCAGTCATGGACCAGGGCCCCATTATGCTAGGCACTGTACAAACCCACAACAAAAAGATAGACTCTGAGAAATGCAGGGCTGGAAGGGATCTTGAGAAGTCATCTAGTCCAGCCCCCAGCACTGAGGCCAGAAGAATTATACCCAGACTATCCTGACAGGTGTTTGTCCAACCTGTTCTTAAAAACCTGTAATGATGCAGATTCCACAATCTCCCTTTGTAACCTGTTCCGGTGCTTAAGGATGCTTATAGCTAAAAAGCTTTTCCTAATATCTAACCTTGCAGAAGATTAAGCAGATTACTCCTGGTCCTACCTTCCGTGGGAATGGAGAACAATTGATCAGCACACTATTTATAACAGCCCTTAACATACTTGAGAAAAGAAGGTTGAGAGGATGACCTAATACGTCTTCAAGACTAAACATGCCTTCTCTTTTAAAAGAAAAAAAAAAAAAAAAAACCACACAGCCACCCTCTCCTCATAGGTCAGGTTCTCGAAACCTTTCATTATTTTTGTGGCTCTCCTCTGGACTTTCTCCAATTTGTCCACATCTTTGAGGGGGTATGTCTGCACTGCACTACACGTCTGTCAGCAGCGTGTGGTGGACATACCCGTGTAGCCCCCCTAGCATGGGTATCAACAGCAGAGTAATCGGAGAAGCCGACTTGTGCCAGAAGGGTGTGGGTACGTAAGGTAAAACGTACCCTATATAACTCTCTATTTGCTCAAGCCTTGCCTTCCATGTCTACAGTGCTATTTTTAGCCACTGTAGGGTCCCCCTGCTGCCAGAGCCTTTCCCTGCAGGGAAAGGCTCCAGTTACAGGGCAAGACTCTGGCAAGCAGATTTGTCGCTGCCTCCCCTTGCCAAAGCCTTTCCGCTCTGCAGCGAAAGGTTCCAGCAGTGGGGAGCTGCTGAAGCCTTCCATTGCTGGAGGTATCTTTCACTGACGCATGTAGCTACACATCACAATGTGGATACAACTTGCTTTTCATTGTAAGGTAGACGTAGCCTAAGTGTAAGCTTTCAAAGGTCTTACAATCTAAGTTAAGAGACAATGGATAGACAGCTAGGGAGTACCTCCACTCTGATGCCACTTTAAACCAACATTCAATTGTACAAGAAATGCTAGAAAAATTAGAGGAGTTTTGGAAAGAAGAGGCCAAGAAATCCAAAACACATGCATAATTGTATTTCTGTTGATCTAACCTATGAAAGAGCTTATGAATGTAGCTTGTAATTAACTTACTCAAGTTGCTTCCAGAAAACCACCAACAAACAATCCAATCCTCAAGAGAGCCCGTTCACATTTATTGCATGGGGGAAAGCAGCATGAATCCTGGGGTGCATATATACCTAGTTGAAAGGACCTCTTTTGCCAACTATCCTTAGAAATCATATGGGTGTTTCAGAGGCTTCTAAGTCAAGCTTTGTTTTCTTTGGGTTAACTGACAGACTCAATGGCCTGAATATCCATAGATTGGCCTCTTCAACCCTTCCACCTAGTTAATAGGTACAATCCAGAACAGAAAGGAGCTGAAGTTCATGAAAGATTGAGGAAACAAACCCAAACCCAGCTTCCTCACAGAGATGCTTTAAGTGACTGACCACGTTCTGTAATATCAGCAACACCTGTATACTTTAAGGAGAATATCCGGGGGGGGGAGGGGAAGTGAGGAAATCATGAGACTTTTCACAGATTTTCTACAGAAAAATAGGGGGTTGCTGATTGAGGGATGGGTGTCGACAATAACCATCAGTAGACATTACAAATGAACCCAAATAATCCTATTCAGAGCAGATCTAGACATGGGGGTGTCTGGAACCCTGGAGTCTGGTGTCCACTAATGCTCCTAAGGTGAAGCCACACCAGTGGTGGGAAGTTTAAAGAAAAAAGTATGGTGTAGATCAAGTTTCGGACCCCTGGGAAGAGCCCATTGGAAAGAGTAATCAAGACTGACGACTAGAAATGCCACTGCTTGATTTACTCTTATTTACCAACCCTAACAAAGTTTATTGGACAATCCTGCGCGCATATCAATGAAAGCAAGGGTGTGAACTGTAAACGCTGCTGGAGGACATTGTTATAGGTAAAAGGGATTAACACCACAATAAGAAGTGTGGCTTGCAAGCATTACTTGTTTGCAGATATATTACAACCTACAGAAGGTAACATGCACAGTGACCCACAAAATGATGCACAAAGACAAACACGGGGTGTGTGTCGTTTGTCTTTCATAGTCTTTAGAAGTCTTCTGTGGGGAAAAGACTTCACTTGCTTCTCTCCTCCCTCCCACCAATATCAGGGATTCAGATCTTAGCCCTCTAGGATAAGCACGGTAGAGAAGGAAAACTGCAGAATTATTAGGTTTAGGAAATCACAAATAGCAGGAAAGTGATTTATATTGCAACTGTTCAAAACTTCAAATCAAAAGCTAATCACCACACAAGTTCCCAACCCACCACAAATAAGGGCCGAGGTAGCTCCCAGTTCATTTCCCTGGATCCTCCAAAAAGACCACCAGCAAAGACTGGAGACTTGATATTTCTCAGGTATAAAAACAAGCAGAAAAGAAATCTTCCAGACTTTCCACACACCCATCACAAAGCAACTCCAAACCCCCCCTCTCTGAGTGTGGAACCTTAAGGGAAATTACAAACATCAAAATCCTACACTTAAGGTTCAGAAGAAGCAATAAAAGGACCAGGAAGTTTAAAGTTAATTTTAATAGACACATAATACCTACATTATTAACAATTTAGATCACCAGAACCTCTTCTCCACACACCTACTCTTCCTCCCCTCCCCTCCCCCACTTTGTATTCCAGTGACATTGAGCAAAATAGACTAAAAGAAAAGGAGTACTTGTGGCACCTTAGAGACTAACAAATTTATTAGAGCATAAGCTTTCGTGAGCTACAGCTCACTTCATCGGATGCATCCGATGAAGTGAGCTGTAGCTCACGAAAGCTTATGCTCTAATAAATTTGTTAGTCTCTAAGGTGCCACAAGTACTCCTTTTCTTTTAGCGAATACAGACTAACACAGCTGCTACTCTGAAACCAAAATAGACTAGTCGCTCCTCTTTGTATTTCACTTTCTGTTATTTCACACACTAACAGGATGCTGCAATGTTTGGATGGAGAACACTGCAAGGGAGAGTAATTCCTTCAGTAACAGTGGGTCTCCATTTAAGATTTTATTAATGCTGTACTTGTCAAAACAAGCTTTTTACAAAGCCTAGCCCGTATCTTTAGGGCCTCAGTTGACCTGACAGTGTCCCTTTAAGCTCATTTATAAAGATGTATGTATTCATTCAAATATAATCTTATTAAAAATCACAGCACTCCTGAGCACAGCCAGTAGCAGTGAAGCAATTATTCTGCTGGGCAGCGTTCATGTGCAAAGAATCCAACATAGAAGTTACTTCTAGTTCCCCTTTGAACCAAACTCACAATAGAGGAATTACAGGTAATATAAAAGCCTGAAGAAAGAAAAGGAGTACTTGTGGCACCTTAGAGTCTAAGGTGCCACAAGTCCTTTTCTTTTTGCGGATACAGACTAACACAGCTGCTACTCTGAAACCTGTCACAGAAGCCTGAGTAATTCCTGTATTTGTTTTAAGCAGGGCCAGGATCTGATCTGCCACTCCCCTTCCCCAACCCAAAACATTCTTAATTTTACATGGAGCAGCAGAAGGCCATTTCAATGTAGCATGGGTCAGTCATCCAACCTAGACCAACCAGAAACAAGGCACTTACTGAGCGTTTCAGCAGGAAGGGGGTAGCAGAGAGGAATAGTTCTATCTATCTTTTGAAACCATACTCTACAGTCTGGTGGTTAGGGCACCGGCCTGGGATGTGGGAGTCCCAGATCCAAGTCTCTGCTCTGCCTGAATCAGAGTGATCTGGGATGGAAAAAATCTCCTCTGAATCCTACTTTCTATCAACTTGTGCATTTTAATGTGGCTGAGAACTATTTCTAACAAGACAGTGCTAATCTGAAAGAAGAGCCGATTTCTGCTGGATGCTGTTTTTACAGCAATCAAACAAGCACACAGAGAAGCATGAAAACGCTGCCAAACATGATCTTCTTGTAATTTCCGCCCCACCTCCACCCCCACACCAGCCACAATTTAGCACAATCAACACTTAAGTTTGTAAGTTCTTTGGGACAGAAACAATCTTTGTTCTGTGTTTGTACAGCACCAAGCACAATGGGGTCCCATTCTACAACTGGGGCTAGAGAAATACAAATAAACAGTAATAGCAAAGTTTGATTGGTCTGGAGCAGATATTATAGATCAGCAATTCACAGTCTTACTGGCCTCAACAATCACACAGTTAAGTCAAACGTTTATTTTGAGGGCCCCATTCACCTGGTGGGCATGTGACTTTACAGAGACCCTCAAAAATTATGCCATAGTGGCAGTTTGTAAACAGATCAGTTCTGCTACTTTTTGCCACTACCTGAGGAAAAGTTAAGTCAGAACATGTACACAGATTTCCCTTAATATTTATAACACTTTGGATACATCACATGCAGGAGTATGATTTTACTTGATTTGCTAAATATTTACTACTGTATTATCTGTCCCACAACTGGAACTACAAGCACCCTGATGGAGCGAAAAGTTGCCAGATTTCAATGCAATTTCCTTATATTTCTCATCTATCCTCCTTTAGAATATTTTATAAGTTTCTATATTTTTATATGTTAACTATTTAACTTCTTTTCCACTGTAAAAGCTTTCACTCTTCAGCTTTCTCCAGCACAGTAAGTCTTCACTTAAAGCACAGAACAGAACTTTTTCCACACAGTCATTGAACTCTATAAAGAATTGCAGCTTCTAAAAAGTTTTGTTGAGCATCAATCATTGTATGGTAACCAGGTTTGAGCAGTGATTCAAGTATTTTGACCTATGATCATCTAATCTCAGAAATAGGTGGAGTAAGGAATGACATTAAAAAAAAAAAGCTGTTATATAGTTAACTGAATAATCATACTGCTGTATGCAGGCTTGAGCAAGTCCTGCCCTTCCCTTTCAATAATTTTAACAAAACTTAGCCTGCTCAGCTGCATTATTTTATCCTTCCCTTCCACCTTTTCCCCCACACCACACAAACAATTGAGGATTTCTTTAACATTTCTTCCCTCCTCACCTTTTAAGCAGAGTTTAAAGCATATTTTAAAAGACTGACTAGACAGTTAAGTTTAAAAAAAAACTAATAAAATTGTCTAGTTAACAAAACCTCAGGTCATTTTCATCCAAACCCAACCTTTCCTCACTATGAGTTATATGCAAAAGTTATATTTTAATCATAGCACACAAAAAGCAATACAAGCATAAGATGTAACAGCAAAAATGTGGTAAAGCGAGTTAGACAGCCTGCTCATGGATGGAAACTGCAACCAAATTTAGGCACAGAAGCTCTACAAGGCAGATAATCACTTCCAACCCAAACCCACATAATGTTAGGGATCTACTTTGAGAAAACTGGAACAAACAATACTTGAAGAAAGGCATAGTGTACCAACCAAATCTCTTTTTGATTTTCATGGCAAACACTTAATCTTTTTGAGCAACGTTTTTCTTTATCTGTTTCAAACATCTACTAAACTGAAAGTGTGTGTATTCTTATACATAAATACACAAGTTAAAAGCAAAGAGAAGGCGAATTAACAACAATGTAGCTATGGGGAAGGTGCTCTGATAGCACAGTGATGGGTGGCATTACAAAACCCTTAAAAAAATGCAGACAGATGCCCATCACACAAAGCTCAAACACTTCCGACAAGATAAACAGTTAAGGACCTTAGACTTACACAGCCCATTATAAATATCTTTATAAAGAAAAGTACATCACAAAACAGCCTGTACTCTGACCTCCCAATAATCATTGCTGATCTCAAACTACATTGCTTTTGGGAAAGAAATATAATTATACACTGTCCAGCCTAAAATGCAAGTGCATGTTCATAATATATGTGCTTTTCCAATATAATTACATATACATTATTCTAAAGAAAAAGCAGAACATATTTTTCTAAGATACCATACTGTCAGTTGATGTTAACTGATAATTCCCATTTGCTAGTAAGTATAGAGTATTCAAATATCACTATCAAGACAAAAAATTACAACATAAAACCAACAACGTAAGGGACAGAGTTAAGGTTGTTATACTGTAATGAAATATGCATTTCCTGAAAAGAAATGCATTCATTTTGTGCACAGTAAGATGCAAGATGTCCTTAACTCTTTATGTCCTTGCTTTTAAATAACTGGGTTAGTAAAAATGTTTTCGTTATAGGCAAGTGTATATTGACACACAGCATCCCCAACTTATTAGCTTTTTTTAAAAATACCAAGGATATCCTCCTCAACCCCATCTTTCTTTTCCATTTTAAAAGTACTTCCCTGTGCAAAAAAAAATAAAAATGAAATTGGATGCACCAATCATGATTATTGGTGCACCTGAAGAAGTGGGTCTTTTTTTAATCCACGAAAGTTTATGCCCAAATAAACCTGTTAGTCTTTAAACTGCCACCAGACCTCTTGTTGTTTTTGTGGATACAGACTTACATGGCTTCCCCTCTGATACTCAGATTATTAAAGTAGTTTGTACCTCTCCAGAGTTAATTAGTTATATTTCACCGTGCAGAACCTTTTGTATTTTTCAATTTAGTCAATGGAAACAGATTAGTCTATTTCATATATAGAGTCTAATTCACTAAATGAGTCTCAAAACTAAATGCTGCAGCATTTTGGTTGCTAGCACTGCAAGGAAATTATTTTTTAAACAATGCATTAGTTAATCCACAGGATTTTTTTTTCAAAATTATGGAAATTCTTTTGAACTGAGTTTGGAGCAACTCTGATTTAAGATTTCAGAGTAGCAGCCGTGTTAGTCTGTATTCGCAAAAAGAAAAGGAGTACTTGTGGCACCTTAGAGACTAACAAATTTATTAGAGCATAAGCTTTCGTGAGCTACAGCTCACTTCATCGGATGCATTTGGTGGAAAAAACAGAGGAGAGATTTATATACACACACACAGAGAACATGAAACAATGGGTTTATCATACACACTGTAAGGAGAGTGATCACTTAAGATAAGCCATCACCAACAGCAGGGGGGGGAAGGAGGAAAACCTTTCATGGTGACAAGCAGGTAGGCTAATTCCAGCAGTTAACAAGAATATCAGAGGAACAGTGGGGGGTGGGGTGGGAGGGAGAAATACCATGGGGAAATAATTTTACTTTGTGTAATGACTCATCCATTCCCAGTCTCTATTCAAGCCTAAGTTAATTGTATCCAGTTTGCAAATTAATTCCAATTCAGCAGTCTCTCGTTGGAGTCTGTTTTTGAAGCTTTTTTGTTGAAGGATAGCCACCCTCAGGTCTGTAATCGAGTGACCAGAGAGATTGAAGTGTTCTCCAACTGGTTTTTGAATGTTATAATTCTTGACGTCTGATTTGTGTCCATTCATTCTTTTACGTAGAGACTGTCCAGTTTGGCCAACGTACATGGCAGAGGGGCATTGCTGGCACATGATGGCATATATCACATTGGTAGATGCGCAGGTGAACGAGCCTCTGATAGTGTGGCTGATGTGATTAGGCCCTATGATGGTATCCCCTGATTTAAGAGCGTCCTTTTAAAAACATTGTCTTAAATTGCTACAATAAATTCAATTTACTTTGATTTTTTTTTTTTTTTTTTTGGATTCCATAGATTTGCATCCAGACTGCTTTGCTGGCTAATTGTTAAAAGAGGAGGGATTTTTAAAGTCATTGTTGTTTAAAGCAATGAACTTCTCCTTTTCTGAGGGAATGCAAGTTAAACTTCCTTCTGATGTTATGAAGAAACAAAAGGCAGTTTATAAAGCTCTCCAAGATAATCACAGGTTTCATAGTAGCAGCCATGTTAGTCTGTATTTGCAAAAAGAAAAGGAGTACTTGTGGCACCTTAGAGACTAACAAATTTATTTGAGCATAAGCTTTCGTGAGCTACAGTTCACTTCATCAGATGCTGTATTTTCCACTGAATGCATCCGATGAAGTGAGCAGTAGCTCATGAAAGCTTATGCTCAAATAAATGTTAGTCTCTTAGGTGCCATAAGTACTCCTTTTCTTTTTCCAAGATAATCAGTTCTTAAAGCAGAATTTTATCAATGTTAGTGTAGTGACTAGATGATGAATTCTGTACGTAGCATGTTTGTTGTACAGCTGTCACTACAAATCAAGAGATGGACCCATTATAGAAAGTTATTTCCAAAATATACAGCATAGTAACTTTCTGTTTTTCTCAGATCTTTAAATATGCTTCCAGAACTTCTAACATCAAGTTTATTTTTAAATCTGTGATTCTGAAGCTTTGTACTAGTTCACTAATTAAAGTATCTTCTTAGAAAAATTACTTAAGTGTGCTACTCTTGAAGAATAAAAAGCTTTTTAGATTTCCTTATATTATTATGCATACAGCAAAACGTAAGTTCAGAATGTTTGCATTTGGAAGTCTAACTTTAAGGAGCAGCTAGTTAGCATGTCCTCCAAAACTTTCGATTGTGCACCCCAATCGATGGCACAGACACCTACGTGTAATAATTCATCTACTCATCAGCTTATCTGAAACTGAATTTAGCCAAATTACTGCTAGAGCCCAATAAAAGCCGTTCTTAGTTTAGGCTGGACATTCTTAAGACTCAGTTTTTCCCTCCTTCCTTTACATAAGGAATTACAAAGGCAGAAAGTACCAAATGCTCCTTCATTTAAAGTCACTCCTATAAGAGGTGATTATGCAGCTCACTCCTGCAGTCTAAGTAGCTGATCACATTTATTCCTTACAATAATACAAGCAAGGTTTCCTTTCGCTCATTAGTTTTTTAAATATAGCGGCTCTTAATATGAGGGGAAAGCAGCGCATTATCCACAGTCATGGCATTCACAAGCAAGATGTCCATACTTGAACTAAATATTTACAAGACAGCAGGTAACAACATCTTTTAGGGAGATTCAGGGAGCCAAGGAAAGTGTTTTCGTGAAACATGATGTTTGGGTCAATCTATTGCATAATGACAGGTTTCAGAGTAGCAGCCGTGTTAGTCTGTATTCGCAAAAAGAAAAGGAGTACTTGTGGCACCTTAGAGACTAACAAATTTATTAGAGCATGAAGTGAGCTGTAGCGCACGAAAGCTTATGCTTTAATAAATTTGTTAGTCTCTAAGGTGCCACAAGTACTCCTTTTCTTTTTGGGTCAATCTAGTATTTCCAAGGCAAAAAAATCATCCCTAGCAAGGACGGTTTTGTAATATCCAAAGAAGACTGTGTCCAAACGCCATAGGCACTGGAACTAGGGGTGTGGCCGCACTCCCGGCTTGAACTGGTTTCCATCATATAGAGGGTTTACAGTTTGGTTCAAAGGCTTTCAGCACCCCCACTATGCAAATTGTCCCAGCACCACTGTCAGAAGCAAGGAAATCTCTCCGTTTCTCCCCACACACTCTTCATGTTCAACACTTTTAACACATTTTCAACAAGTTTTAAGGAACAAGTTACATTAAAATTAAGCTCCCCAAAAAAATCAGAACAGCTGCCTCTTAGGGCCTGAACATGTGATGTGCTGAGCACCCGCAACTCCCAGGCAACAGTGCATCTCACAGGCTCAGAGGAACTGGAAACTATTTACATCCCCAATCTCCAGTAAGAACAGCATCAGCCATTACAGCTAAGGCCCTGAAATAGCAACAGAGTACAAGACCACATGCCCAACACCAGGCTCCCCACACCCCCAACCAGGGAGTGGGGGGGGGGACTAGTAAATATATCACTGAATCACACAACAAAACCCCATTGCATCCTAGAGGGAAGACTAACCCACCCCCACCCTAAACCCCACAGCCCCGCTGAGAGAGCACCCCTCCTCCCATGAGAGACAAGGGCAGGTCTGGAGCCGCACTTCGGTCCCCTCAATCCCATGCCCCAACCCTTTACCCCCATAATCTTAGGGAACCCTCCTCTCATCCCCCCAGGGGCCTCCCTTCTCACAGGCTGGGCCTCCTCACATAACTATGAGGTTCCTTACACACAGACTCGCCCCTGCACAGCCCCTGCCCTCCCGTCTCCTTCCCATGAGATATCCCCCAATCCCCCCACTGGGACCCCTTCCCCATGGGACCCCCCACACACCCCCCCGCCCCTTCCCCATGGGACCCCCCCACACACACACACACACCCCCGCCCCTTCCCCATGGGACCCCCCCCCACACACACACACACCCCCGCCCCTTCCCCATGGGACCCCCCCACACACACACACACACACCCGCCCCTTCCCCATGGGACCCCCCCCCCCACACACACACACACACCCGCCCCTTCCCCATGGGACCCCCCCCCCCACACACACACACACACCCGCCCCTTCCCCATGGGACCCCCCCCCACACACACACACCCCCGCCCCTTCCCCATGGGACCCCCCCCCCGACACACACACACCCCCCGCCCCTTCCCCATGGGACCCCCCCCCGACACACACACACACCCCCGCCCCTTCCCCATGGGACCCCCCCCCACACACACACACACCCCCGCCCCTTCCCCATGGGACCCCCCACCGACACACACACACCCCCGCCCCTTCCCCATGGGACCCCCCCCCACACACACACACACCCCCGCCCCTTCCCCATGGGACCCCCCCCCACACACACACAAACACCCCCGCCCCTTCCCCATGGGACCCCCCCCCACACACACACACCCCCCCCGCCCCTTCCCCATGGGACCCCCCCCCACACACACACACACCCCCGCCCCTTCCCCATGGGACCCCCCCCCCACACACACACACCCCCCGCCCCTTCCCCATGGGACCCCCCCCCGACACACACACACACCCCTGCCCCTTCCCCATGGGACCCCCCCCCGACACACACACACCCCCCCGCCCCTTCCCCATGGGACCCCCCCCCCCACACACACACACCCCCGCCCCTTCCCCATGGGACCCCCCACACACACACACACACACCCCCGCCCCTTCCCCATGGGACCCCCCCCCACACACACACACACACCCGCCCCTTCCCCATGGGACCCCCCCCCACACACACACACACACACCCGCCCCTTCCCCATGGGACCCCCCACACACACACACACACCCCCGCCCCTTCCCCATGGGACCCCCCCCCGACACACACACACACCCCCGCCCCTTCCCCATGGGACCCCCCCCCCGACACACACACACACCCCCGCCCCTTCCCCATGGGACCCCCCCCGACACACACACACACCCCCGCCCCTTCCCCATGGGACCCCCCCCCCGACACACACACACACCCCCGCCCCTTCTCCATGGGACCCCCCACCGACACACACACACACCCCCGCCCCTTCCCCATGGGACCCCCCCCCGACACACACACACACCCCCGCCCCTTCCCATGGGACCCCCCCCCCCCCGACACACACACACACCCCGCCCCTTCCCCATGGGACCCCCCCCGACACACACACACACCCCCGCCCCTTCCCCATGGGACCCCCCCCCCCCACACACACACCCCCGCCCCTTCCCCATGGGACCCCCCCCCACACACACACACACACCCCCGCCCCTTCCCCATGGGACCCCCCCACACACACACACCCCCCGCCCCTTCCCCATGGGACCCCCCACACACACACACACCACACCCCCGCCCCTTCCCCATGGGACCCCCCCCACACCACACACACCCCGCCCCTTCCCATGGGACCCCCCCCCCACAACACACACCCCCGCCCCTTCCCCATGGGACCCCCCCCCACACACACACACACACACCCCGCCCCTTCCCCATGGGACCCCCCCCCCCACACACACACACACACCCCCGCCCCTTCCCCATGGGACCCCCCCCCACACACACACACACCCCGCCCTTCCCCATGGGACCCCCCCCCCACACACACCACACACCCCCGCCCCTTCCCATGGGACCCCCCCCCACACACACACACCCCCGCCCCTTCCCCATGGGACCCCCCCCCCACACACACACCCCGCCCCGTCCCCATGGGACCCCCCCCCACAACACAACACACCCCCGCCCCTTCCCCATGGGACCCCCCCCCCACACACACACACACACCCCGCCCCTTCCCCATTGGACCCCCCCCACACACACACACACACCCCCGCCCCTTCCCCATGGGACCCCCCCCCACCACACACACACACCCCCGCCCCTTCCCCATGGGACCCCCCCCCACACACACACACACACCCCCGCCCCTTCCCCATGGGACCCCCCCCCCACACACACACACACACCCCCGCCCCTTCCACATGGGACCCCCCCACACACACACACACCCCCGCCCCTTCCCCATGGGACCCCCCCACACACACACACACACACCCCCGCCCCTTCCCCATGGGACCCCCCCCCCCCACACACACACCCCCCCCCGCCCCTTCCCCATGGGACCCCCCCCCACACACACACACACCCCCGCCCCTTCCCCATGGGACCCCCCCCACACACACACACACCCCCGCCCCTTCCCCATGGGACCCCCCCACACACACACACACACACCCCCGCCCCTTCCCATGGGACCCCCCCCACACACACACACCCCCGCCCCTTCCCCATGGGACCCCCCCACCGACACACACACACCCCCGCCCCTTCCCCATGGGACCCCCCCCCCCACACACACACACCCCCGCCCCTTCCCATGGGACCCCCCCCCCACACACACACAAACACCCCCGCCCCCTTCCCCATGGACCCCCCCCCACACCACACACACCCCCCGCCCCTTCCCCATTGGGACCCCCCCCCCACACACACACACACCCCCCCGCCCCTTCCCCATGGGACCCCCCCCCCCCACACACACACACCCCCGCCCCTTCCCCATGGGACCCCCCCCGACACACACACACACCCCTGCCCCTTCCCCATGGGACCCCCCCCCGACACACACACACCCCCCCGCCCCTTCCCCATGGGACCCCCCCCCCCCACACACACACACACCCCCCGCCCCTTCCCCATGGGACCCCCCACACACACACACACACACCCCCGCCCCTTCCCCATGGGACCCCCCCCCACACACACACACACACCCGCCCCTTCCCCATGGGACCCCCCCCCCCCACACACACACACACCCGCCCCTTCCCCATGGGACCCCCCACACACACACACACCCCCGCCCCTTCCCCATGGGACCCCCCCCCCCCCACACACACACCCCCGCCCCTTCCCCATGGGACCCCCCCCCGACACACACACACACCCCCGCCCCTTCCCCATGGGACCCCCCCCCGACACACACACACACCCCCGCCCCTTCTCCATGGGACCCCCCACCGACACACACACACACCCCCGCCCCTTCCCCATGGGACCCCCCACCGACACACACACACACCCCCGCCCCTTCCCCATGGGACCCCCCCCCGACACACACACACACCCCCGCCCCTTCCCCATGGGCCCCCCCCGACACACACACACACCCCCGCCCCTTCCCCATGGGACCCCCCCCCCCACACACACACACACCCCCCGCCCCTTCCCCATGGGACCCCCCCCCCCACACACACACACACCCCCGCCCCTTCCCCATGGGACCCCCCACACACACACACACACACCCCCGCCCCTTCCCCATGGGACCCCCCCCACACACACACACACACACCCCCGCCCCTTCCCCATGGGACCCCCCCCCCACACACACACACACCCCCGCCCCTTCCCCATGGGACCCCCCCCACACACACACACACCCCCGCCCCTTCCCCATGGGACCCCCCCACACACACACACACCCCCGCCCCTTCCCCATGGGACCCCCCCACACACACACACACACACCCCCGCCCCTTCCCCATGGGACCCCCCCCACACACACACACACACCCCCGCCCCTTCCCCATGGGACCCCCCCCACACACACACACACCCCCGCCCCTTCCCCATGGGACCCCCCCCCACACACAGGGGCCCGCACCCCCTCTCCAAGAGGATCCCTCTGCCTGGCGCCCCCAGGGCAGATCCCTCCCCCAGCAGCGCAAGCCACGGCCCAGGGCCGGGGGCTGCCTCCCCCCCCAACACACACACACCGGGGCGCCCGCCGGCTCCGTCCCCCCGCCGGGGCCTAGCGAGCCCGGCGGGCGCGGAGCGGAGCGGAGCGGAGCGGGCCACTCACCCCGCGGCGGGCCGGAGCGGCGGCCGGAGGAGGCGGAGCAGCGGGGCCGGTCCCTGCGCGGCGGCGGCGGCCTGGCAGGAAGGGGAGCGCGCGGCGGGGCGGGGGAGGAGGCGGAGGCGGAGGCGGCGGCAGCGGCACGTCCGCGGCGGCGGCGGCGCCGGCCCCCTCCCGCCGCCCGTTAAAGGCGCAGGGCCGCGGGCCCGGAGGCAGCGCCTGCCCCGAGAGCCGCCGCCCGGGAGCGCAGCCGGATCCCCCCCCGACCCCCTGCGGGGCCCCCCCCAGCCTGACACCCCCCACCGGGATTCCCCCAGACACGACCCCCAGGGGAACCCCCCAGCCTGAGACTCCCCCACCGGGATTCCCCCAGACACGCCCCCCAGGGGGACCCCCCCAGCCTGAGACCCCCCCACCTGGATTCCCCCAGACACGCCCCCCAGGGGGACCCCCCCAGCCTGAGACCCCCCCACCGGGATTCCCCCAGACACGCCCCCCAGGGGGACCCCCCCCAGCCTGAGACCCCCCACCGGGATTCCCCTCAGACCTCTCTCACAGGGATCCCCAGCCTGAGACATCCCCATCAGGATTCCCCCCAGACCTCTCCAACAGGCATCCCCAGCCTGAGACACCCTTACTGTGATTCTCCCCACAGGGACCCCAAGCCTGAGACACATACACCCCCACACTGGAATTCCCCCAGACTCTCCCCATGGGAACCCCCAGCCTGAGCCCCTGCCTGTGAGGATTCTCCCCAGATACCCCCCTGGATCCCAGCCCAGGGGGATCCCCCAGCCTGAGACACCCCTGTACAGGGATTCACCCCAGACACCCCTGCAATCCCACAGGCTGAGATCCTGCCCATGGGGATTTCCCCCAGACACCCCCATAGGAATCCCACAGCCTGAGACACTCCCTACCACGATTCCCCCAGGGATCCCACAGCCTGACACCCCACAGGGATGTTCTGCAGAGCCATGTCTGTGTCCACAGAATAAATGTGGTGAGACCCCGAGCTGTGGGTTGAGACGTTGTCAGGCCATTTGGCTCCTGGAAGGATCTTCCCCTGATGGAGCGAGCCGCAGAGTGAGAGGGCTGGAGTTCCGAACAGTTGTTAATCATAAGCCTTTAGAAGCACATTTAAACTATTTCACTGAGCTTCAGCAGATTGAGGATGCTATTCTCTGCCAAGGCCTTCTTCCCTACGCAACCCAACCCAACCTCCTCCCAGGAGACAGCATGGCTCTCAATGCTCTTTGCTTTGGCTTGTCTGCACATAGATTTTGTAGTGCTTTAAGTATACCAGTAAAGTTATATCCCTTCTTTTTAGTGTGGATGGCCCTATTCTGGTATTATATTTATGTCCAGCTTGTATATAGCTCTTTTTATGAGTCGGTCTCAGAGTGCTTTACAAAGGAGGCAAATATCATTATCCCCATGTTACAGATAGGGAAACTGAGGCACAGAGAGGCAAAGTGACTTGCTCAAGCTCACCCAACAGGCCAGTGGCAGAGCCAATAATTGAACCCTGGGGGGAGGGCACTTGGGGCTCCAGTGGACAGGGGTAGGAGTGGGGCCTTGGGCACAAGGGGCTGGACCATGTGGCTAGCTTCCCCAAAGGGGGGCTCACGTGTCACCCATGGATCTAACCAATTAGCCAGAGGTTATGCCCACTGCATGTGAGCTCTGCACATTACTACGAGACTCTAAGGCAGTGATACTCAGTGGTTCAGGAGCCAAATTAGCGATCAACATTACCCAAAAGAGCCACAGTAATGTGAATTCATTGTTTCATTTTCTATAGTACTATATATTCATATTTAAACAGTGTAACGGGAAATATTTAGTTTGTTTATATATATAGCCAAGTATTATTATTTTATCAACTACAATTGGTTAATAACATAATAAAAACATCCTGATTGGTTAAAAACTTAGATTGGTTAATAATTAAATTACACAGTATTTCAATATCATGCTGCAAAGAGCCACAGGAGATGTATTAAAAAGCCACTTCCAGCTTGCAAGTCTCAGCCTGGGTATCACTGCTCTAAGGTCTCATCTACTTTAGAAGATGATCTGTGATTCTCCTCCACCAGTGGAAGTTATAGTGTAGACAGGGCTCTGATGTTTTCCACATGTGAACCCATACAGTGCTGTCTGTCTCAATCTGCAGCCAGCTCCAGAGCATCAGCTGTTTCCTGTAGCTTTACCAAGTAACAATTGGGTGAAATTACCAAAACCCAATTTTTTCACCGCTGTCATTCAGAATTCTGTGGTCAGCAGTGAAACGAGCAAGAATCATACAGCTGGACACAGGAGCAGCTGACATGTCCAGGGCTACAGGCTCAGGAAGCAGCTTACCTACCAAAGTTTGTATCTCTGCTCTCACAACACACAGCCAAGTGAAAGCATGTGTCCTGACCCAGCTGTGGATGATGTCTCCACCCTAAAAGCCCATAACTTTCTGGAGTGCAAGGAAAGGGGAGAGGAGCCAAAAACAATCAAGAAAAAGAGTCACTGAATCAAAATAAAGGAAAGAACCCAAATACAGGGGGTAGGAAGGGAAAGAGAGAATGAAGACAAAATGGGAGGGAAAAGGAAAGAATGGAGAGGAAAATGTACAGATGTGGCAACTGTGCTGAGATGTTGCGAAAGGGGCACCAACTACCAATCTGTTTCATCAGTAAAAAGCAGGGTGGATAAAAATGATTTTTTAAAAAAAAAATTAAAAAATCTGATTTTTTTAATTTAAATTGTATTTTTTTGATAAAATGCTTTTTGAGGAAAAAACCTATCTAAAGATAGATACATTATACCTCAAAGATATCCCATCATGGAATAGGGATTATAAATGCTAATTCTATAGTATGAGACTATATATTCATGTAATGTTTCAGAAAAGTTTTGTAAATGAGTTCCAATAGTTCATGGATTAGGGAACCAATTTTATGGGGTTCCACAGGCTTCTGTATAGATTATTTAGGTCAATCTTTCAATCTACCCAATGGGACTCAGTGCTCAGTCTAGATAAGATACCATCAGAGATGCTTAGTTTTGCAGTTCTCAAACTGGATTTGTGTCTCTAGAGGTAACATGCTTATTAACAGCAAAAACGTTTTTAAATAAATAAATAAATAACATATAGAGGTGAGAAATAACAGACCTCAACTCTATTGTCTCTCTGCAAATTTGTGTACACACAGTCAACCCCATACCTCTCTCTAAAAGTGCAAAGTTTCAGAAAGTTCAATGAATTGAAGATTGTTGGGGCAGAATAGATCTGGACAAGGAGAAGAAGTCTGGAGATAAATGTGAGAAGCGAGGGACATATGCTTATTTTGTTAAAATATATGTTTGCTGTTGAAGAAAAAAATCCAGAATACATAACGTTGTTGTTATAGTTAAATAAAACAATTTAAATGTCTGTCTAGTGATATTCTCTTCCTAATACAGCATGGCAAGAAAATCCTCCAAATATTAATGATTAACCTATTGAACTGGAGATAGTTCACCTCCCAATGACTTCATAGAATCATAGAATCATAGAATATCAGGGTTGGAAGGGACCCCAGAAGGTCATCTAGTCCAACCCCCTGCTCAAAGCAGGACCAAGTCCCAGTTAAATCATCCCAGCTAGGGCTTTGTCAAGCCTGACCTTAAAAACCTCTAAGGAAGGAGATTCTACCACCTCCCTAGGTAACGCATTCCAGTGTTTCACCACCCTCTTAGTGAAAAAGTTTTTCCTAATATCCAATCTAAACCTCCCCCATTGCAACTTGAGACCATTACTCCTCGTTCTGTCATCTGCTACCATTGAGAACAGTCTAGAGCCATCCTCTTTGAAACCCCCTTTCAGGTAGTAAATATAAACTTCATAAATATCTGCTTCAATTATCTTTGGGAAAATGAAATAACCAACCATCATTCATTTTCTGATATTGCTGTAAAACTAATCTGAAAAGTTTTCAAAATAAACCACTTTAAAAATGTATAGTGTGTACCTTCTAAAAATGAAACCTACATCTATCTCTGAGTTGTGAAGAATATGTATTAAGGTTATAACAAGCAACAAGAATGCACTTTTATGTAGAAAACCATGATTAAATCGAGTCTTCCTGACTAGTGATTTAAATCATGATTTAAATCAAATCCATCCTGGTAAAAGGTCTGAACTGTCTGTTTAGACACAGCACCCTAGTAGGAATCCCCATACACTCACGTTCCTAGGAGCTGAGTGTGTAAAGCATGAAGTAGGCATCTCACACTAGGTTTGTCGACACCCACAAATTAACCATCATTGACAATTGGGGCGGGTCCTATTGGCCTCAGGCTAGTAGATGCCTGCTATATTATATTTTTCAGGCCCTGTCACATGTAACTAACTGTTTGTTTACTTGTTCCCAACAAAGGAGTCTTTGAGGAATGATCAACTCAACTGCTTTAGGTATCAGCGAGGGATTTGCATAGAATCTCTCACTGAGGGCTCATTATTAGCCTATTCACCAGCTGCATTTGTCACTGCAGGCTTCTGATGGATTGCCAGGATATCTCCAGCAAACAACAGCAACAGTGCGAGACTGACGTTCTGTGAGACTCCATGTCTTATAGACAAGGATAAGCAGGGCTTGAGTCAGCGCCCTAGTATTTGCGCACATACAGTCACAAAGCTGGTCAGCCAACTGAATGCAAGGCTCACCGTCAATTGGTGAGACAGCATTTCGCTGCTCTGTTCTGGAGCTGGCCTTTTTTGCATGTCTCAGCCATCCTGATGACCTTGTTGTGCACTCTCCCTCTGACTGAACTGTTTCTTTCTTCCAAGGATATCATCAGGAGTGCTGCTGCATGAGCCAACCGTTAGGGTTCCCGAAAAGTGACGTGATCAGCATCGTCCACGCCGCAGTGCTTAAGCATGTTATTTCCAAAATAACACTCGGAGAGCTACAAGTTTATTGCCAATATCTGTTCACTTTACTCACTGTGCACAATGACTTCAGTGGGATTACTTAAGTGAGCAAAAAGAAAAGGAGTACTTGTGGCACCTTAGAGACTAACAAATTCTGTAGCTCACAAAAGCTTATGCTCAAATAAATTTGTTAGTCTCTAAGGTGCCACAAGTCCTCCTTTTCTTTTTGCGAATACAGACTAACACGGCTGCTACTCTGAAACCTGTCATTAAGTGAGTAAGATAGCAGTACCAAGTTTGGTCCCTAACCTGAATTTCCCACTGGCAGCTATTACCAAGCTTCCATGCCAGCTGATTGAATGGCCGTTGTTTATTTTTACTCTCGTCATTGCAGAAAATCAGTTGTCGAGTTTGACCCACGCTCTGCTCCCTTTATTCCTTAGAATGCAACTTTAGCTGGCACGGAACCAATCCTGCTCTCACTGAAATGATTGGGAGTTTTGCTGTTGCTATCAGGGAGAGAGGGGTCAGGCCCCATCTTTTCAAGACCACGGTGGACGAGGCCCGTTCAAACAAACAAACAAAGCCAAGCTAAGCAAGTGAAGGGCTGGGTGTGAAGTGTTTTGTCAACTGCATGCCTGCGTACAAAAAATATATCTTGACCCCTGATTTCATTTGTATTGATTTATCCATTTGATTGGTCTGACGCAAAGTGGTCCAGTAAGTTCACCATTTCTCCTCTTGACTAGGCAGCATGGATTTATAACCATGCTCAAGACACAATGCAGTAGTTCTGGATAAACCATCTAGCCATTGCAGGAGCTATACAATTAAATGTTCCTCTTCTACCAGGGCCTCCTGCCCAGCGTTTACATGGTTGCACTGTAAAAAAAACTCTGTCAGCAGCGTTGCCCGTGGAAAACCCCAATCTAGAGCAGCCCCTCCTGTCAAAAACATTAGTTTTTTGCCCAAAGTGATCTGTTGGGGGTGGAGGGCTGGGAAGATAGGGGGTGTACGTGAAATCTGTCCCCACCCTCAGTGGGAACAGACAGATAGCTCAATATGCAGAACTCATGGATCTTGGGATCTCCATGGAGGCTAGGTCCATTGACACTGGCTCCAGGACACCCTGCCTCAGCCCCTGCCATAGCACTGTGCTGTCAGGCTTATTCACTTTGAGTGGTAGAGGGATAAAAGTTATGTGCCCTACCTCAGCATTTGGGACGGGGTAGGTGCTGTAGAAGCAGCTCACAGGGGGTCATCTTTGTGAATGGATCTAGCAGGCACAATCCAGGCCCCTATCAGTATCTCACATCATCTTCTACATTTTGAACTGCAGTATGACATGAACAATTATAGTTAACACAACGTGTAATTTACCTGTGGAACTCACTGCTGCAAAACAATAGTGTGATTAAATGGTTGTTTTAAAAATTATTAGATGAAAGAGCCTTTGCAGTTACATTAATTAGAACAAACACTGTAAGAGCTACAGTGCCCCAAATTTTAGGATGTATGCTGATCACTGGTTGGGATCAAGAACTTTCCCCCATAGTATAGTGATGCAGAACTAGGTGCATTATGGGAGCTTTATGCTTTCCTTTGAAGCATCCAGAATTCATGACCCAGAGACAGGATGCCAGATTAAATGGTCCACTGGTTTGTTCTGATATAACAATCCCTATGGTTTAAGAAAGGAAAGAATATCTTGTCATTTAGTATGCCTTCTGCTATCTCTGGTCCTCACTAAAGTATATTATGCACTTGCTATGACCCCACAATATAGGACATCATGAAAAAGCTACTAATTAAATGAGTGCTTTTAAAATCATGCCTCATGCACCATTGTCCAAGCGGAAGACAAAAAACCAAATCTAAATTAAGTAGATTGAGAAGCTTTGTGAAAGAACCATTTGAGCTTTATTGCTCCGTAGACCAGCCAGCATGATGAAATGCCTGTAGTGCTGACACATATTTCCAAATTTATGAAGGAAAAAATGCAAAGACCCAATTAGACCCATTTCATGTCAGCAATACAAGCCTGCTACTCAAGGGGTAAACTCTTTTCAAACACCAAATGGGGCCCAAAGCATCAATATCATATTTTTAGCATGAAATTCTGCTGACAAACAGTGCAGGAGTCTTTAGATCTGGGAAGCCAGAGAATCCCATAGGGAGAAACAAGAAATGTGTTTAGTTTGGCTCTTCTAGTCAAAACATGATCTAAGCCATGGGAGCTAATTATACCTTAGTTTAAAATTACACACACACAGACATGATATAGAGATCCTTATTAATACCAGGAAGAAACGCCCCAGTATTTTCACTGGTTTAGCCCATCTCTGATTCAGTCTCATTTAATGGTTACAAGAAAGGATTGGGGACTTTGGGGGGGTGTTTAATTTGTTCTTATTTAGCTTTAGAAATAGTTACAAGCATGCATTCTTCCAAAATACAGGAATTGACTAATAACGAACATATCACACATGAAAAACTGTATCAACTCCTGCTAGAAAAAAAGCCTCAAAAATTAGCACCAAAGAGACAACTGGGTCTGATTCTGATCTCAACTATAGTGGTAAATCAGGAGTAATCTCACTGAAGTCTATTGAGTTACACAGGCAAGAGCAATCAGAATCTAGCCCAGACAACTGTAAAAAGAATATTACATACCTCTTAGCTAGCATTTGTCATAAACACAATTTTTGCCATCAATTAAAAAAAATAAAATATAAAAAAATGAGTTATAGTAAGATAAAGTATCATGAGGCATTGATGTACAACTGCATCAGGAATTGTACCATTTGCATCTAGTTCCTCTCCTAGAAGAAGTTAGTTCTATTTTTTATCATTAAGGTGAGACAATCAGGATAACCCTTTGAGTTATCGCATTGAATATACATCTGTATGCACACAATTTATCTTCAGTTAAATGAAGTTTGGTGTGTAATAGTCCTGAAGTCCAGAAAGCCAGAGGAGAATGTGATGGGGGTTGAATCACAGAAATCCCCTTGGGGCTGCCAACTGATGTGCCAAGACTACTTCTGCCCCTGTTTTCCCTGCCAGCTTGGGACTCCAGCACCCTGTCTTGCTGAGCCAGACACGCCAGTCTGCTTCAACACAGACCCAGGGTCTGAACCACGTGCCCCAAAGCTG
Source organism: Dermochelys coriacea (assembly GCF_009764565.3). Lineage (NCBI taxonomy): Eukaryota > Metazoa > Chordata > Testudines > Dermochelyidae > Dermochelys > Dermochelys coriacea. The sequence goes on from NC_050073.1 coordinate 119,974,016, forward strand.
CAGACTTAGCAGAAAGCAACTTAAGAAGTGTTCCTGTCTTTAACACTCAGATGCCCAACTCCCAATGGGGTCCAAACCCCAAATAAATCCGTTTTACCCTGTATAAAGCTTATACAGGGTAAACTCATAAATTCTTCACCCTCTCTAACATTGATAGAGAGATATGCACAGCTATTTCCCCCTCCCCTCCCAGGTATTAACACATACTCTAGGTTAATTAATAAGTAAAAAGTGATTTTATTAAATACAGAAAGTAGGATTTAAGTGGTTCCAAGTAGTAACAGACAGAATAAAGTGAGTTACCAAGTAAAATAAAATAAAACAAGCAAATCTAAGCCTAATACAATAATAAAACTGAATACAGATAGGTTTCAGAGTAGCAGCTGTATTAGTCTGTATCCGCAAAAAGAACAGAAGTACTTGTGGCACCGTAGAGACTAACAAATTAATTTGAGCATAAGCTTTCATAGGCTACAGCCCACTTCATCAGATGCATAGAATGGAACATATAGTAAGAGGATATATATACATACAGAAAACCTGAAAAGGTGGAAGTTGCCAGAACTACTCTAAGAGGCTAATTAATTAAGATGAGCTATTATCAGCAGAAGAAAAAAACTTTTATAGTGATAATAAAGATGGCCCATTTCAGACAGTTACCAAGGCGTGTGAGGATGCTTAACATGGGGAAATAGATTCAATTAGTGTAATGACCCAGCCACTCCCAGTCTCTATTCAAGCCTGAGTTAATGGTATCTAGTTTGCAATTTTGCAACAGAAAAACTTCAAAAACAGACTCCAATGAGAAACTGCTGAACTTGAATTGATTTGCAGGCGGTAGCTAGGGGATTTCTCATAATGGCTCCCTCCTTTGTTCTGTACCACCCACTTATATATCTTTTGCATAAGGCGGGAATTCTTTGGCCCGCTCTGGGTTTCCACCCCTCCTTCTCAATGGAAAAGCACCAGGTTAAAAACGGATTCCAGTTCAGGTGACATGACCACATGTCACTGTAAGACTTCATTATCCACTTGCCAGCCCACAGGTCTACAGGAAGACTTACAAGTAAAACAGATTTCAGAGTAGCAGCCGTGTTAGTCTGTATTCGCAAAAAGAAAAGGAGGACTTGTGGCACCTTAGAGACTAACAAGTAAAACAGAGCCATCTACAGGTAACTGTTCTACAACCATCAAGATTCCAAACCACCATTAATGGGCCACACTTTGCATAACTACAATAGGACCTCAGAGTTATATTTCATATTTCTAGTTTCAGATACAATAGTGATACATTTATACAAATAGGATGACCACACTCAGTGGATTATAAACTTTGTAATGACACCTTATAAGAGACCTTTTGCATGAAGCATATTTAGTTACATTATATTCACACTCATCAGCATACTTTCATAAAATCATACAGAGTGCAACGTCACAGAGAAAATTCAGGTGATAAAGCTAATAATATTCTGCATCTGTTATAGGTTATGTCAGAGATATCAGGAAAAACTGACATTGTATTTTTAACAAACTGCAGATTAGTTTTTCATTTCCAGATCCCATCCATTCCACAATCTCTGTAACATGCCAATTAGAGGTATTTTGTAAAGCAGCGGATTTTTAAGGGTATATTGTACACTTTCACTATGTTTAAAGGAGGACCAGTTGCAATCAATGAAGTAAAAACCAGGTGAAATATGATTGCAATAAGGTGAACAAGCACACTGGGCCATTAAAACCCTAGGCCCCAATCCCGCTAACACTTATGTACATGCTTCATTGTAAACATGAGTAGTCCCATTGACTTCTTGTACATTCATGTGCATAAATCCTTGCTGGATTGGGGCCTGTTATTCTCTACAGAAGAATCTTTAATCTTCTCATCACACTCACCGATGATTCTTTCCTACATCTGCAGCGTGCTGCTCTAAATTAGGGTTTATTTTGGAAGAGTTTAGTTTTGACTCAGATGCATCCCATTCAGCTGAAAGAGTCTGTTGCAAGGAAAACCAGTTCTAAAGGGTCATTAGTAATGGAATGTGGTAGAAGTGAAATCAGATTTCCAATCTGCTGATTTAGCTGGTTCTAGATCAGATCCTGTCAAAGATGACCATGGAGGGGGCTAAAGGGAAAGAACATATCGTGAGCACTGCACTGAGTGATAGGAAGATCAGGGGTAAGAAAAATTTGTCTAATATATTTTCCCCTTTTCTCCTTTCCTTTCATTTGTGGCATAATGGTGAAAAGAGGAGAATTTTTTAAAAGGAGGGTCCCTTTAAAGCTAAGAAAAATAGGAAATGCAGAAAAAAATCTTGTCTCCCTTAACAATTCTCTATGGTGGTATAGTCATTATATTTTGCTTCTGTGTGACATGATAAATAGCTCAAATCACTTTTCTCAAGCTCACTTTCCACAATCTCAGTGGTTATGTAAAAGAAGAGTAAAATAATCTATAAGCATCTGTTTATTTAAACCAGTCCCTTTGTAATGATTGCCTGTCTTCATTCAGTACCTAAACCATAAAGACATTTTCCTTTGCAAAAAATGTGCATTTTTTACCAGCGAATGTTCTACCTCCTTCTTAACATGCAGCCCTAACTCACCTGAAATGCAATAAGATTACTATTATCCAGAAACAACACACACACACAATCTAACAGATCTTCTTGTTCAAAGAACTCTTTCAATTATCAGGGAAAGGTATTCCATTTCTGAAGTAACTTAGGAGGCTGGCTCAGCATATTTAACTTTTGCCTTTGAATAATAAGGTAATTGTGTTCCATTAACTCCCCACCCCAGCAAGGCACCATGGGAATGTCTGGGCTTCTTGTTGTAACGAATTTCTAATGAAATGTGCAGCAAATATCCTTTAGCCTGTTCTGCTTTTTATACAAATCAAAGACAAAACATAACTGTGAAGAGAGTGGAGAATATCCTGGCTAGCATTTAACTTAATACTATCATAGAACAAATTAACATTTAGCACTGGATCCACAGCTACCTGTGGGATGCCGACTTCGGCAGTTGTCTGTGTACAGCCATTCTGATACACTGGGAAAATTACTTTAACTGCTCCATGCCTCAGTTTACCCATCTGTAATGTTGTCAGTAGCACTGTAGTGGGGCAGTTACCCTGCTCCTGTGAAAGGCTAGGCTTATTGGGGAAGCAGCCACAGCTGGGGCCACACCCCAGTCAGGCCACAGCTGGCCCTATAAAAGGGCTGTGAGCCAGGAGCTGAGTCAGTCTCTCTCTAACTCTAGAGAGATAAAGATACAGTTGCCTGAGAGAGGAAGGTACTTGAACAGGAGTAGTGCTAGAGAATAGGGTAAGGGAGCTGGGGAGCTCCAGCCTGGTAAAACCCTGGGCTGCAGACCTTGTTGAAGGCCAAAGCAGGTACTGGGGCTGCAGAGGTGCAGCCCAGGGTTAAGCAGAGGTAGCTGGTCCAACCCCCTTGCCAATGATGATTGCAGTTTGCCCCAGTGAGAGGGGGGCTAGATGATGACTGGGCAAGGTGGGTGTAGAGAGTTGGGGGTTCCCCTGGGAGGGGTGACCTAGTGTATGTGGGTACTGCTGGGGCAGAACCCCAAGGTAAAAGGGCACCAGGGCCCAGGAGGGACATGGGGCCAAAGGTAGGTGAGCCACTGGCCATCAGAAGGTGCTCCAAACTGGAATTGAGCTAATTCCCAGGATAATCTGTAGGAGACAAGCACATACCTGCCTCTCAGGAGCATTAGAGAGACAAGGGGGTGAGGTAATATCTTTTAATGGACCAACATCTGCTGGTGGAAGAAACACACTTTCAAGCTTCACAGAATAGAAAAAAATTAATGAGTTTCACACCTAAACACAAGGTGGGACAGATTGTGATGTTGCAGGAGACTGGTTAAAGTGAAGTGGGTAATTAACACCTCTGCGGTTTTAGGGTATAGGAGGGTTAGCGGGTTACAGATGCATAGTTGTAATGAGAAATAAAACCAGTGTCGTCGTTGAGACCTTGGTTTTTGGTGTCTAGTGGATTTAGGGCCCTAGGCCCATCTTTTCGAAGGGGATGTGAAGGTTCCCTTTGAGGATGAAGGGGTCTAATGTGCAGTGATCATTTTGTGATAAGGGTGATGGGGTGTGATTGTCTCGTCACTTTCCTATGAGTTCATTTGAGAACACAATGATTGTCTGGTCTCACTTGCATGGTTGTTACTGGGGCATTTGATCCTCTGGAAGAGGTACACTGTATGTTGTGATACGCATGTGTAGGAGCCCTGGATCTTGAAAAGTTTGTTGTGTGGGCTATTGATCATTGAAGCAGTGGAGATATGTCTACAGGTTTTGCATCTGTTGTTCTGGCAGGGTCTGATGCTGCTTTAAGTTCGTGTGTCTGGGTCTGTGGAAAACTTGCTTTTGATGATGAGGTGGGGGGGCTGTTTGAAGGCCAGAAGAGGGGATCTGGGAAAGATTTCTTTCAGGATGTGGTCCCCATTAAATATGGGTTGATGTGAGGCTCTATTAAGTAATCTATGTAAAGAGCTTGATCATCATTAGATCTAAGATGCCCCATAAATATCATAGAACGTACAATAGCCATGACTGGGACCCAGGAGATCTGGGTAAAATTCCCAGCTCTGTCACACCCTCAAATTCTCTATGTAGCTTTGTATAAACCACTGAATCTGTCTGTCTCTGTTCCCCATCCTTTCTCCCATCTTTTGCCTGTCTTGGCAAGTAAACTCTCTGGGACAGGGATGGCCTCTTGCTGGGTGTGCAGTGCCCAGCACAATGAGTTGTCTAGGTGCTACTGTCCTACAGATGAGTAGTATCGATATAACTTTGAGGATGAAAAGTGCAGGTTTGGTTTTAAGGGAAAATATAAAGGCAGGAAAAAAAGCAAACTGAGTTGATGTTACCCAAAGGGTTAAAGGAAATCAGGAAGTCGTTGACAAATGTCAGAGTGAAAAGTATAGTTCTTTTCTAGGAAAAGAAACACCCCTATTAGGTGAGGGTTGGGATGAAATTTAATGATTAAAATGCCTGAGATGCTGAATTCCTTTTACAATCTATCTTCACAAATTACAAAAAAAATAAAGCCAAGAGTATGGGCAATTAGGGCTTAATTAAAGCTGTAAAAAACAGCTATCAATAGCAGTGAATAAAAAGATACTTACTAATGTGGCCATATAGAAATTAATGGATCTGGATAACATGCATCTTGTTCCAGGAAATGGTTAACTCGGGACCCACGTGCGTGCGCGCACACACACACACTTGGATCCTTAACTTTTCTGCACACATTTACACATGCGTGTAAATCTGCCTGCTGGAAATAGACTGAGCTCCTAAGTAGAGATAGGGAGGTGCGTAAATTTTGTGGGCATGTAGCCAAAATGATCAAACCCTTGAATTGTTTCTGAAAAGTCAGACCAGTGGGATAGTACCAATGGACGGGGGGGGGAAGCAAATGTGATAGTTTTAAAAGCGAGAACATTATTTACTATTTATACAAAATTGGCTGTTAGTTCAGCTCGTTTGGGAGATAGAACACTGTACAATCTGCTAAAATATAAAGGACTCCTGCAATTTTGTTGGTCCTCTATTATTGCACTAATCTTCTATCCTAGAATAAAATATTGGATGATGTGGAAAACCAAGCTATATTCTACTTCTCCAACTCTTTAATATGATTTGCATTAGACTGTTCTCCATGCATTGTGCTATCTTTTTGGTAAAGAAAAAGGTAGAATTATAATCGCTACATTTCTTTTCCAGATATGATTCAATTATCTGCGTTTCAGCAAGTTCAAAGTGCAATGAGGTGCAGTTAATACTGTCTCTGTTTTATAGAGCTTTACCTGAAACTTGAAGGAAAGTATCTGCACTAGGCTGCTTTGGTTCACACTCACATGGGTCAAAGATAATTAGATTCAGGCAGATCATTTGACAAAAAAAGGATAGAAAAATGTATTTTACAAAATTTGGCACAAAGAATATTTATGACCTAAAGCCCAGGACACATTTGTGAAATTCATGAACAGGTTCCTCTGTAAAAGCTTGTAGCTCCCAGTAATTGCTAGGTAACAATGGCTTGCCCTGAGGGCATCGGCCAATGACAGCTGTTTCAAGCTTGTAAGTGAGTGTGCTGCTGGGAAGACTTTTTATGGACCTGCTCTTAAAGGTGATGTTTAAAGACCAATAAAAATGGACTGATGTGCTTTTTTTTCCCCCTCCATACTGCCCACAATGTGAGACTGTGCCCTTAAAGGCATTAGAGAGAAGTTGGGTGAGGTAATATCTTTTACCTGACCAATCTCTTTTGAGGAGCAAGAGAAACGTCCGAGCTACACAGAGCTCTTCTTCAGGTCTAAAAGGCATGACTGGGCCAGTGCAAGTAAATATCTCTCAAGCAAGAGAGAAGGTTTTAGTCTGATCCCTTGCAAACAGGAAAGGGAGGTAAAATCATTGGCACTGACTCCATGGGGGCTCCAGGGCTGGAGCACCCCCAAGGAAAAAATGGTGGGTGAGCACCCACGGGCAGGCCCCCGATCAGTACCTCCCAGCACCTCCTCCCTGCCAGCAGACCCTGCCGATCAGCGCCTCCCCCTCCATCCCTGTGCCTCCGGCCCGTTGCAAACAGCTGTTTCATGGCATGCAGGAGGCTCTGGCTGGGAGGGGGCGGAGCGAGGATGCAGCGAGCTTGGGGGATGGGGCTGAAAGAGGCAGGGCAGAGTGGGGAAAGGCAGGTTGGGGCCTTGAGGGAAGGAATGGAGGGGGGCAGGGCCTGGGGGCAGAGCCAGCGGTTGAGCGTCGTGTCCCCCCCCCCCAGCACATTGGAAAGTCATGATTTTAAGTGGAATTATTTGCAGTTTGTCATTAATGTCTGCTGGAATTTCTTTAATTCCTTAGTGACACAGGGCTAGGGCCAATGTCTATTGCAGTCAGTGGGTATTTGGTCGGGCCTGGAATGTAGCATTTTTAAAATCAAGAAAGATTTGTGGCCACCTTCTGGCCTCAGAGCCTAGCCCATTATCTAGAGCAGAATCTAATCCCAAACACCAGGCAGGGGGCAAATTTAGAGCTAAATCAAATTGAATGAGTCACTTTAATTCAAACATTGTTCTTATCTGTATACCTGACAATGCACTGGGATAAATGCCTAATGGCACAAAAGCCAGCCCCATGGACTATCTGAAAGATGTAGCACTAGGAGATATCTTGGGCAGATCACAGTGGCTCTCCTCTTCAGCAGGATAAATCACTGAGAACAGAACACCCCACCCTCCATAGACTTGGTGTTGAACTTCAAGGTCTCACCTACACCAGAGACCATGTCTCACGTGAGACAGCTGTACTTTTATGGGGCAAGTCAGATATCAAAACTTGGGAGAAAGTTCATGAGAATAGAAGACAGCACATTCTCTGTCAGGGGTTCTTAACTGAGGAATGAACTTCTGAAGAAGATAAAACTAAGCCAAACTCTAGCCATCTTCAAAACATGAAGCAAGACCCACCTGTCTACCAAATGCTTCCAACTATAACAGAAGACTGGGGGGAGACAAACACCAAGCAGAACTTCCTAAAACCTGAAAGGGGCAAAGAGCAAAATCTTCTATGGACAACACTATCCCAATCTAAATTTGATCAGTGCTTCGATCCTGTGGTGATGAGTGCTATAGTAAAACCTCCGACAGATATCTTAGCAGAAGCTCCATTTAATACATTTCTCCAGCAATACTACTTGGGGAAGGGAGAGCTATGACAGATATTGAGTCACTCCATTTAAACAACGCACAAAGCCACATAGTTGGTCTAATCATCAACTTTCAAAATAAAATTAACTGATTTGATAATTAGGGCCACATGACAATTCATCATTATGGTAACTATGCATTTTGCATTATTCATCATCCTATTAATTGGCTTTCACCATTCACAGTCTGTGTGTAATTGCAGCATATTTCATGCTCTCAGTGGATGGTAGCTAGTTGTCCCTCCTTGCCACGTTGCTGGTGCTTTCTAAAAAGTAGGCATTAGGGACAATAGTGGTATGTGTGGGTTTTTTGGTTGGGTTTTTTTTTTTTTGGTGGTTGCCTTTTTTAAAAAAAAAAAAAAAAAAAGAGAGAGAGAGAAATAGTAGCCCCGTCTAAAAGGATTCAACGGGGGATGGCAGAAGCTGAACACATGTCAAGTTTCATAAGTAAGGTCGAATCCTTAACTGTGTATTTCCAATTAATTCCTGTCCTATTCATATCAGGGTTCACTGTCTCCTGCTGAAGAAGGAGGGGCAATATCTTGCAGTAGACATAAGCAGAGGCTTTGAAGATTCCAACTCCAGGAAGTGGGGTGGTGGGGGGTGGGTGGTTTGCTGGGGGGGGGAAAGCCCCCCAGCATACCTGCCACCTCATATACAGTTTCTATAGGACACGCCCCTAGAACAAGTGTACTTCGTAACCTGTCTATCTAGGTAAGATAGTTATGTGCTTCCCCACCATAGCATGAGCACCTCACAATCTTTAATGTGTTTTAGGCAGGGCAGGGATATTCTCCCCATTGTACAGATGGGGACTCAGAGATGCCCAGATCCAAAAGGTACTTAAGCCCCTAAACCCCAGACATAGTCCCAGTTTTTAGACACCCCTGTGACCCACAAACCCCCCCACTTGGATGCTACCTAACCCAGGAGACACCTATACTCACCTCATGTCTACGTTTTCAGGGTAAATATTCCCTGTGCACCTACATTTCTGCTTCTGGGGATGCACACTGCTGCTTCCCTCTAGGCATCTGGGTACTTATCTCCCACCTAAGCCCCAGAGCAATCCACAAACCGGGAGGAAGACAGGCAGAGGAGCGCCTTTCTCCCCCGAGAAAGGCATGCTCAGAAGCCATCTTGCAGATCGAGTCCTATCCAAAATGTAGCGGGGAAGCAGAGGCAGTGTTTAACTTGTAATGAAAGAGGTGCCGGGGCTCAAGCAATTTCTTTACTTTCAGGCCCAGAGTTACTGGGGTTATGAACTGCCAAGGTTAGACACTCGCCTGGGGTGTGGGAGAGTCAGGTTCAATTGCCCCCTCAGGCAGAGGGGAAGACAGGATTTGAACAGGGATCTCTTACCTCCCAGGAGAGGGCGCCAACCACTGAGCTGTGGGAGCATCTAATCTGGGACTCCCACAATCTCCCCCCTTGCAGCTGTTCTACTGTGTGTAAACAATTAAAGAATTCCTGGAGCAGGGGGACTGGACTGTGGGTCTCCCACTTGGGTGTCCTAGACATCAGGCTATAGCGTCATTCTCTTTCTCTTGCTATGCCTGGCCCAACGACTCAAGTATTTATCCAAAGTTGAATACCTTTACCAGGAGAGAGTGAGGGAGCCGCACCTCAGAATGTCCCAGAGCTGCCTTCTGTTCTCTTTCTCCTCATCTAACCGAGGAGGGAATTGAACCTGGCTCTCCCACATCCTAGGTGAGTTCTCTGACCACTGAGCTACAAGTTATTAGCTGAGCACCTCCTCCTCCTGCCGTTTTGTGGGGAAGAGAGACAGGTGCCTAACCCAGTCTCACAAGAAACAGCTTAGGTGCCTAAGCCACCTGACTCCCCGAGAGGGGTCCCTGGCTATGGACTGCTAGTTGCTATAGGTGTCTCCCTGCAGCCTGGATTTAGGTGCCTATCTCCACTAGAGGGTGGGGTTTATGACACACCCTCTGATTGGCATCTGCCACTGGCTAATTTAGGCAGCTCCCTGCCTAGCACACTGGCTTTTGTGATTGCTTTCTGAGGGGCTTATCTCTCTGCATTCATTGTAGACTCCTGTCTATGCACCTAATTCAGACTCTGTGGATCTCAGTAATTTTTCTAGGTGCCCAAAAATTAGATGTTGCAACACAACACCTACATCCTGGTGTGGATCCAGGCCAGAGAGACTATGTGATTAGCCCAAAGTCACACAGGAAGTCTGTAGCATAGACTAAAGTATGGGACATGTCCCCTGGGGGGGCATGGAGGAATGTCTAGGGGGCACAGCAGCCCTGGGCCAGCCCCCACAGGGGTGGAGAGGGAGCATCACCCAGCCTATCTCTGCCCCCAGCTGCGCTCCAGTCGTGCCCCCAGCTCCTGGCCCTGACCTGGCTCCAGCCTCGGCACAGCCTGGCTGTGGCTCCACTTCCACCCCTGGCCACGGCCTCAGCCCCACTCCCAGCTGTGGCCCCAGCCTTGGCCCCCTTATCCCTGTCCACACACACACACACACACACATATATATATATATCTCAGAGGATCCACGGAAGGGGGGGGCGTGGACAGGGGTAAGGGAGGGGCACAACTCTCAAAAGTGTGGGGAACCGTTGCTCTAGCAGAACAGAAAATTGAACCTAGCTTCCCTATAGCCCAGGTTGGTGCCCTAACTACTGGATCATCCTTCTTAAAAAAGAGAACCTGAAGAGAAATGAAGTAGGAGTAGCATTGCAGGGCCAAACCCCGCTCACCTCAATCCCAAGGACAGCTTCATTTACATGGGTAAAATAAGCAGGATTTGGCCTCAAATTGTTCAGAATTGCTGGATAAAAGAAACACAATGATACTCAAGTGTTTATAAGGGTTAATGTTCATCAGTGTTGTAGTTTTGGTTCCCCCCCCCCGCCCTTGACATTACCCCATCTCCCCTCCCCACTATTGCATGTGCAGAAAAGTAGCTGTTAAAGAAAAAGATACCACAACTTAGCCGGCAAGTAGGGCATTTTTTTTTTTTTTTAGGAAGGTGCGTTGATGTGGAGATGGCTGGAAAAGATTCAGAACAAACCTCTTTTGATCTATGCCACCATGAACTCAAGCATGTAAAAATAAATAAATACACAGACCTACAGATTTATACTCTATACTTTTAATGCAGTGTTACTCTAGGTAGTGTTGTCAGAGGGACTGATCCTCTAACCTTTCCTCAGACAAATTGTCCTGACTCTTACGAACAGTCACACTGACACCAGTATGAACGGCCCCCCTCAGAACTGTGGGATGCCCCTCCTCCCAGTATAAAAAGCTATCCCTCAGCTGACAGAAAATTATGCACAGAAATTCCTTAATTCTGATATTGCCCCCCTCAGTTGCTTTAAGCAACTCACTTCAGTTCTCTTCCTGCATTTCTTCATATGTGAAATGGAGATAGCGGATCAAATCTTCAGCTGCTGTCAATCACTATCACTCTCTTATCTCTCTGTTTGCCCTGCTTTGCACTAATGCAGACTGTCAACACTAGGGGTTAATTACACTGGTGTAGTTTTGTGGGTGTGAATTGCCTTAATGTAGGCAGGGAAAAATATAATTGTACCCCTAAGAAACAAGGGAATGCTCCAAACTTATCTAACTACAGCAATGAGAAATGAGCATCTGCCATAAGCACATATGCCTTCTCTTCCCCCAGGTCAGGCATTGGTGTTACTGCTGTGGTCTATTACCATGGTCTTTCATCACTGGGATAAAACAAACATCTCAGCTTTATCATGCTATTCTACATCTTGTCTAAAAATGGTTACACTTTAGGTTCACCCACTATAGAGTAGTTGCAGTGCTCTGTAGGCTCCCACAGATGTCGTGCTCAGAACACAGAGAACTCTGAGCCACTGTGTTACCACTGTGTCTTGGCATGAGTGAGAGCTTTCCCCCTGCTAAGATGGGTGTCAGCTCCCTACCACACCAGCCTGCCTCGCCAGCATACTCTTCAAGACTTTGCCAGGCCAAACCTTGCCTTGCACGTGATCGGTGAACCTCAGAGACATCTCCCTGCAGCGTCCGGTCCCTCTCACTGGACACTCACAGAAATGATTGAGTTCGTCGCCTCCGAAAAGACAGAGCACACATCAGCCCGTTAGGTTATCTGAACTCTCACGCTTCACTTTAATACACAGCACGGAGATGGTTTTGTAATAAAATACGAATAAGCTTATTAGCAAAGAACAGAGATTTAAGTGATACTAAACAAGAATAAAAGGGACTGGTATGATTACAAACAAAACAAAACACTTTCCAGTGACTAAAACGTAATTTTAGCAAGTTACAATCTTTGCCTAAGCAGTTTTCTTACTTACCTCAAGTTACCAGCATCCCTAGCCCTTCAGACTAGGGCAGTGGTTCTGAAACTGTGGGTCAGGACCCCAAAGGGGTCACCAGGGCTGGCTTAAACTTGCTGGGGCTCAGCGCCTAAGCCTGAGCCCCACCACCCCGGGCCAAAGCCCGAGGGCTTCCACCCTGGGTGGCAGGGCTCAAGTTACAGGCCCCCTGCCTGGGGCTGAAGCCCTGGGGCTTCAGCTTTGGCCCCCCTGCTCAGGCCAGTGGGGCTCAGGCTTTGGCTTTGACCACCCTACCCCATCCAGGGCAGCAGAGCTTGGGGGGGCTCAGGCTTTGGTCCCCCCTCCTGAGGTCATCATAATTTTGGTTGTCAGAAGGGGGTCACGGTGCAATGAAGTTTGAGAACCCCTGAACTAGGGAACCCAACTTTCACAGGCTCAAAGGGTACTGTACCCTACATCCCCTCTGTTGGATAGCCAAAAGGTCTTTATGCTCCCTTTTTATTACTCGGAGTCCATTGTCTCTGCCTCAAGATCCAGGAAGGCTTCCTGGGGTGAAGATTCGGACCCTGGCATGACTGTTAAACAATCTTCTCCCCCTCCCATATTTAGCTTGATGGCTTTGTTTGCCTTATATGTTAATGTATCTTGCACTGTCCTCTGACTTACAAAGCTTGACTCAGACAGGTGAATCCACGTGCCTCTGTCTATGCCAAATGTGTTTATCAAGTCTGCCCCTGGAACATATTTCCAGCACAGATGTGTAACCATCCATCCATCCTTTAGTCAAGGGTACTCCTGAACTGCGTGTCACCAGTTTACATGCAATATCTTATATGACACCCTTGGGATATATATTACGACAGTGTGTTGGGGGCAATGAGCGTGTCAGGACTGATGGGCATTACTGTTTGGGGGGCCCTCTGCTAGTTGGCATTGTGGGGCTCCCAGGATCACAGATGCTGCCGCTCTAAGCTTCCTTTCCTCCAATTCTTTGTCACTTGATTTCGTCTTTAGCTGAGACATTGTGCTCAACCCTCTGCTGACCAATCACATGCTGTTGGGCTAAATACAGGAATTCCTATGTGAAATTGTATTTCTTGAATGGTCCCTTTCAGCCTTAAAATCTATGAAACACCTGGGAAAAGTGAGTCAAAGTGGATGTGAAGTGCTACCAAACCAAAATGGTAGCATGGTTCTTGGAGAAAAGGATCCTTGTGTACTCAATGTACAAAAATATAAGTGATACAAAACTAGTGGCATAGTAGAACCTTTCTTGTTATCAAGAGCATTGGTTCTCACCCAGGGATACGCATACCCCTGGGGGTACGGAGGGGTCTTCCAGGGGGGACATCAACTCATCTAGATATTTGCCTAGGTTTACAACAGGCTACCAAAAAAGCACTAGCAAAGTCAGTACAAATTAAAAATTCATACAATTACTTGTTTATACTGCACTATGTACTATTAATTGAAATGTCAGTACTGTATTTATATTCCAATTGATTTATTTTATAATTATATGGTAAAAATGAGAAAGGAAGCAATTTTTCAGTAATAGTGTGCTGTGACACTTGTCTGATTTTGTAAGCAAGTAGTTTTTAAGTGAGGTGAAACTTGGGGTATGCAAGACAAATCAGACTCCTGGAAGGGATACAGTAGTCTGGAAAGATTGAGAGCCACTACCACAGGCTAGTGAGCAAGAGGAACAGGCTGTTTCTCTACTAGAAGGCAAGCTGTATGCAAAAAGAAAAGGAGTACTTGTGGCACCTTAGAGACTAACAAATTTATTTGAGCATAAGCTTTCGTGAGCTACAGCTCACTTCATCAGATGACTTCATTTCTTTTTGCGAATACAGACTAACACGGCTGCTATTCTGAAAGCTGTATGCAGCGTCTCTTGTGTTTCTTCCAAAGGATTTCTTCAGCACAGGCAGCTGTTAGTAAAACTATTTGTGTGCATTCACCGCAGAAACCAAATCTAAACTCAAAAGGCAAAGACGTCTCACGAAAGCTTATGCTCTAATAAATTTGTTAGTCTCTAAGGTGCCACAAGTACTCCTTTTCTTTTTGCGAATACAGACTAACACGGCTGCTACTCTGAAACCTAGGTTTATCAAACAAATTGTTCCACAAATGCATTATTCTATCATGCAGTACTTCCTCCACAGCATGTTCCCCACCTGTGCCTTCACGGGAATCTAGGCATCAGTGTGCAGTGACCGAACAAGGAGAACAGGAACAAGTTAACAGTACCAACTTCAAGTCAAGAACTGCCCTAGCAAAGCTGGGTCTGCAGTGTCAGACTCTCCGAGTCTCAATTAGTACGAACAGACACAAGGAAATCCATCTCAGAAGCATGGCAGAGTTTTTTGCACTGATCTGTTTCACACCTGCTCAGCTATTTGTACTCTCAACAATATGCATGTCGCTATTAAGGGAGACCAGGTGGATAGTGGAGGAATTCGTTCTTACATCAACATCTGCAGGGGAAACAAGCACAAAGACTGAGTGGCAAGGGCAGCAGCATTTCCAGGGCCTACTTTCCCATGGTCCTAGACACAGTGATGACAATGGAGCCTGCTGGGTTATGAATGAGCTGTTTCTGTTCAGTGCCCCTGAGCTCAGGGGAGGGAAAGATCGGGATCCGAGGTGCACAGCTTGGGCCCTTCTTTATGTTAAATTGATAATGACCCACTGTTTATTTGTTTTAGGGGGAGGGGAAATAAGGGGATGTTCTACTTGTTTGCTAGGAAGCAGTGGCTGGATTTAAGATTTTTTTTTTTCCCTTTATCTTCTATGCTGATTTTTTTCTGCCTAACAGAGGAAATTAATTCACTAACAGACCTACACTAATAAACTGATCCTATGTGCAAAATATAAGCCTCAAGACCACAAACACTTACACCCTGATCTAGCAAACACTAACACACATGCTTAACTTTATAAATGGGGGGAGTCCCTTCTAAGTCAAGTTAAAGACTTTGCAGGATCAAGGTCTTAAACCCCTGCTTACCTTTACTCATGTGCATAGTTCCATTGCAGAACTATTCAAGGGTAAAGCGAAGCAGGTGCATACACATTTTCAGGGTAAGTGAAGAAACATATTTCAGTGTCAGGGATCTAAACAGTTGTGCTAATCAGTGAGCAGAATATGATGAAAAACATAATCATAGCCTTTTAAATATACTTCAGTTATTCAACCTTACTTTCAGATCCAAACTTTTCCATTTCAGCTGAAAACTGGAGCACTGTTTTTCAGCTTTAGATCCATACCGTTTGACTAAAGAAGTCCAGCACTTCCCTGCTACGAGCAGAAGAGTGAACTGTTCCCTTCTCACAAAACAATAAAAGATGATTTTTAAAACAAAAAATTGGCAGATCCTTAGTTTGGGTTGGTGTCTTTCCACATGACCAATAAATGAACTTGAACAGATAGCTATTGTGCATATATATTTATTAGAGTCAATTAAGGCACAGACAAATGCTTAGGGTCTCCGCTCCTGGAGTTCTGTGGTGACTCAGGTGTAACCAACACTGTAACATCAGCCTGAGTCTGCCAACATCATGAAACAATAACTGCAAGAGATAAACTGTCCCATACATCTCAATGGGATGGTAACACTGAAACCTACTGCTCTTCTCCCCTGGACTGGGGAGGGCAGCTCTGCTGCACTGGTGTCAGTAGCTTGCCTCTCCAACAGCGTTGTCTGCCTGGGTAGATAACAGCTGAGTCCTCCCTCTTCTGCGATAGGCACCAGCCTGTCTTGAAGTAATGATCGGCAGTCCAGGATATGGGAAGAGCTTAGTCTGCCCAACAAAAAGGATGAGCCAACCAACTCTTATGTAGGCGGCCCTTGATTTCAGTGAAAGTTAGGACACATTTTTGTGTCTGACTTTGTCAGCAAGTAGTTTTTAAGTGAGGTGAACCTAAATACCGTTGTAGATCTGGGCCCTTGTCATTCTCACATCAAATAAGGTCAGCGCCATGTGAAGAGGTGCATAGGACCCCAGTCTGCCTTAATCCAACCTTGACTTTTAATGAATCAAGAATGTTGCACCCCTTAAAATCAGCAGAAGAGCCTTAGGGAATCAAGGATGCATGCTTGCTTCCACTGAAATTAAATCAGCCTCAGAACTGACATATTTTGAACAGAAAAAACTAACATAGCAGGCCATCCAGAGATTCCAACTCTGATTCAGTTCTTGAAACCCCCATAGCTATCCATGATTTATACCTGTAGATCTCAGATACTCAGTGTACCAGGATAGGTTATAAACATTGTTCCTGGAAGACATTAAAACTCTTAATGCTAACTGAAGCCCAAAATGTCTTTGGACACTAGGATTGCCTAGGTATTAAATTAGAGTTAAGAGGCAGCTATTTTTTATTAAGACTGACCTCTCAGTCAGCTTTACTACGAATCTGCTGTCTATTTTCTAGTCACCTCCACCTTCCTGATAGCAATCTGCTGCTCCCAGCAACCCCACTGAAAAGAAGGTTCTAACACACACTAAAATACACCATTCCTGCTTGACCTGACCTTGCACTCCCAACAAACTTGTAAAGCAATTCATCAAAGCCTCATTAGAGCCCACAGTTCTGGTTAATTAATCCACCTGGTCTGGGAGGGATGGTTAATTGTGGCCAATTAAACGCACCTTTAATTATGCTTGTTTTCACTAGCCCTGCTGCACCTAAAGAAAATGATCTTGCAATGCCTCTGCTGAAAGCCCATCAGTGAAAGATAGGAATAACATTTTCACACTGAACTAATCTGTAGGGATGTTGTTGTATTCAATACTAAAAGGCTAGATTTCAGTCTATACCAGCTCACCTCCATTAAGGAAACTTCATCTTCAATTTACCTTTATAATATTAATGATAACAAATATTAAGTCAAAAGCACTTAGTGTGGAAAGGTGGCCCAGATACATTGCTGTGAAAAGCGTTGGGGTTCAAAACGCCTCTTTTTGCACCAGGTCTATTAGGGGGACCCACGTGGAAAGTTCAGCGATGAAAACCCAGTCTGCCATGTGAACAAAACACTTTCCCTTTAACACAAGAGGAGAGCTTGACGTGGCCCAGGCTTGAAGAAGTTCAGCTCCCCCGTTCTCTAAAGAGCTGGCTGAGTGGGTGTGCAGATCAACGTTGGGCTCGGGTTCACTGTTGTGTAACAGCGTCTCCCCCAGAGGGGCAGCACCTTTACACGGGGGGGCTGCTGTACCCAGACATTAGCCGGCAGCTGGGGGGTGGCTGCACGGTTCAGTAGGCAGTAGCCACACCCGGTGCAGTTCGGGTTGCATAGTTGCATGGACGTACACTGCTGTTTAAAGGGGCGAGCCCGCTGGAGGGGGAAGATCTCCGGGGAAGCAGACCGCAAGGGGAAGCGTGGGCTGGGCCCGGACAGGCTGGCGAGACTGGAGCTTTTCCCTGAAGCAGCTGGATGCGGAACCGCTGCCCGGGGGACCTGCCCTTAGCCAAGCGGGGGGTCCTTGCTTGCAGCTCGGGGCTCGCCCTTTCGCAGACGGGCTTTATCCCGCGGGGGCCCCCCCCAGACCCCAGTTTAAAGGGGACACGTGCCGGCCCGGGCCCAGCTGGTCGGTTCATTCCCTCGATTAGGGCCAGGTGCGAAGGCAGCGCCCTGGATCGCGCCTGCCCGAGAACAGCCCCCGACATGCCCCAGCTCGGTCCGCCCCGGCAGGACGCTGCCCGCTTCGGCCCCGCATGGAGCCCTCGCTGGAGAACTACTGGGACCGGAGCCCGGGCCAGGTGGGTGCGCTCCGGCCCCGCTGGAGCAGTGGCTGAGCCCGGTCCCGCAGCTAGCAGCCGCTGCTGCTGGGGGGCCCTGCGGCTCCCCCAGCTGGCTGAGAAACGGCTACACTATCCCCCCCCCCCCCATCTGTCTCCTCTCCAGGCTCCCTGGAGCACCCCGGGGCTGGGCTGACCCCTCTAGCTGGCACGGAGCCCTTTGCCCTTCCCTCCTGCGCCTGCCAGGGGACCTAGGGGGCTGCCCCTGTATGGGCGGGGGGCTGCCTGAGCCCTCTGGGGCCTGCCCAGAGCATTCTGTCCTCTGCCTGTGGTATCATTCAACACTGGGACTGCAAGCTCCTCAGGGCAGGGCCTGTCTGTTCTGTTTGTACAGCGCCTAGCACGCTGCCCTGTGGCTGGGGCTCCTAGGTAACAATGCCATCCTACGGCTACAAATAATCCCATTGTAGGATCGGGGCCTCTGACTGTCTCCAGCTCCTCTCTGGGCTTCAGTCAGCTCCAACAATGAAAACGAATGAGTGAGATTCACTCTGACCTTCTCTGTTCCCAAAGGTTCTTCTTTAAGACTTCCTGACAGTGGAACAAGAGCCCTAGGACAGAGGAGTAGCTGGTGTCTTAATCCCTTGTCCTCTAACTCTGCCTAGGTCTCATCGAAGTGCTGGGGCCCTCAGGAGGCCTCTCATCACCACTAGCACCTGTGGGACTGAACAAGTGGAAAACATCTAGGAAATCCCTTTAGGATGAGAGAGGCCCTTTTGAAGTCTCATGCACTGTCACAGGGCTCTGCAGGTTTTTAACCTGTCTAGGCTGCAGCGTGGACTGTGTTAAAAAGCTCTCCTGGAGAACTGAGCTCTGTTCAAGTAGTAGGTTGAGACTGGCCTGTGCTAACGAAGCAGAGGGGCAGGTTCCATTTTTGTAATGGTGCCTGCAAAGGTTCAGCTTTTTTTTTTTTAAATGATGGGCGAACACCATTTTCAAACTGTGTTCAACTGTTCATACACTAAAAGAAAAGGAGGACTTGTGGCACCTTAGAGACTAACAAATTTATTTGAGCATAAGCTTTCATCGGATGCAGGCAGTGGAAAATACAGTGGGGAGATTTATATACACAGAACATGAAACAATGTCTGTTACCATACACACTGTAACCAGAGTGATCACGTAAGGTGAGCTATTACCGGGGGGGGGGAGCGGGGGAACCTTTTGTAGTGATGATCAAGGTGGGCCATTTCCATTACTTGATTATCAGTACAAAAGATTCTCTTCCCCCTCCCTGCTCTTCTGCTGGTAATAGCTCACCTTAAGTGATCACTCTGGTTACAGTGTGTATGGTAACACTCGTATATAAATTTTCTGTGTATATAAATCTCCCCACTGTATTTTCCACTGCATGCATCCAACGAAGTGAGCTGTAGCTCAAGAAAGCTTATGCTCAAATAAATTTGTTAGTCTCTTAGGTGCCACAAGTCCTCCTTTTCTTTTTGCGAATACAGACTAACACAGCTATGTCAAGTTCCTTCCCCACTCTGAACTCTAGGGTGCAGATGTGGAGACCTGCATGAAAAACCCCCTCAGCTTATTTTTACCAGCTTAGGTTAAAACTTCCCCAAGGTACAAACTATTTTACCTTTTGTCCCTGGACTTTATTGCTGTCACCACCAAGTGTCTAACAAAAATAACAGGGAAGGAGCCCACTTGGAAACTTCTTTACCCACAAAATCCCCCCAAGCCCTACACCTCCTTTCCTGGGGAAGGCTTGATAAAAATCCTCACCAGTTTGCATAGGTGAACACCGACCCAAACCCTTGGATCTTAAGAACAAGGAAAAAGCAATCAGGTTCTTAGAAGAAGAATTTTAATTAAAGTAAAAGAATCACCTCTGTAAAATCAGGATGATAAATACCTTACAGGGTAATCAGATTCAAAACATAGAGAATCCCTCCAGGCAAAACCTTAAGTTACAAAGACACAAAAACAGGCATATACATTCCATTCAGCACAACTTATTTTATCAGCCATTTAAACAAAACTGAATCTAACGCATATCTAGCTAGATTGCTTATTAACTCTTTATAGGAGTTCTGCCCTGCATTCCTGCTCTGGTCCCGAAAAAAGCAACACACAGAGAGAAACCTTTGTTCCTGCCCCTGCTTTGAAAGTATCTTGTCTCCTCATTGGTCATTTTGGTCAGGTGCCAGCGAGGTTATTTTAGCTTCTTAACCCTTTACAGATGAAAGGGTTTTTCCTCTGGTCAGGAGGGATTTAAAGGTGTTTACCCTTCCCTTTATATTTGACAGGCTGCTACTCTGAAACTTGTTCATCCACTGTTATAATAGCCCTTCCAGTGCTGGCAAACGGCTTTTGGACAGACACCTCATTGTAATGTGGAGAGGACCTAAATCTAACCCTCTAAATGAAGTAATTATGGCCATAGATAATGGGTAGGGAGCAGACCAGTAGGTGCTCTTGACTGGAGGAGGAAAAACTAAATGGCCTCGAATCACAGAGCTGGGCATATATCTACCCCATGTAATGTGTCTTCTGTTGTTGCTCATTCCTCCTTCTATTGTTTCTCACTAATTCATTGTCTTGGCTTAAGCTAGTCCTCACACTGATCCATGCAGTTTGAACCCCTGCACCCTGGGACCCCTCATGCCTGTGCAGAACTCCTTTTAAATCATAAGTGTCTGCCCAGGTGCAGAGGTCCATTTGCAGAGTTGGGGGCTTTATCCTGTGAACTTTCTGGTGCATGAACCAAATCTTCCTGTGTGTCTGAACAGTGCCTAACATCTGGGACCTGATCTTGATTTTTGGCCTGTGGGTGGTACTGCTACAATACAAATGATAAACTCATAGCAGCAATTGTTTGGGGTATGTTGTGGCTTTAAAAAAAAAAAAAAAAAAAAAAAAAACCATTCCCAAACCTATCTGAGGTCTAAATCAGTCTTGTCCCAATTACACTGTACGCGGACAATATCCCTCTACTACCAAAGAACTGCCTTAAATTGTAGTGACCTCTCAGACAGGGTATAGGTGCCTAGTTTTCATTTCTTTAGGGAGGCCCTGGGAAACCCTCCAAACATACACTGCTGATGGTAAAGACCATCATCAATCACGTCAGCTAACCTAGAGTACATTGGGTAACACTTGGCAGCCAGTTAAGTATAAAACTTGTCTTGTGCTGCTTTTCCCTCTTCTATTCCACAGCATGGGATGTCTTTTCCTGTGCTTTCAGTCTGTCTCCCCGCTTCCCCACCACAAGCCGGCTTTCAGTTTAATACATCTTTAATTTTCAATCTTCTTTCTGTAAGCAGATTCAAAGAGTGAAATTCTTTTTCTCATTAAATTGCTTTCCTTTTATTTTACCCCGTTATTTTCTGGTGTCCCTGTCTCTCTCTCCCACCCCCCCCCTTAAAAAAGCTGCTTAATTCTTCCCCCTGGTTCTCACATTCCACCAACTTCTCTCATCCATCTAAGCCAGGTTCTCAAACTTTTGTACTAGTGACCCCTTTCACATAGCAAACCTCTGAGTGCAACACCCCCTACCCCTTATAAATTAAAAACACTTTTAAAATATATTTAACACCATTATAAATGCTGGAAGCAAAGCGGGGTTTGGTGTGGAGGCTGACAGCTTGTGACCCCCAGTTTGAGAAACCCTGATCTAAGCCTCAGATTGACTTTATTCTGAGAGTGTCTGCTTTGAGTCACCTTATGGGGGAGCTGAAAGTCTCCCATGCCCTCTATAGAGAAGTAAAGAGCATTGCAAATAAAGTTCAGTGTAAAAAGAAC
Source organism: Dermochelys coriacea (assembly GCF_009764565.3). NCBI lineage: Eukaryota > Metazoa > Chordata > Testudines > Dermochelyidae > Dermochelys > Dermochelys coriacea. The sequence continues at coordinate 119,995,624 of NC_050073.1, forward strand.
AGGAGTACTTGTGGCACCTTAGAGACTAACAAATTTATTAAAGCATAAGCTTTCATGGGCTTCAGCCCACTTCATCGGATACATAGAATGGAACATACAGAGAAGGTGGAAGTTCAGTGTGTTGCTTTCTCCCCTCCAACAAGCAGAAGCTTAGGTGGTATTCATGAACTGCCACATAACTAGGTTAAGAGGAATAACTGGGTTAAGAGGTATGGTGCTGTCTAACTTCTGGGGCTCATTTTGTCTGGCAGTATGTCATTTTGGACACAACTTTATCCCATTTGGGGGGTGGGTCTGAATGTTAGAAGCAAGTAACCAGGAAATTGTTTATTCACTTTTGTGGAGACACAGACTTGTTCCACTAGTAAGCAGGTATTTCTTTGTGTGACTAATTCTGGGATTTTTCACAGACTTCTAGCTGGTATCGCTAAAGTATGCAATCTTACCACAGTGTGTATCAGTCCTTTTGTAGAAGCTATCTTTCTGTTTTCAGAGTCCTCTTTATAGTGCCTGCTTAGTGTGTTGTAGCAATCTAAGACTTCCCCTCCCCCTAATTAATATGAAACAATATGTATTTTAAATTAAGAGACACAAATGTCAAACTTGCTAGGGGTTCTCCTATGTAAATGCCTGCTTATGTTTTATTACTTTCAGATAGTTTGCATGCCACCCAAGTCCATGATGCTAAGGTATGTTAAATATAGCTGGTCTCTGTTGCTTTAAGGCAGGACCTCAGATACAGAGTGCAAAAGGATTGGTGTAATAATACCTAGATTTTTGCATGAGTTGTCAAACTCTTTGTGCAGAACCTGAATTGGGATTTTTATCTCTAAAGGACAGTCCTCGGTACACTGTACTTAGCCCTAAATATTCATAAAGCTCTAAAAATAGTTCCTGTGGCACCTTTCATGAGTGTATCACAGTTCCTGCTTGCACCTGCCAAGATAATAAGGGGCAACTGTCTACTTTTTTGATTGAGAACAATTTCCAAAAAAGGGTCTAAATGACTTGGATGAGTAAGTCTCATTGACATTCAAAGTGCATAAGTTATTATGCAGGATGTGTCATATTGGATCAGATCACTGGTCCAGTCAATCAGTATTGTCTGTCTCCCACAATTGCTAATATTAGCTGTTTAATAACAGCCTTCTGCACCATCCTCTGAAATAACTTTCCCCTAGAGAAAGTGTGTTCCTAGCCCTCATTAACTAGAAGTTGTTTACATGCTGAAAGCAAAAGGTTTTAAATTCCTCCCCAAACTCTTGCCTTTTTTAATATTATAAGGCATTATACATTTGTGATGTCAAGCCAAACAAACGGTGATCAAGAAAAGAAAAGGAGTACTTGTGGCACCTTAGAGACTAACAAATTTATTAGAGCATAAGCTTTCGTGAGCTACAGCTCACTTCATCGGATGCATTTGGTGGAAAAAACAGAGGAGAGATTTATATACACACACACAGAGAACATGAAACAATGGGTTTATCATACACACTGTAAGGAGAGTGATCACTTAAGATAAGCCATCACCAACAGCAGGGGGGGGAAAGGAGGAAAACCTTTCATGGTGACAAGCAGGTAGGCTAATTCCAGCAGTTAACAAGAATATCAGAGGAACAGTGGGGGGTGGGGTGGGAGGGAGAAATACCCTGGGGAAATAGTTTTACTTTGTGTAATGACTCATCCATTCCCAGTCTCTATTCAAGCCTAAGTTAATTGTATCCAGTTTGCAAATTAATTCCAATTCAGCAGTCTCTCGTTGGAGTCTGTTTTTGAAGCTTTTTTGTTGAAGTATAGCCACTCTTAGGTCTGTGATCGAGTGACCAGAGAGATTGAAGTGTTCTCCAACTGGTTTTTGAATGTTATAATTCTTGACGTCTGATTTGTGTCCATTCATTCTTTTACGTAGAGACTGTCCAGTTTGGCCAATGTACATGGCAGAGGGGCATTGCTGGCACATGATGGCATATATCACATTGGTAGATGCGCAGGTGAACGAGCCTCTGATAGTGTGGCTGATGTGATTAGGCCCTATGATGGTATCCCCTGAATAGATATGTGGACAGAGTTGGCAACGGGCTTTGTTGCAAGGATAGGTTCCTGGGTTAGTGGTTCTGTTGTGTGGTGTGTGGTTGCTGGTGAGTATTTGCTTCAGATTGGGGGGCTGTCTGTAAGCAAGGACTGGTCTGTCTCCCAAGATCTGAGAGAGCGATGGCTCGTCCTTCAGGATAGGTTGTAGATCCTTGATGATGCGTTGGAGGGGTTTTAGTTGGGGGCTGAAGGTGATGGCTAGTGGCGTTCTGTTGTTTTCTTTGTTGGGCCTGTCCTGTAGTAGGTGACTTCTGGGTACTCTTCTGGCTCTGTCAATCTGTTTCTTCACTTCAGCAGGTGGGTACTGTAGTTGTAGGAATGCATGATAGAGATCTTGTAGGTGTTTGTCTCTGTCTGAGGGGTTGGAGCAAATGCGGTTATATCGTAGCGCTTGGCTGTAGACAATGGATCGAGTGGTATGATCTGGATGAAAGCTAGAGGCATGTAGGTAGGAATAGCGGTCAGTAGGTTTCCGATATAGGGTGGTGTTTATGTGACCATCGCTTATTAGCACCGTAGTGTCCAGGAAGTGGATCTCTTGTGTGGACTGGTCCAGGCTGAGGTTGATGGTGGGATGGAAATTGTTGAAATCATGGTGGAATTCCTCAAGAGCTTCTTTTCCATGGGTCCAGATGATGAAGATGTCATCAATGTAGCGCAAGTAGAGTAGGGGCATTAGGGAACGAGAGCTGAGGAAGCGTTGTTCTAAGTCAGCCATAAAAATGTTGGCATACTGTGGGGCCATGCGGGTACCCATCGCACGCTGATTGTCACCATGAAAGGTTTTCCTCCTTTCCCCCCCCTGCTGTTGGTGATGGCTTATCTTAAGTGATCACTCTCCTTACAGTGTGTATGATAAACCCATTGTTTCATGTTCTCTGTGTGTGTGTATATAAATCTCTCCTCTGTTTTTTCCACCAAATGCATCCGATGAAGTGAGCTGTAGCTCACGAAAGCTTATGCTCTAATAAATTTGTTAGTCTCTAAGGTGCCACAAGTACTCCTTTTCTTTTTGCGAATACAGACTAACACGGCTGCTACTCTGAAACCTGTGATTATGCAAGGCACTGAATTTAGCCGTATAGAGTGGAAATCTGTCAACTTCATGAAAAAACTCGCACAGATACAGACAGACATCATCTTCCTCTCCAAATGCAAACAGATGGACATCATACCGAAAGGACTGAAGGTAAAAAATCCATTACAATCTACATACCACACAGACTATGCTGACAGCTTGTGCCACACACTCTCAAGGAAACTGCGGAACCACCTGATCAACATCCTCTACAGCAAACAGGGAAAGATTAAGAATGAGCTCTCAAAACTGGATACTCTCATAAAGAACCAACCTTCCACACAATCTTCCTCGTGGCTGGACTTTACAAAAACTAGACAAGCCATTTACAAAACACACTTTGATTCTCTACAAAAGAAAAAGGACACTAAGCTATCTAAACTACTATATGCCACAAGGGGCCACAACAATGGTTCCCGTAACCCACCCAGCAATATTGTTAATCTATCCAACTATACTCTTAGCCCAGCGGAAGAATCTGTCCTATCTCGGGGCCTCTCCTTTTGCCCCTCCACCCCCACGAACATGATACAGTTCTGTGGTGACCTAGAATCCTATTTTCGACGTCTCAGACTCAAGGAATATTTCCAACACACCTCTGACCAACATATTAACCCACAGAGACCTTCCTGCCAACACTACAAAAAGAAGGATTCTAGGTGGACTCCTCCTGAAGGTCGAAACAGCAGCCTGGATTTCTACATAGACTGCTTCCGCCGACGTGCACGAGCTGAAATTGTGGAAAAGCAGCATCGCTTACCCCATAACCTCAGCCATGCAGAACACAGTGCCATCCACAGCCTCAGAAACAACTCTGACATCATAATCAAAAAGGCTGACAAAGGAGGTGCTGTCGTCATCATGAATAGGTCAGAGTATGAACAAGAGGCTACTAGGCAGCTCTCCAACACCACTTTCTACAAGCCATTACCCTCTGATCCCACTGAGAGTTACCAAAAGAAACTACAGCATTTGCTCAAGAAACTCCCTGAAAAAGCACAAGAACAAATCCGCACAGACACACCCCTGGAGCCAGGACCTGGGGTATTCTATCTGCTACCCAAGATCCATAAACCTGGAAATCCTGGACGCCCCATCATCTCAGGCATTGGCACCCTGACAGCAGGATTGTCTGGCTATGTAGACTCCCTCCTCAGGCCCTTCGTTACCAGCACTCCCAGCTATCTTCGAGACACCACCGATTTCCTGAGGAAACTACAGTCCATTGGTGATCTTCCTAAAAACACCATCCTAGCCACTATGGATGTAGAAGCCCTCTACACCAACATTCCACACAAAGATGGACTACAAGCCGTCAGGAACAGTATCCCCGATACTGTCACGGCTAACCTGGTGGCAGAACTTTGTGACTTTGTCCTGACCCATAACTATTTCACATTTGGTGACAATGTATACCTTCAAATCAGCGGCACTGCGATGGGTACCCGCATGGCCCCACAGTATGCCAACATTTTATGGCTGACTTAGAACAACGCTTCCTCAGCTCTCGTTCCCTAATGCCCCTACTCTACTTGCGCTACATTGATGACATCTTCATCATCTGGACCCATGGAAAAGAAGCTCTTGAGGAATTCCACCATGATTTCAACAATTTCCATCCCACCATCAACCTCAGCCTGGACCAGTCCACACAAGAGATCCACTTCCTGGACACTACGGTGCTAATAAGCGATGGTCACATAAACACCACCCTATATCGGAAACCTACTGACCGCTATTCCTACCTACATGCCTCTAGCTTTCATCCAGATCATACCACTCGATCCATTGTCTACAGCCAAGCGCTACGATATAACCGCATTTGCTCCAACCCCTCAGACAGAGACAAACACCTACAAGATCTCTATCATGCATTCCTACAACTACAGTACCCACCTGCTGAAGTGAAGAAACAGATTGACAGAGCCAGAAGAGTACCCAGAAGTCGCCTACTACAGGACAGGCCCAACAAAGAAAACAACAGAACGCCACTAGCCATCACCTTCAGCCCCCAACTAAAACCCCTCCAACGCATCATCAAGGATCTACAACCTATCCTGAAGGACGAGCCATCGCTCTCTCAGATCTTGGGAGACAGACCAGTCCTTGCTTACAGACAGCCCCCCAATCTGAAGCAAATACTCACCAGCAACCACACACCACACAACAGAACCACTAACCCAGGAACCTATCCTTGCAACAAAGCCCATTGCCAACTCTGTCCACATATCTATTCAGGGGATACCATCATAGGGCCTAATCACATCAGCCACACTATCAGAGGCTCGTTCACCTGCGCATCTACCAATGTGATATATGCCATCATGTGCCAGCAATGCCCCTCTGCCATGTACATTGGCCAAACTGGACAGTCTCTACGTAAAAGAATGAATGGACACAAATCAGACGTCAAGAATTATAACATTCAAAAACCAGTTGGAGAACACTTCAATCTCTCTGGTCACTCGATCACAGACCTAAGAGTGGCTATACTTCAACAAAAAAGCTTCAAAAACAGACTCCAACGAGAGACTGCTGAATTGGAATTAATTTGCAAACTGGATACAATTAACTTAGGCTTGAATAGAGACTGGGAATGGATGAGTCATTCCACAAAGTAAAACTATTTCCCCATGGTATTTCTCCCTCCCACCCCACCCCCCACTGTTCCTCTGATATTCTTGTTAACTGCTGGAATTAGCCTACCTGCTTGTCACCATGAAAGGTTTTCCTCCTTTCCCCCCCCTGCTGTTGGTGATGGCTTATCTTAAGTGATCACTCTCCTTACAGTGTGTATGATAAACCCATTGTTTCATGTTCTCTGTGTGTGTGTATATAAATCTCTCCTCTGTTTTTTCCACCAAATGCATCCGATGAAGTGAGCTGTAGCTCACGAAAGCTTATGCTCTAATAAATTTGTTAGTCTCTAAGGTGCCACAAGTACTCCTTTTCTTTTTGCGAATACAGACTAACACGGCTGCTACTCTGAAACCGGTGATCAAGAACAGAGCTAAAACTCTAGAATTTGTGGTTAGGAAATGCTGTAGGCCTTTACCACTTGATCTAAAGAAGAATGTTAGCTATGGTAGTATTAAGGCATGTATTTCTCATAAATTAGTCATAGATTCAAATATGTGGCCAGTGGAGTCTATCAAGTACCGTGTAACAGAGAGCAGTGGTACACAAGCCAATACTCTTCTCTATTCAGTTGTGAGCTGTTCAGAGAAAACCTGAAGATGGATTCCTAGATTATTATTACGTATGTTGAATGGAGACTAGAGCTGGTCAAAAAATGCCAGTTGTCTTCTGTGGAGAAACTGTGAAAAATGTTTGGGGTTTTTCCCCAAAAGTTATCAAAAAAACTGGAAAAGATTTGAAGAGAAACCCAGCCCAAAAATCAGAACATTTTGACCAAAATTAGAATTTTTGACCATTTTTAGTTTAGTAAAAAAAAAGCCAGTTTTCACTTAATTTATCTTTAATAAGTTGATCAGCTCTAATAGACATTAGTACATTTAAACATCTGTCTAAAGAAAGCCTCGTGAGAAGCGTTGAGGAAGAGCACCTTATTGGAAGATCAGTTCACTTATTTTTATGGGTGCTTGCAGGGCTTAGCACATGTTGGGCCTGGTTTTCCTAAGTGCTGAGAAGCTGCAGGCCCCTCTGACTTCCGCTTGCGCTGTGGTGGATGCTTGACACCTGTGAAAATCCGTATCCTTGTTTCCTTAGACCACTGATCACGAGCAAGACTGGAAGTTTGAACAGGTGAAAAGACACTGAGTGGTTCCCTTTGATCAGTTAAAAGGTCATCCCTGTCATCTACCTGACTCAATATATCCTTACAGTTCAATAAACAAAGGCTGTGTGGGACATACAGACCCTTGCCTAGGGTCAGTTACCAAATGTGTGTAATGATGCCAAGGAAAGACATTATTTCAGCACTCCACAGTGATTAGCTTTAAAACTTCTAGCCAAACTCTCACATATTCAGCTAGTAGTATAGGAGTTTCTATCACTGAACTCCTAAAACTTAAACAGGAAGTAGGGTGACCGGATGTCCCTATTTTTTAATGGGACAGTCCAGTATTTAAACCCCCCTGCAGGTGTCCTAACTCGTTCTTAAGAATGCCTCCCCCTACCATCAGTACCGGTGGATCCTGCTGCTGGCTGGATCCCTGCTTGCCAAGCGTCCGCCCACCAGCAGTGAGGAGGGCATGGGGGGGGGGTTCCAATGGCAGATGATGGCGGGGGGTGCAAGGCCGGTGGCAGGGAAAAGCTGCAGCACATGGGGCCAGGCTGCTCCCCCTGCTCGGGTCAGAACAGCCCCCACTGTGTGCCAGCTCTGGAGTGGAGTGGGGGAAGCGATTTGCAGCCTGTTCCCACCCTGAACCTGCAGGCTCCATAGCAGCACCCTCTTCCCTCCTCCGCCTGCGTCCTGCCACCAAGGAGCGTGGAGCTGCTCCATCCCCTAGGCACCCTTCCCTGCTGAGCCACCTCTCTGGCTGGTTCGCTGAAGCCCCTGCAGTCAGGTTCTCTGGCCCTGGTGCACAAGGCATCCTTAGGGCTTAACCCCTTCCTACCCACACTGTAGCTGGGGGCGGGGGACAGGAGGTGGTTGGTTATGTCCATGGCCAGCAGCAGCAGCCTGGAGGTGTTAGCTGCCTTTCAACACTCTGCAAAGACATGGGCCAGGTCATCCCTCCCTGCCCCTCTCCTGCTCCCCTGCGGCTGGAAGCAGCTCCTGTCCCTTCCCTCCCCTCCTGCACAGTGCCGAAAGGCTGCTGCTGGCCACGTTCTGGTGTGAATCTGATTCCTGGCAGAAATTTGAGGGAGGGGGCCAATGTGACCCTGTGTCTCCCCCCCCCCCCACATATAGCCTCAGGAAGATGCAGTGCCAGGTACCAGGAGAGGCAGGTCTGTCCCAGGGCCTAGCTGGGCCTGGAGGCAGAGAGCACCGGACAGGGAGAGTAGGCCGCTCACTCACTCACTCACACACACACACACACACACACACACACACTGTGTGAGAGAGGGGTACAGGTGTGTGTCACCTCTCTCGGGGTGCCTTGGGGGGGTGTCACCCCTCCCAGTGTGAACCCTAAAGTCTTAAAGATAAGAAGGTAAATAAAAAGAATCCAACTACGTAGTATTTCTTTTTAATGGGCTCAGTCAACTTAATGTCAATTTGAACGTTTGTACAGCATAGTTTTGATTGCCTTTGAACTTGCTTGAATATGAGTAACTTAACCAGATGTCCCGTATTCCACATAGGGAAATGTGGTCACCCTAACAGTCAGTAAACTCTAAGTAAAATTGACTTGCACTAGAGAAGTAAACCAATTTACCTGGCACATGCGAACTAACCTGTGCAATAGGCAAGGTACTAAAGACAAGTGCCAATTGTATTTTTCATTATTTTACTAATCTGGGCTTTGTTTGAGATGCTGTTTGGATGCTCATTCAATAGTTTATGTGGGACTCCTAGATTTGCTCAACCCTTAAATAAGGGTCCAATCCAGTGCTCAACTGCAGTCAATGGGAGCCCTTCTAATGGGCTTTGGATCATGCCCTAGTAGCACAGAGTAGCAAGTTCATCTATGTACCATGTTGCAAAAAAATGGTATTTATAAAAACAACAACAAATAATTCTTTAGCCAATTGTTTCCTTCATTGTGGGCAGGAAGTTTTGCTTTTTCTGTGACTGAGGCATTGTACATGGAGAAATGCTTCTGAAAGAAATATGTAATTTGCTTATTGCTATTCATGTCTAACACACATATTGCAGTGACGTAACTTGCCATCCGAGAACTCTTCTCGAGTTTAAATCCATTGGAGAAGCTGTTTGGGGGGCGGGGAGGTTGAAATTTTGAAAGGCTGCTGTCCAGTGAGTGCTTTACAGCCTTAAACCTTTTGTCTTCATAATAAAATAATGTCTTCCTCTGGCCATCTCACACAGTTCATGAATGCTGACCTATTGGTGTTATGGTGCAGCTCAATCTAGCTTGTGTAATAATGAAACGGTTTGGGAAAACCTCTGGATCTCACACACTGACATCACTGAGAGGAGAGGGACAGAAGTCACTCAAGTATGAGCCTGTGAAACTATTTTTAACAAACTTTCACGTTTTAACTTGAAAGTGCTTGGTGTGATAATGGAGTCGTGATGGGGAGGAATATCTAATTTGGTTTCATTGAATGGAAAATGCATTTCTTGAGCACTGCCGTTTGAAGTAAATGGGATCTTGTCTTCTAAAAAACATGCTGTGATCTTTTTTCTTTTAAATGAAGGATGACCTTTCATCAGCTGGTCCTCAACTATATACTCCCATGAGCCCTTTTGACACAGACCTGCCGATTCAAGCAGCTCAAAGTGCATCATTCGGTTCTCATCTTGACCAATCCAAAGAACTTTCTACAGACTTCTCTTCTGTGGATCTCAGCTTTCTTCCAGATGATCTTAACCAAGAAAATGGAGAACAAACTCGTTCGGAAGATGGCCATGAAATGCAAAGAGAGCAATACAGGTCACAGTCGGCAGAGCAGGACAGTGGGTTCTTAAATGACAGCAATTTCTCACAACTGAGCTATGCGGACGCAACTCAGCCATCACCTGAAACATCTGGTGCCTGTCCCCCTTTGACACCTATGACCCCTATCACCCCAATGACGCCCGTTTCAGAAAGCTCTGGCATCGTTCCTCAGTTACAGTAAGTAAACTTAAGCCTAGAGGTGTGGTGGGAAGGTGGTACCATGTACATGAAGAAGGGCTAAAGACTAAAATGGAAAGGGAACTAATCGTAGAAATATAAATAGTTCATAAACAAATAGGTCAAGTGTGGTTCAGGCTTCAGTAGTGAAAGCTTCTCTCTGCAAAAGAGGTCATGTGGTCTCCATGCAAGTTGTGTCCTTGGCTTAGTATTGGGAAGACCCAAATGACCTCATCACGTATGCTGTGCTTAACTCCTGCCTCTGAAGGAGCTGCAACCCTCCTCTGCTGTGCAAACTCCTGTCAAGAAAACCACATTTTAATTTTAGTTAAATTTCCAAGGGCCCTCAGCCACTGCCAACACACTAGACTGCAGGAGCCAAAGTGACAGTAGTTGAAGTAGGACCCCTTTAGCCAGACAAGTGTTCAGTACCTATTGTCACCATAGGGATCTACAGTGCAGCCACCAGCTGCCGGTGAGGATCCTGTTTGGTCTAACTGCTGCAGTGCTCTATTGATGGAGCTGAAATAGTCTGTCTGTGACCCCAGCAGTGGTGTGGGGAAGGAAAGGGCACAGCTGCAGAAGCAGAAAGAATTCTGACTTCTGTAGCAGCCAGACTGTTCTAACCTATTAGGCTCTCTAGGCCGGGGAGGTGAGGGTAATTCACTGACTACTTTCAGAGTAACTCTGTCAACGTTCTTAGCTGCTATAATACAGGTTAAAGACACACAAACCTATACTGCTGTAGTACTGGAGGAAAAACTAGCACATTCACTGGTTGCAGCAGTCGGCCACTTTTTAAAACTTCATCTTAAAATCTTTAATAGCTTTTGGCATTGGACCACATATATTATTGACTTTCACCAAATAATTTGCTATATATGATTTTGGCGTGGACTAGTAACTGAATGGTCAGGAAAGTAATAGAAGGTAACAATTAAATGTATCATGATTTCAAATTATATCATCTATTTAAAAAAAAATCACTTTGAGCTATGGTTTTCTAAAATCATGTATCTGCTTTCTTCAGGAATATAGTGTCCACTGTAAACTTGGCTTGTAAACTAGATCTGAAGAATATAGCTCTGCATGCCAGAAATGCAGAATATAATCCAAAGGTGAGATTTTAAAGAACTATTTCATTGGGGTTTTATATTTGAAGGCACGGGATTCTAATTTACACTTTTTAATTACCTGATTGCCCCTTATTTACTAGCACTCTCAGTTCGTTAAAAAATGAGTTGAATTCAAGTGAGGAAAAGCTTTTGCAGACTGATATATTCCGTGAAGGTCAAACATCTTTGTCGCCTTTTTTTCATATCCTTGCAGTTCTGTCTTGCTATGTGCTGAATAAAGCATTTATGGAATGATTCTGCCACAGGATGCCTGGCTTTCTAACGGGAATTGAAGGCTTGGCTTCACCTGCCACTGATGAGCTAGGGATCAAGTTGAGTCTAAAAGTCAGCAAATGGGCCAGGTGGAGGGAGAGCTGCTAGAATCATGCAGGCTCTGGCAGGAAGCACTCAGGTCAAAGAGGAGCTCCAGAAAGCAGGCTGGCTCCTGTGGGGCCCTGGAGCAGGGCAGAACTGTCAGACAAGCGGCTTGTATAGTGGAAATTTGTAGGCCCCTGCAGGAGACCCCAGGTTGCGGGGGAAAGGGATGACTGATGTGCTATGCTAGTTAATGTGGAAGAAACAAAGCTCCAGGCCTGAACTGGCCTGTGGCGGGTGTTGTCACTCTTTCCTAGCTGAGGGGACAGGCTGGCAGTTTATAGGTCCCTTGAGGCTGCTTCTTCAAGTTGTACTTTTCAGTGCTAAATAAACACATGACAGTCTCAGGCATGGATTTCTTAAAATGGTACAGTATGTTTGATAGTAGTTATAGCACTGAAAACAGCTCTTTTCCCCATAGTGCTGGAACTAGGGGTGCAGAGGGTGACTTGAAGTAGTTTCCATTATATACAGGGTTTACAGTTTGGTTCAAAGGCTCTCAGCAACTCCACTGTAAAAATTGTTCCAACACCCCTGCTTTTCCTTTATTGCAATCATGAGTAGAGACTCCACTTCCCAATAAAGGGCTTGATGATCAGGAACAACTCCATGTGTGGACACACTTGTTCCAGAATATAAATACTTTGTTCCTTTCTTAGCGTAATTCATTGTGGGCTCAGCACTGAGGGATGAGACTTTCCTATTGGGATCAAAAATGCTTTTTGCATCACTTTCTACTACAGCAGCCCGTATACATGTAGTCCTAATGATCTGGGATCTAAAGCATTTCTTTGTGATCTTAAATTACATGTGTAGATAAGAGAGCAGATTTATAGCAACGTTTTCCCCTGAAGTTTCAGAACGGAGGCCTTAATTTGGAGGAAGGGATACTTAAGTAAATAAAATACTTATTACCAAGTGTGCACCACAACAAAGAATTAAGCATAACAGCACTTGAAGTTTTCAGAGCAATGTTTGAAGCTGTCTTTGATAAAATGGGAAGGTTTAAAAAACAAAAAAAACCCTTTTTAAAGCTTGTATTATTTACTGTGAAACTTGTAACCAAGCTTGTGTCAAGTTGGTACCAAGATAGTATTCTTATTTGTATTACTGTAGTACCCAGAGCCTCAGTCATGAACCAGGATGCCACTAGTATTCTTGTTTGACTTTTAATCTCTAGAGGTTTGCTGCTGTGATAATGAGAATCAGAGAACCAAGAACAACAGCCCTTATATTCAGTTCCGGCAAAATGGTCTGCACGGGAGCAAAAAGGTAGGAAACATTTCTTCTGTCTGGCTCTAACAGCAAATGACATTCTGGCACAAATTGTGAAATTACCGACCTGTTCCACAAAATGCAACATCCCAAGACCAAAAAGACGGGGAGTTGTCACTGAACATGTCTACCTGTTGGTAATGGGAGCTCTCATGATTGCTAAACTGCACACTGCTGTTCTGAACTATAAATTGAGCTAAGCCACTATTAATAGAAAATCACTAATACTGAGTAACTTCAATTTCCCACTCATTCCAAACATTGCCTCAATGTAACCTGTGTTGCTGTCTAGTGTCTCTAAGTAGATGTACTCAAGTCTAGCTGAGATGCCCTCATAGCACAAATATTCTGCCTGTTTTTTTAATCCTTGCCCTCTGTAGTTCATGCTCTTGGTCCTTAAGCCCCCCTTGTTATCCCATTCTTTCCTGAGGGGAATTGCCGGGTCTTACTTCAGAACAAGCATTGCTGTTTCCTACTTTAAACTCTAGCTTCTAACTTATACCCTCTAATATCTCTAACCACCAAGGTGCTGGATTAGTTTCCCGGAGGGCTTCCTAATCTTATAGGGCCAGATCATCAGTGCTACTCCTGCACAGAGATGGGGAAACTGGCTTAAATAGCCAACTGACTTTTCCTCCTGCACAGGGGAATCGGAGTGGCATACAGTGTAGCCCTGCACGGAACAGTTTTTTAAATCCGCTCCCACCCCGCCCCACCCTACCATGCGCATTCCCATCCACTCCCACGTTGTTTCTTGCATTTTTAATTGTGCTCCCACCTGCAAATCCCCCAAGAGAGACCGAATTTCCCCCCCATGCTACTTTTAAAAAGTCAGTTAATGTGTGTGTATATAAATGGAATTCCAGCCAACATTTTTACTACTACAAGAATAAAACAAATCTTGCTAAACAATGCAAAAATTCTTTAACTTGTGTTAGAAAAATATTTGTCTATTATCCCTCACTTCAAGTTAAGTATTAAAGCCTTTATTTAAAAAAACACAAATATGTACTTTACATTGTCATTAATAGAATTTCAGCAAACGGATTAGATTAGCGTTTTCCGCAAATTACCAGTCTATTTTTTTTTTATTGCACTGACTTCAAAACTGGGTGGCCAGAGAGCGGCGGCTGGTGGCCGGGCGCCCAGCTCTGAAGGCAGTGCCCCGCCAGCAGCCGCAGTACAGAATTAAGGGTGGCAATACCATAACTTACTTCTGCGCTACTGACTTCAGAGCTGGGCAGCTGGAGAGTGGCAGCTGCTGAGGTCCCAGCTCTGCAGGCAGAAATAAGGGCAACAATAGCACACCATGCCATTCTTACTTCTGTACTGCTGCTGGCAGCAGCTCTGCCTTCAGAGCTGGGCTCCCAGCCAGCAGCCGCCACTCTCCAGCTGCCCAGCTCTGAAGGCAATACTGCTGCCAGCAGCAGCACAGAATTAAGGGTGGCAATACCATAACCTCCCTTACAATAACCTTTGCAACCCTCCCACGACTCCTTTTTTGAGTCAGGACCCCTACAATTACAACACCATGAAATTCAGATTAAATAGCTGAAATCATGACATTACGATTTTTTAAAATTCTCTGACTGTGAAATTGACCAAAATGGACCATGAATTTGGTAGGGCCCTTCATATAACCTATGCTGCAGCAATGCAAGACCTTCCTTTTTACCCCTGATCCCATTCCTGGATCTGTAAGAACTGGTTGCAACACACAATCTTTGTGGCACTTAAAACAAACACCCATGTAAATTCCAGCTGCTGGACCATAAGACTGCTAGACCTGTTCAGGATCTTGAGTCTGGCCCGCTCTCTGAACTGAGAACACCAAACTCTCCTATAAACAAGATGGGATTGATGAAAGCCAGAATGTGACTACAGCCAACAGGGTGAGGGGTTTTTAATTTAAATTTCAAAATAAGGCTGTACATCCAGAAACCATTAGACCTCAAATTCCTGTTTCCATCTCTGTGCTCCCTGCAGTGAAGAGCAATCGCGGCTTGCAGCTAGGAAGTACGCACGTGTGGTACAGAAGCTTGGGTTCCCTGCCAAGTTCCTGGACTTCAAAATACAGAATATGGTGGGCAGTTGTGATGTGAGGTTCCCCATCAGGCTGGAAGGATTGGTTCTAACTCATCAGCAATTCAGTAGGTATGTGGGCAAGGGGGTAGTGACTGGCAAAGAGAGGTACCAGGCTCCTATTGTAGGGAGGGCTCAATTATGAATAACACGTAGGGATGAATTCATGTGTAAAAGGACGAACGTAAGAGAAGAAATGTTGATGCTGTGCTAGCATGGTAAGATGTGTACTGCATATCAGTGAGCTATTAAATGCCATGGCATACCCTTGGTCTGCTGCACCCACTATCTCTGTGGCATCGATCGTCTGTTTCACATACACTAGACTAGACCCGTAACATTTTGATTGTCTTTTGCAGTAATGCCTATTGATAAACCTTATGCAGCATGTTTGTTTCTCATGTGGCAAAAGTCAATATGGCTTGTGCACCAGCACGATTGATGTTGGCAGGAGCGTTCACAGCTCTGCGAGAGTGACTAACTCAGGGAGTTAGTGGCTGGCTATTTAAAAGTACGCTCCTGAGTATCTTTAGGGAGCGAAGTGTTGTGCTTGGCAGTTCTCTTGCCATAGGAATATGGTACTAAAATATTCAACATTGTATCTTCATTCTTTGGTTTTCTCAAAGTGTTACCAGCATGCTTTGCTCTGCTAGAGGGGTTTTTTTTTCTAGACAAATTTTGATATATATATATATATAAGATCCAGTTAAAATGAAGGACAAGACAGTAGTAAATCTAAGTGTAAATAGACTTCCTGACCATCAGGGTGGTTCAGCACTGGAATAAATTGCCCAGGGAGGTGGTGGAATCTCCATCGTTGGAGATTTTTAAGAGCAGGTTGGACAAACACCTGTCAGGGATGGTCTAGATCAGTGGTTCTCAACCAGGGGTACGAGTACCCCTGGGGATACGCAGGGGTCTTCCAGGGGTACATGAACGTATCTAGATATTTTCCTAGTTATACAACAGGCTACATAAAAAACACGAGCGAAGTCAGTACAAACTAAAATATCATACAGGCAATGACTTGTTTATACTGCTCTAGGTACTATACCAGGGTAGCCAAACTGCAGCTTGCAAGCCGCATGCAATTTTTTTTACAGTTAAAGTACAGCTCGTGGAGTCCCCGTGCCCTCTCCCATTCTCTGTCTACCCATAGGTGCTGGAACGAGGGGTGCTGGCGCACCCCCTGGCTTGAAATGGCTTCCATCATATACAGGGTTCACAGTTTGGTTCAATGGCTCTCTGCATCCCCACTATACAAATTGTTCCAGCACCGCTAGCCCACTAGCCTGGGTGGGGGGTAGTGCTCAGGGTTTCTGCCAGAGATGACTGGTGCCTGCTCAGGGAAGGGGGGGGGCACAATTTTAAATTTTGAGCCCCAACAGCTTGAGTCATTCTCCCCCCCCACATTACCCTCAGGGGCCCCTCCCTGCAGCTCCCAGGTGTTCATTTGGTGTGGAGAGGCAGTGGCAAAAGCAGTGGCTCTCCCAGTTGCTTGCCCCTGCCTCTCCCCAGGGCCGCAGCTCCCAGCTTGCCAGCTCCAGCCGGAAGGGGGCCCAGTGGCATCATGTGACCGAGCAGGGTCAGCAAACCCTGGTAAAAATCAGGGGGGACACGTGATTCCATATGCCCCCCAATGCATCACCTCTGGCTTCTGCCCAGCATGGTCTCGGGCAATGTTTCCTCTAATTTTTGACAGGCCGTGTGCACAAAAAATTTCTTCTGTGCAAATTTTTGTGCGCGCAGTGTTTCGCTGTGTGCGTGGGGTTTAGGATCTGTGTGTGTGCGCGCACAGCTTATAGGGAACAGTGGTCTCAGGGCTGACACCCCAAGACCTCCCTCCCTGCAAGGTTGGAGCCCAGATAGGTGCACTCTGGCTCCTGAACCTCTAAAGATTGTCGTATGCGACTTGGTGGGTCAGTAATTTTGGCCACCTCTGTACACTGAAATGTAAGTACAGTATTTATATTCCAGTTGATTTACATTATAATTGTATGGCAAAAATGAGAAAGCAAGCAATTTTTCAGTAATAGTGTGTTAGGACACTCTCTTGATTTTTATGTCTGATGTTTGTAAACAAGTAGTTTTTAAGTGCAGTGAAACTTGGGGGTATGGAAGACAAATCAGACTCCTGAAAGGGGTTCAGTAGTCTGGAAAGGTTGAGAGCCACTGGTCTAGATAATACTTAGTCCTGCCATGAGTGCACGGGACTGGATTAGATGCCCTCTCAAGGTCCCTTCCAGTCTGATGATTCTATGATTGTTGGTTCCTTTGCTCACTGTTAGAGAAATGCTTCTCTTGAAACCGCTTTCCTGCTGATTGGGGAGTATACATGGCAAGATAACGGCAATATCCAATCAGGACTGGCTGTAGGCACCAGCAAAGCAAGCACGTGCTTGGGGCGGCACAATTCCAGGGGTGGCATTCTGTCCACCCTTTTTTTTTTTCTTTGCTCGGGCAGTTGCGCTCTTAGAGATTGGGGCGGCAAATTTTTTGCTTCTGGCGGCAAAAAACCTAGAGCCAGCCCTGTATCCAATGCTGCTGCAGCATACTTGCTGTGCACAAAGAATTTTGACATGCCAGAGGTGTTCGGTAAGATTGAATGATCTTCATATCCAGGATAATACTGGACTGGTCTCAATTTAGCACTTGCCGCTGCCATGTGGCATATCTAGGTCATGGTGAGGTTTTGGTCCCATGGACCACGTCTGTAACGAATGGAGAAACTTCCTCCAATTCTAACCAATCTCGTAGTTGGTTCAGCTGAACCAACTCTTTAAAACCATGTGGAGTCATGGTGTAGATCAAGCTCCAGCGGCCTGAACCGGTCTTACTAAGCTAGTCTTAAAACCTCTGGTGTGATGGGAATTGTGTACACAAAGAGATAGTGTGCCTCTAGAAGCACTGAGGTAGGTAGCCTAATCCTAAGTGGAGAGAGAAATATTGAAGCAAATACAGAACTCTTCCTATTGGTGGACAATGCCCAAGTGAAAACTTCTTGTATGCATATTCTTGTACAAGGTTATGATCTATGTTCTGAACTGTTCCAAGTTAACATGTAATACATGTGTAACCTCATGGCTGGGTGACTGACTTAACATGTTTAAGGTGCATTTGTTCAAAATTCAGTCACCACAAAGGACACCACAGGATGCTTGGAAAAAGGCTTGAACGCAACAGAAATTTAAAAGTTCAAATTGGGCCTCTGTTTGAATTAGGCTTAATACCCTATGTGTCATTATCTTGGGCCATCTTGGCTTAGTGTGTATTGTAGAACTACTTGGTTATCTCCTTATTTGCTGTATTTTTATAAATCATTTGTAACTGAAGTTTTCTGTGTTGTCCCCAAGAATCCTTCCTTGGACTGTTCTAAAACAGTAATGCCAACACTTACTCAGGAACCTACCTTTAGTTACTCACATTTGAAAGTGGCCCAGATCTTAAAGGTGCTGAGTATCCACAGTCCTTACTGGCTGCAATGAGGTGAGAGATGCTACAAGGCTTCATTAGGAGCTATGGGTGCTCAGGACATTTGAAAATTGGGCTACTTAGTCAGGGAACTAATCATAGGTAACCAAAACCATTGGCACAACTAACACAATTCTAACATAAAGGAGCAGCTTATATTTCATAAAATAAACTAGTAGTAAAAATCAAATTGCCAAGCAGTGCTCCTAACCCTTTTCCCTTTTGTTTCTTTGAACAGTTATGAACCAGAACTATTTCCTGGCCTTATTTATAGGATGGTCAAACCAAGGATTGTGTTGCTTATCTTCGTGTCTGGAAAAGTTGTACTGACTGGTAAGTGGTCTCTTTATGTACAGCAGTAACTCGGAGCATTCTGTATAGTAGGATGACCTTTTTAAGCTAAGCTGATGTTTTTTGCATAGTGCAAACACTACTGGCTGGCAAAATCTAGAGGCATCCCTTTCAGCAAAACACTGAGGATACAAAAGTACCATAGTTATGTACTATTAGAACGCTCCACAGGAGTTCGAATAACCACTCAAAAGAAATCCTACATGTTACTAAACTTGTGCATCCTGTGGGGGGGGGGGTTAATTCTCCACTTGTGTCAAGGTATCAAATACATCAGCATGCTATTTTAATAAACACCACAACTAGAAGCCTATTTGTAATCTGATACTTTCAGGGAACTCAAAATCTTATTGCAACAAAACCTGATCATGCTTTCCCTCCTCAATTAGAATTTTTTTTTTATCATTAGCATAGTAGCTGCCCATGGGAAAGGAAGGTGTCTGGCCTAATCTTGGCCCTCATTCAGAAAAGCACTTAAAATTAAGTGCTATGATGAATCAGAGCACTTGTCAATAACTTAGAATCCAAATCTATAAGTAAACATTAAAATTCCTGGGTGAACACTTCTGAGCGTTCTTTCTGGAACCTTTACCATCTTGGGGAAATCTTCCCCTTATTCAATTTGACTACAAAGGCAAACCGTATCTTTATCAGACACGCAGGCTGAATGGTGCCAATGTACCAACATAGGGTAGACGGTAATTTAAAGGCAAATAAAAATTGCATGCCTTTGCCCAAAGGATCTTCCAATTGTAATTATGAATGAGGTCAATTAACTGGGCATTCCAGACAGAAAGCTTAAAAACATCTCCTCCTCCTTAGGTCCCATGAAGTCATCCTGGCCATCTACACTCCACTGATGCCTCCAGAATACATTTTTGGATGTCATAACTACAAAAAAAAAAAAAAAAAAAAACCACCAAACCACACAACAACAAACACACCTCTGCTGAGGCACACAGCAGGCCCATAAGGGCTCAGGTAAGTCCCATTTTGAAACCTGGGCCTTACTGCAATTCTAAAACAGGACTTACTGAGCTCCTATGGTCCCCTGGCTGATCCAGAAGGATTTTCTGGTGGTCCGAACATCAGGAAATAACATTTCGGAGCAGAGTCGATGGGTGTGTGGTGTGGGTTTTATCTTTTGATGGAGTGGGAACCTAAAAAGGTTTGAGGAATATCAAGCTGTCCTGCAGTGACTCAGGAGCGTGACTACCAACCTCAAGGCAGACTGATGAGAACGAGGGCACAAACCTCAAATTGGCCGAGAGTTCTATACTTTGATGATTAGTTGGTGAAATCTAAGCTATGTCTACACTAGACCTTGCGGTGGCACAGCTGTACCAATGCAGCTGCGCCGATGTAAGGTATCCTCTGTAGCCGCTCTATGCCAACAGGAGAGAGCTCTCCTGTTGGCATAATTAAACCACCCCCAATGAGCAGCGGTAGTTATGGGTGGGGAAGCATCTCCCATCAACATAGTACTGTTCACACCGGTGCTTCTGTCAGTGTATGTTGGTCGGGGAGGGGGGAGGGTCGTCTTTTTTTTTTTTTTCTTCATACCCCTGAGCGACAAGTTTGAGCAACAAAAGTGCTATTGTAGACATAGCCTCCATGTAAACGCCTCAGGCACTGTTACAGCCTAAACATGGAGTCACAGACAGCCTCCTTGGGTACTCCAATCTATCTGGTCACCTAGGCGAGTCTAGCTTTGTAGCAGATGGCCCCTTACACCAGCGGTCTCAAACACGCAGCCCGTGGGGTTATTTTCTGCGGCCCGCCAGCTCCCCACAGCCCCCAGCATTTACCTAGAGCGGCTCCAGCCTAGCGCGCACCGGGGGCAGGGCAGGCGCCCTGCCCTGCCCTGCCTGCCCTATGCTGCTCCGGGAAGTGGCCGGGACCTGGGAGGTGGGGGGCCACAGGGGTCTGTGTGTTGCCCTGGCCGCACCTCCAGGTACCTTCCCCGAAGCTCCCATTGGCCGCGGTTCTCCGTTCCCGCCAATGGGAGCTTCGGGGGAGGTACCTGGAGGAGTGGCCAGGACAACACACAGACCCCTGTGGCCCCCTGCCCCCTCCCCGCCAGGTCCTGGCCGCTTCCCGGAGTGGCGCAGGGGCAGGGCAGGCAGGCAGGGAGCCTGCCCTGCTCCCGGTTTGTGCCAGGC
The DNA here is from genome assembly GCF_009764565.3 of Dermochelys coriacea. NCBI lineage: Eukaryota > Metazoa > Chordata > Testudines > Dermochelyidae > Dermochelys > Dermochelys coriacea. Next base: position 120,016,331 of record NC_050073.1, read on the forward strand.
CGGACCCGCCCTCCCGACCCCCCCACCCTGCCCCCCTGCTGCACCCTGCACCCCTCCTGTACCCCCTGGGGGCAGGGAGGGGGTGGAGTTGGGGTGGGGATTTCAGGGAAGGGGTTGGAATGGGGGCAGGGAAGGGGTGGGAATAGGCGGGGCGGGGCAGAGCCTCATGGAAGCGTTGGAGTGGGGGTGGGGGGGTCAGTGATGCAGCCCTCGGGCCAATGTACTAGTCCTCATGTGGCCCGCGTGGTCATTTGAGTTCGAGACCCCTGCCTTACACCATGAAGCACAGCATTGTTCAGGTTGCTTCCAGTCCCAAAGGACCAATCACTTACAGTGGCGCTGGAATGAGGGGTATTGGGGGTACGACTGTACTCCTTGGCTTGAAGTAGTAATAACAAAGACCAAATACATGGCTTCCCTCATCAGCACCCCCACGACAAAAATTCTTCCAGCACCCCAGTCACTTGCCCAAGTCACTTGCACCTTAGGTCTCGCACAAAAGACAGTGCTTGTAGCCAATCCTATAATAAACTGTATACAGATTTATTAATAGGAAACTGAAATAAGAGTTCTTTTACAAGGTTACTGTAGGTAAACATAACATCCACAAATTAGTCTTAAGTTTCAAAAGGTAAGTTTCTATAATAGGCAAGCTCTATATATCCTGTAGGGCTAACCTCGGCTAAGCAGCTGGGGAGTCTCTTGCTTATGCCTAGAAACCTTGCCCCCAGAGTCCAAGCAGCAATGAAATACATTTCCTCCATTTTGTGAGGTTTTTATTTTCCCTCTTTTCTCCTTCCCCCCCCCCTGCCCCCCACCTTCCTGTGAGCTGCAAACACAGCTGATTGGAGGAATTCACTTGTAAGACTCATCTTCCTGTAGGTGGAGGGGGAGAGTAAAGTCTTTTGTCCTCTTTAATATCTGTCTAGTGTCAATGGGCCTTCCCTGTCAGGTAGGACATAACAGCTTCTGTTGGAGACCAGCATTTTACACTAGTTAATCATTAAAGATTAGGGTTGGAAGAGACCTCAGGAGGTCATCTAGTCCAATCCCCTACTCAAGGCAGGACCAACACCAACTAAATCACCCCAGCCAGGGCTTTGTCAAGCTGGGCCTTAAAAATGTCTAAGGATGGAGATTCCACCATCTCCCAAGGTAACCCCTTCCAGTGCTTCACCACCCTCCTAGTGAAATAGTGTTTCCTAATATCCAACCTAGACCTCCCCCACTGCAACTTGAGACCATTGCCCCTTGTTCTGTCATCTGCCACCATCGAGAACAGCCGAGCTCCATCCTCTTTGGAACCCCCCTTCAGGTAGTTGAAAGCTGCTATCAAATCCCCCCTCACTCTTCTCTTCTGCCGACTAAACAAGCCCAGTTCCCTCAGCCTCTCCTCGTAAGTCATGTGCCCCAGCCCCCTGATCGTTTTCATCTCTTTCCTGTCTGGTGACTTACACCATTACAAAGGCTTTCAATGCAAATGCTCAAATACTTCCTTACAACATGGGATATGGATATTATAAGTGAGATTAATGCCTGCAGCAACTCACAAGCACTCAAAATCTAAACACTAAGCACATTCTTAGAATTATACCTATTTTACAATTACTAACATACAGCTGAAATCAGTCTGGCTCACCTATGTATTTGTCATTATTCAGTTGAGGGAGAGGGACCTTAGTATGAGCTGGCACCTAGACTGCCTGCATGACAAGGTGCACATGTTGGTGTGCCTTAGTCTGGCTAGAGGTCCATTTCAGTGCATATTGCTTATTTTTAGTGTTTGCTGGTTGCTCCTCCATCCTAATGTTACTAATGTCAGCAACAAATGTTCTTGGCCTCCATGGTTTTGTTAACTAAAAAGTTAACATGGTAGTGGGGATGTCACTGGGTTGATTTTATATGAACGATGCAAGAGACAATAACTTAATCAAGGCACTGAGAGGTAGGAGAAATGCTCTAGAGTTGGGAAACGCTGCTGGTCAATATTCATAATACTGAGTACTTGAATGAAAAACCAGAGGAGATTAACCCCGCCTACCCTCTTATTTTGTTTCACTTTTGACTCTAACTAGAATGTCCCATTAAACTGTCAACACTGGACTTATCTTGATCAGTCTCTTCCTAAAATTAGTCTCATGAATGTTGACAAATGCAAAGTAATGCTCTCTGGAAAACGCATTTCCAACTATCCATACAAAATGATGGGATCTAAATTAGCTGTTACATTCATGGAAGAGATCTTGGAATCATTGTGGATGGTTCTCTGAGCAGACGTTTTCAATGTGCAGTGGCAATCAAAAAATCTCAGAATGTTAGGAACCACTAGGAAAGGGAAAGATAAGACAGAAAATATGTCCGTATATAAATACATGGCATACCCACAGCTTGAATAGTGAGTGCCGTTCTGGTTGCCCTGTCTCAAAACAGATATATTAGAAATGGAAAGGTACTGAGACGGGCAACAAAAATTATTAGGGGTATGGAATAGCTTCCATATAAGGAGAGATTAAAATGATTGGGGCTATTCGGCTTGGAAAAGAGACAACTAAGGGGGCATATGATAGAGGTTTATAAAATCATGAACAATATGGAGAAAGTGAATAAGGAAGTGGCATTTACCTTTCCACATAATACAAGAACCAGAGGTCATCCAATGAAACTAATAGGCAGCAGGTTTAAAACAAAGAAAAGGAAGTACTTCTTCACACCTGGCAGTCAACCTGTGGAACTCGTTGCCAGAGGACGTTGTGAAGGCCAAAAGTATAACTGGTTTAAAAAAGAATTAAATTCATGAATGACGGGTCCATCAATGGCTATTAGCTAAGATGGTCAGGGACACAACCTCAGGCTCTGGGTGTCCCTAAGCCTCTGACTGCCAGATGCTGGGAGTGGACAATGGGATGGATCACTTGATAATTGACCTATTCTTTTCATTCTTTTGAGGCATCTGGCACTGGCCACTGTTGGAAGACCAGATATGGGGCTAGATGGACCATTAGTCTGACCTACTGTGGCTGTTCTTTTGAATGTTTCATAACATAACTGAGCATTAAATGCTGACTAATTAGTCAGTCCTACAACTAATACTGATGGGGACGTTGCATCCAAATTTGATCTGAAAAATTATGGGATTCATACACTCTTCTATAAAAACTAAAACTAATTCTAACTAATAGAAACAATTCCAGGGAATTTTAAAAATCTCCCTGGGGCACTGTATTCTCTCTCTTGAAAAATGTAGTATTCCTTTATGGTATAAGTAACTCAAAAAATCACAGCAGTATTCCACTGCAAGAACCCAAAATGAAAGATCAGATACTGACTAGTCTAGCTTTGTTTTTTCAAGATGAGAACAAGATAAAAATAAACCTACTGTTTTAATAATAAGGTGGGGATGGTATCATGGAAAGGAATCTTGCTTCTGAAATTATCTAATTTTGACTATGCCTCTGAAAGAGATTTAAATAAGAACCTTGTTTTTTCTCATCTTTGGGAATGCTTTTATTAGCTATTATACTAGTACTTATTGGTGTTGACTTAACAGTAATGAATGCAACCTTGTGAGCCATCTTTAATATTGTCTTAGTTCTTAAACTGTTTTTAACTGTTTTTTTTATAGGTGCCAAAGAGCGTTCTGAAATCTATGAGGCATTTGAAAACATCTATCCTATTCTAAAGGGTTTCAAGAAAGCATCTTAAAATTTCTTTCCAAAAAAATGAAGAGGAATATATAGGTTTGTATGTTTATGCATAGAACCAATGTAACAGTATTCCGATACCTGAATACAGAATTGTGGATTAGTAGGCATATAAAGCCATTTTGAACACACTATAAACTATGATTAGATGCACGCTTTTTGTAAGTAGCATGAAACAATTTTGCTGTAAAACTTGATGTTTCTAATGAGTTCAGTCATTGTATCAAGTTCTGTTAAAGAATTCACAATAAGCAAAAGTACATTTACTTTTGAACAGGAATGTAAATTAGGACCGTTATTGCACTATAAAATATTTTACAGTACAATTAATGAAAATCTATTTTTCTGCATTAGAATGCATGTATCAATGGAGGTTAGTCTATAGATCAGTCTTCTTAAAATCCGTAAGATTTTGATCAATATCTTGTAGCACTAACAGCTAATTTCATGTTAATTCAGACCTTATTTTTGTGTATAATGGATATTACAAAATTTAATGCGAGTCTTTTTTACTGTCAAACATCCAGACACATGAGTTCACAAATGATCTTTGTATCATTCTCTGGCTCAGAGAATGATACAAAATCAGGTAAATTATGCCATTTGGTGGCACTTGGTTAGGGTAAAATTGTCAATGAGGGCTAGCAAGAGTGGTAGCTGACAAGCTACCTATTATCTCCCTCCCCCCCCCCCCAAAAATCACTAGCCATAAGGGACACAGGTTCTACAAAGTATCTGGGGTTGGGTTTGGACAAGTAAAGGGTAACCTACAATCTGATGTTTCCATTTGCATTATCACAGCCCTCTCGAAGTGCAGGGTATGTAAGTACAATTAGGTCTGAACCAACAAAACTTCTCAACTTAGTTTAGAAAGCTACTTTAAAATACTGACTTTACCAGCTTACTTTAAATCATAGGAAAAATACAAACTTTATTAGGACTTTAAAAAAAAAAAAGCAAAAAAATCCCCCATAGCTAGAGAATTAGTCGAGGCTTAGCCAGAGCTGAGATCCTACCACCATCCTTGGGACACTTGATAACTTCAACATCAAACACGCATAGTCTGCTCAAGATCACTGCACCAGGCAGTGTGACCACAGCTGATGGCATTGCACTGGTATTGGATAGTGAAGCTCCCAGATCTGGTTTAATCCTGCAAATCCACAAATCTGTGACATGGGCCTGCAGTGGTACCAAGTCGGGCCAGTGGGTGCATTCCTTTGTGTATCGATAGAGGCTCTAAGAGCACAGTCTGCTGAGTTGGTTTTGTCCATCCTGGCAATATGGCCAAAGAGCCTGCAACACTGCTTTTAAATTTAATGAGTGACTGAAGGAAGGCCCAATCTCTGCAAGATTGACATTTCACACCAAGTCAAACAACCTTTTGCTCATGATTCAATAACTTCCCAAGTAGGTAATCTATTTTATGTCCCAGTCTTTCCTCTTCTGCCACTGTTTTTTTCTTGTTTTTTTTTGTTTTGTTTTTTAAGTATTACTACTTTTTGTTTCAGGCAAACTTACAAGTCTTGTCCCCATACAAACTGGCAACAATCATTCATGAGGAATGGTGAAGCAGCATTGTCAAAGTGTAAAAGACAACTCCTTGTCTATATGTCAGAGGTAAATGCAATATAGCAATGCTCTCCTCAGGGTTTCAGAGACTGAAGTTTTAGCAGTCTTTCATTTAACTGCAACTAAGATAAACCCCACCATCTCTAGTTACAAAGAGAATAAAGCTGTGCTGATATTAGCTTTCACTCTACTGAGCCACTAGAGGTTTCAGAGTAGCAGCCGTGTTAGTCTGTATTCGCAAAAAAGAAAAGGAGTACTTGTAGCACCTTAGAGACTAACAAATTTATTTGAGCATAAGCTTTCATTGTCCGATGAAGTGAGCTGTAGCTCATGAAAGCTTATGCTCAAATAAATGTGTTAGCCTCTAAGGTGCCACAAGTCCTCCTTTTCTTTTTTGAGCCACTAGAGGTCACTGTTGAGTGCCTTATTGAGAAACGAAGACAAGCACAACCCATTGCCAAGAAGCTTTCTCTACGTGTGTGTGTCCCTTGTATCAGACAGCAGATGCAGTATATCAAACCTCTGCCCATGATAAGACTTAACAATCGTGTCTGGGAGTTTTATCTCCCATTTCAACTTGTCTATTTTGGATTGTGTCAAGTTGCCATACAGTCCAATACTATTTCTGAAGCCTTTCCTGTCTCCTAGAGTCATGCATAGTTTGTTGTTGTTTTTTCATCGCTAATGGAAAAATCATCTCATTCCTGATAACTTGATGAAATCTTTCTTCCATTCCCATTCTCTACTCTAGGAGCAATATTTGAATTGTGAATTTCCATACTTTAAATGTTCTCCAGTTTAACCTAGGCTTACAATTTCCTGGCTCTGTAATAATCATCTTTAAAACTCTTGGCTTGATTCTTGGTTACATTAAAGCCAGTTTGTGAAGTTCTGGTAGTTTTAAAGTAGTTGCAAATTAGTTTGCATTAGGAGAAGCATTCTGAGTTTGAAAGTGAAAAGCAGCCTCAGTCCTTGTCTATATTTAAAGTTTTATTCCAACAGTTGTATCAGCAACACTTTCATATTTGTATAACTATCTACACGATGGTGTGTTCACTGCTTTAACTATGGCAGTATAGTTAAGGCAGCAAAACTTTAAGGTGTAGACAAGGTACTTCATAAATGAGAATTAAGCCTAATTGGTATGTTGTTTTTCTTTAAGTTCTTGATATTGTCCAGCTTTTGTCTTTAAAAAAAACTTAGTAAGTTTGTCTTGGTTCTACCTATTTTGTTTTTATGAAGCAGTATACTAATGTCCAGGTTCTGTCAGGGATTTGTAGCAATTCAACTGGCTTTATTTTTTCCCTCCAAATGCCTTGTACGCTGAACTTTATTTATGCTCTGTCTTGGGGATGGTCTTTCTTTAATTCAGAGCGGATTATATTTTCTCTTTTTGGGTTAGTTCTTAGTCTTAATGTTTTGTGGAGGAGGAAATGTACATGGATTTTGACTGAGATTACTACTATGGATCACTATTTGCATGCTGGTTATGACAGTAGCTATGGGCGGGGGGTCGTGCGGCGTCATGTGAAATGGTAAAACTTTTTGTAGCCCTGACTCATGTCCTGTAACCCGAGCAAGGAAATAGGCTTTCAAGAATGCGTATAAATAGTTCAACAAAATTGCAGGAAGAGGAGTCTGTCAGACTTTGTTTTGGAAAGGTCACTTGTGTGTGGGTAGCACTAAGTCGCATAACTTGAAAGATTGAGTTAAAGAACTTTAAAGTGATTCTAGATGAATGGCTGGTTTGGAATGGAGAAGCCCTGGTACCTCAAAACATACAGGGATGTAGAGATGAAATTGGTGCATGAGGATGTTCTGGATGCTGTCATGATACCATACAGTATTAGATCAGAAATAAGCCTAGTGCCCAGATGTGCTCTGCATTGCGAAGTGTATACATCAGAGCTCATGGTGTCCTATTCTGGCCAGGCATGAATGATGCTGAAGATAAAATATTAGTGTGAATTCTGCAATCAACTCAAGAACAGAATGGAGAACCACAACTGAAACCAAATGGGATTCCTGATCCAATGCTGGTGCAAATGCAAATCTGCTTGAACTAAATGGGGAAAGTCCAGTTAGTGGACAAGACAAAGGTGGTTCCATTTATTTAAAAAAAAATTAATACCACATCATAAATGGTAGATTGCTTGTCATGGGATTTTGATGAGCTGGTCCGTAATTATGACTGACTTATTTTGGCAATTTTTTTTTATTATATTGGTACAAGTACACCGCGTCAAGACTTTACTATGTACGGTCAAATGTGTTACTAGAAAAGTAGTACATATTTCCAACAGCTTGAAACAATAGAACTGCTGGATATAAGAGATCCATGCTGAGCACAGTTAAGACATTTTGCAGTGTAGCAATAGTCTATTAGGGTCAGCAGTTTTTAGTGGCTTTGACCTAAGAGGAAAATACTTTTGCCAATTTCCAATGGGTATCTTGCACCAAAGACATGTAACCCTGCAGTCATTGCAAAAGAACTATAAAATAGGAAACTGGAATTGGGGTGACCAGATGTCCCAATTTTATAGGGACAGTCCTGATATTTGGGGCTTTGTCTTGTATAGGCACCAATTATCCCACACACACCTCTGGTCCCGATTTTTCACACTCATCTGGTCATCCTAACTGGAATAGAAGATAAAAGTGCCTAATATTTAACCCAGTTATAAGCGCAAGAGTTAGATTTCAATCCAATGGCTGGTATGCTTGATGATAAACTGTCTGCATCAAGTACATACAGCAGGGACAGAAGCCATATCAACAAAACTAAAGACATTGGCTGTGTTTTCTGGGGCTATCCTGAAAGCTGTTCCCAGATGCAAACTCACTCTGTCACTTATTTTCCAGCAAATGCAGGCCTTCCTGTGGGGAATCCTAGGGGCCAAAAAAGGCTATTGTTGAAGGAGCTCTTTTGACAAGCAGCTGTCTGATCAGAAAGTTAGGAAGGATAGTGAGGTTTATTTACACTATATTTTTCAAATAAAAAGGGGATCCTGTTGTAGTAGTAAATGAGGTGGTATTGATCTGTCAGGGGCCAGAGAAATAACTTTTTGTAAGCCTGAGCTATGTTGTGAGTGGGGTTAAGAAATAAAGACCAACTTGTAAGCAGCGCTCCTGCGGGTTCTACCTTTATTAAAGGGGCAGTTCTAGAGGCCTAGGGCAGATAGAGTGGTCCTCTTAGTTTTCCCACCCCCAACCTTTGTAACTGATCATCTTATTTTTAATAAGGAGGTGAGTGTATGCAATGCAGCAAGGGTGCTTGTGCTACTCCAATTCAAAGAGAATGGAGGGTGAAAATCAAAAAAATTTATTTAAGGACTCTCTCCTACACTGACTTAAGCTACACAGTCGTATACTAAACTCCTGGGTATAAAATAAGAGAAGTCTGTTATAGGAAGGGATGGGTGGCTACCTAACTTGCAGAACAGTAAACGTAGGTCTTCTGTTTTCATGGAGGAGGTGAAGGCATTCTCCAGTTGGTGTGGATACAGATATCTTACACCACTATTGCCAACCCCACTGTCTTTCAGTAAGTCCCACTATTCAACAACCATGTCATTTCAAAAAAACAAATTGGGTTCCCTTTGTCTACCCCTGGCACAGCTGGGGTGTTCATGGTTTCAAGCAAGACTTCCACACCCGGCAGGGCTGTTCTGTTTCTGATGGAAACAGATTCTCTATGTAATCAGAGGCTGGCAGGAGCTGGAGCAGCGATCACCAGAGCTGGCCATACCCAATAGGGCTTTGTCTCCATGCAGGGATCAGGCTTGGCTTATGCATGTTGTTGCCTAAACTGCCCCTAGTCAGCCAAGCCTGAGTCCTAACCCATGTGCCCTGCAGCCCCCTCTCTCCATCCCCCCTCCCTTCCCTCTGCTCCAACAATCCTGCCCCACAGGCTCTCTGCCCTCAATTTATTCCTCCCTCAAGCTTGCCTGTCACTCCCCACCTCCTCTCCCCCCACTGCCTGCCTGCCCCTCTGCTGCTTGCTGCACCCACCTCTCTCCCTGCCTGCCTCATTCCTACTGCTTACCCCACTCCCCTCCCCCATGCTTTCCCACCCCCCCCCCCACCTGCTTGCCCTCCTCTCCCTCCTGGCTCCCTCCCCCACTCGCCCTCACTCCCCCTCCACTGCTTGCCCCACTCACCCCCCGCCTGCTTGCCTCCTCCCCACTCCCTCTCACTCTCCCCTCCCCTTGCCCCACTCACCCCCTGCCTGCTTGCCCTCCTCTCCTCCCCTCCCCCCCCCCCCCCCCCCCCCCCCCCCCACTCAGCCCTCTCACTCCCCCTCCCCCTGCTTGCCCCAATCACCCCCCCGCCTGCTTGCCCTCCCTCCCCCACTCAGCCCTCACTCCCCTCCCCCCCGCCTGCTTGCCCCCTCTCCCCTCCCTCCCCACTCAGCCCTCACTCCCCTCCCCCCGCCTGCTTGCCCTCCTCTCCCCTCCCTCCCCACTCAGCCCTCTCACTCCCCCCCCCTGCTTGCCCCACTCACCCCCCCGCCTGCTTGCCCTCCCTCCCCCACTCAGCCCTCACTCCCCCTCCCCCCCGCCTGCTTGCCCCCTCTCCCCTCCCTCCCCCACTCAGCCCTCACTCCCCCTCCCCCCCGCCTGCTTGCCCTCCTCTCCCCTCCCTCCCCCACTCAGCCCTCTCACTCCCCTCCCCCTGCTTGCCCTACTCACCCCCCCGCCTGCTTGCCCTCCCTCCCCCTGCTTGCCCCACTCACCCCCCCGCTTATTTGCCCTCCTCTCCCCTCCCCCCCACTCACCCCCTCCCCCACTGCTTGCCCTCCTCTCTCCCTCTCCCCGATTGCTTCCCCCTCTCCTCGCCCCGCCCCCTCCGCCTGCCTCAGGCCCCGCCCCCTTTTCCCGGCATGCCCGCGGTTGAAAACAAAGTCCCACGTGAGCGGCGGCGCGGCGGGCCTGTCATGGCGTCTCCCAGCGGCTGCTCGGCGCAGCCGGGCTGGCGGGGGCCCGGGGCCGCGGCCGCGGCGGGGGCGCTGGGCGAGGAGGACGCGGAGGGTTTGTACGTGGCGGTGGAGCGGTGCCCGCTGTGCAACACCACCCGCCGCCGCCTCACCTGCGCCAAGTGCGTCCGCGGCGGGGACTTCGTCTTCTTCGACGGGCGCGACTCCGAGAGGTAGCGGCGGGGCGGGGCGGGGGGGGTCCTGAGTCCTCCCGGCCCGGGAGATGGGCGGGGCGGGGGGTCCTGAGCTCTCCCGGCCCGGGAGATGGGGGGGGTCCTGAGTCCTGAGTCCTCCCGGCCGGGGAGATGGGCGGGGCGGGGGGTCCTGAGCTTTCGCCAGGCCCGGGAGATGGGGAGGGCGGGGGGGTCCTGAGCTCGCCCGGCCCGGGAGATGGGGGGGTCCTGAGTCCTCCCGGCCGGGGAGATGGGCGGGGCGGGGGGTCCTGAGCTTTCGCCAGGCCCCGGGAGATGGGGAGGGCGGGGGGGTCCTGAGCTCTCCCGGCCCGGGAGATGGGGGGGTCCTGAGTCCTCCCGGCCGGGGAGATGGGCGGGGCGGGGGGTCCTGAGCTTTCGCAGGCCCGGGAGATGGGGAGGGCGGGGGGGTCCTGAGCTCTCCCGGCCCGGGAGATGGGGGGGTCCTGAGTCCTCCCGGCCGGGGAGATGGGGGGGGCGGGGGGTCCTGAGCTTTCGCCAGGCCCCGGGAGATGGGGAGGGCGGGGGGGTCCTGAGCTCTCCCGGCCCGGGAGATGGGGGGGTCCTGAGTCCTCCCGGCCGGGGAGATGGGCGGGGCGGGGCGGGGGGTCCTGAGCTCTCCCGGCCCGGGAGATGGGGGGGTCCTGAGTCCTCCCGGCCGGGGAGATGGGCGGGGCGGGGGGTCCTGAGCTTTCGCCAGGCCCCGGGAGATGGGGGGGGTCCTGAGTCCTCCCGGCCTGGGAGATGGGGGGGTCCTGAGTCCTCCCGGCCGGGGAGATGGGGGGGTCCTGAGTCCTCCCGGCCGGGGAGATGGGCGGGGCGGGGGGTCCTGAGTCCTCCCGGCCGGGGAGATGGGCGGGGCGGGGGGTCCTGAGTCCTCCCGGCCCGGGAGATGGGGGGGTCCTGAGTCCTCCCGGCCGGGGAGACGGGGAGGGCGGGGGGGTCCTGAGCTCTCCCGGCCCGGGAGATGGGGGGGTCCTGAGCTCTCCCGGCCCGGGAGATGGGGGGGGTCCTGAGTCCTCCCGGCCGGGGAGACGGGCGGGGCGGGGGGTCCTGAGTCCTCCCGGCCGGGGAGATGGGGGGGTCCTGAGTCCTCCCGGCCGGGGAGACGGGGAGGGCGGGGGGGTCCTGAGCTCTCCCGGCCCGGGAGATGGGGGGGTCCTGAGTCCTCCCGGCCGGGGAGATGGGCGGGGCGGGGGGTCCTGAGCTCTCCCGGCCCGGGAGATGGGGGGGACCTGAGTCCTCCCGGCCGGGGAGATGGGCGGGGCGGGGGGTCCTGAGCTTTCGCCAGGCCCGGGAGACGGGGAGGGCGGGGGGGTCCTGAGCTCTCCCGGCCCGGGAGATGGGGGGGTCCTGAGTCCTCCTGGTGGGGAGATGGGCGGGGCGGGGGGTCCTGAGCTCTCGCCAGGCCCGGGAGATGGGGGGATCCTGAGTTCTCCCGGCCGGGGAAATGGGTGGGGGGGGTTCCTGAGCTCCCCCTGGAGCAAGGAGATGGGCGGAGGGGGTCCTGAGTTCCCCCTTCTCACCCAGGGACATGGAGGGCGGGGGTCCTGAGCTCCCCTGGGCTGAGGCGATGGGCGGGCGGGGGTGGTCCTGAGCTCTCCCCTCCTGGCTAGAGACAAGGGGCGGTAGGAGGGTCTGATCTCCCCTCTGCTTGGGGAAATAGACAAGGCTGGAGGGCGTTGAGCTGCTCCTCACCCAGCTGGGAAGATTGGGGGGGCCTTGGGGCTCTTCAGCTTCCACGCCAGCTGGGATCTTGAGCTTCCTTCCCCCAACCAGGAGATTGTGGGGGGGCGGGGGTAGTGGGAGGGATTGCTGGGAGATGGGGCTGTGTTGGGGGTCTTGCGTTCAGTTCCGCCCGCTGGGGAGATTGTGAAACATTTGTCAACACATGCATCTGATAACAAATGCCATGACATACCACTGCATAACTAAAACAAATGGAAATATATTTTAAAATATTCAGAGGGGGAAACAAAAGTATAGTGGCCTATTTAAAATGCACATATGTATGGATTTTCAAAATTCTACAGTAAACTCCTAAAATCAGACACTTGGTTTTGTTTGAAAATCTTATATTTATTCCTTTCCATAGAAACAGTTCTGACTTTACATGTTTTAAAATTGTCCAAATATTGTATTGTTCACTTAATAAAAAATTCAGACCCAATAGTTCCTTCCTGCTAAGAGCTGGATGGATGGGAAGGTTATTTGAATAAGTATTAAGGCTGCAAACAATGTTCTGGTTTAACTATGCACTTTCATAATATATTTTCAACTATTGAGGCATCCTACCTGCTGCAAGATGACTACCTGAGATTCCCGATGAATAGTCTGCACAGTATTGTCTGTCTCTGGACCTTACATGGAAGTGCCATCTTCCTCATTCATCTTTGGCCAGAATTGTCCCAATTTTTGGCTTATATGTTCTTACCATATTTATAGTCCTTTAGCTGAGGCGTCATTAGCTGCTGCTGTATGTCATTTCTTGAACTATTTTGGGAAGGTAGGGAACAGGTTTGTATGCTTGGGTCTTTACTTTTGGCTGAAAGATACCAAGTACATTTGGTGTAAGACTGGCCAAGGAAATTAGCATCTCCTCTTAGCCGACTGATCTTGAAATCACATTCATGTCACTATTTGCCACTTCACTCAGGATGTTTTACTGACTTTTAAAATATAAAAAATATTCTGTAGATATTGGCTCACCCAGATTTGTACTAGTGCATAATCATATGCTGGACCTTTCATGTAGCTAAAAGTGACCCTTTCTCCAATATAACTTAAATGTAGAAAGTCCATTTATGGCCTGGTCTGCAAACTGATCCACATAATGGAACCCATATGCCACTTAGTCATAATGAATTCTGTGGGGTATGTGTGGGTACAGGGAGCCCCATATTAACCATCTTGCAGGACTGGGGCTTTAGTTTGATCTATGCTCTTATTAGTGTCATAGAACTACAAACTGACTATATTTTAGCCTTCCCAAAATAAAGGGAAACTAACATTTGTTTAAGGCTGTGTTAGGGGTTACCCACAGATTCTGTGATCTCATTTTGTGAGTCTGGAACTTAAATGGGCATTTGGGGGCTTCTGTCCTTTTTCTAGCATCAAGAGTTTGACCAAGACCAGAAAACTCAGCTGTAGCCTTTACTACAGCGTGATTGCTGTCCTTCCATAATTGCTAAGACTTGAGAGGTTTATCGGATACCAGTCTTTTTGGAAGTGGCTATGAAAAAACAAAGGTGTGGATGTTTTGGATGTTCCAGAACCAATGCTTTGATGAAAAGCCCAGCTATCCTTTCCGTTCCCATGTGATATGATGGGTGCTAAGATTTCTGCCATAATGCTCTCTCTGGATCTTACTTGGAAGTTCCATCTTCCTCATTCATCTTTGGTGAGAAAGAGGCTTATAAATTTGAGCTATGTCCTTCCAACTGCTGGAAGTGAGGAGGAGTTTTGTCTCCTCTCTCGCGGCCTTCTGTCTGTATCAGTGGAGAGGTCTCCACTACTCTACTCCTCTAGCAGTCTCTGTTTTGGGAGCTGTCTTCCCCTCTGAATACCTCCACTTTCTGTGTCTGTGGCTGCTTGTAGCTTTACCAGGCACCAGCATGACTCTCAAGTTTCACTGCTGTGCACAAGGTTCTGAGTGGCAGCTGTCCTTTAGATAAATCCAGTCTGTTTACACAAACACTGAGTTCACAATCCAGTATTGTGTAGTAGCCATAGGACACAATACAACAGCTTCTTTTTAGTCCATTACCTAGAATTAATGTGAATTCATCTCTGTAGCAGGAGACTGAATAGCATGAACATAACTTAATAATTCTTGTGTTTATTGTCATTCTTTTTTATTTTAAGGGGGATTAGCGGGACACCATCAACTGCAAAAATCACTTTTCTGTCTGAAAAGTTGTACCTACTGTTGTTACAAGTAACACCTAAGGTGACTAACTGAAATCTTCTAGAAAAGTAGTCTTTATTTTAGTTTCTGCAATTGAGAGCATTTTGTGGATTGTTTCTTTCATTATTTCCTCTTTATTCAGTTTTTGCTGTTTGTGTGAGTCTTTCACACAGCAAAGGGATGAGGAGAGAAGGATTTCTAAAAATGTGATCACCATAAATTGGCAGAGATACTCCGGAGCAGTGCAGTCATTGGAAGTACTTTTAACTTGGGTTTTTTTTAATTGACTAAATTTCAAGTTGTGTCCCTTTTTTAGGGTGACCAAATGTCCCAATTTTATTATGACAGTCCCAATACTTGGAGTTTTTTTTCTATATGCGCCTGTTGCCCCCCACCTCCTGTTCTGATCTTTCACACTTGCTATTTGGTCACCATAGCCTTTATTATTATTATTAGTTATTAATTTATCTATATTGCAGTAGTGCCTAGATTAGTTTAGCGCCAGCAATTTGTTCAGTGCCATACAAGACACACGGATGGTCTTTGCCTTGATCCTCCTATCAGTCCTGTGCATGATCTGGGTAATTCAACTTCAAGATTACCCATGTAATGAGAGAGAGAGAGAGAGAGAGGAGAAGTGTACCTCAATACAAGATCCAGACCTGCTTTGAGTGAAGTTGGTGACACTTTACTTATTCTTTTCAACTGGAGTAGGATTGGTCCCACTGTTTGTATTGATTAAACACATTAGTGCGGGATTTTTGGGGGGGAAGGGCTGGAGGGGTAGAAGTTAAAAATAAATGTATCACTATTCATTCCCAGACTGGAAATTTTATTATTAGTTTTCTTGTACTCTAGAGTATTTAGCATTATAAGCTATTAGTCACTTTTCATATTCTAGCACTGAGCTTCATATCATTTTTAGACTGCTTTGTGTTGGAGAATATTATACACTAATTGTTTAAACTATAATAGGATTGAAGTTGCTCATATGTCTGGCAAAAATTACATATAATGGTAGCTCACACTGGAAGATAATGCTTATCC
Organism: Dermochelys coriacea; assembly: GCF_009764565.3. Classification (NCBI taxonomy): domain Eukaryota; kingdom Metazoa; phylum Chordata; order Testudines; family Dermochelyidae; genus Dermochelys; species Dermochelys coriacea. Next base: position 120,031,724 of record NC_050073.1, read on the forward strand.
TTGATAGGAACTGTCATACCTAGTTTTGAGTGTGAGACTGAAGCTCTATTTAAGTTAATTACTAAAGTGCTATTATAATTAAGACTGATGTGTCCGGAAGTCCTCCAGTAATATAAACACCAACATCCTTCTTTCCATTATTCATGTAGAGCATCTTGGCATGTTTGAAATTCATGCAAACATCCTTACATTTGAGCATGGATGATTAGTTTTTCTGGGAGTTAACCAGACCTGTCAATCAGATAACTTTGCAATGCTGTTTACACATGACAAATGCCAAAGCCAAGAATTAACTTGGGTGTCTTAAGCAAGTACACTTTCTGCAAGTCCTGGTTTATGGTTAAGGCTACGTTTTAGTCACAGGTATCTTTAGTAAAAGTCCTGGACAGATCACAGGCAGTAAACAAAAATTCATGGCCTGTGACCTTTCCATCACTTCTACTATATACAAGTATGCCAGCAGGTGGAGGCAGCACTGGAGCTGAGAGGGAGGGACATGTCACTGCTTTCAGGGAGCCTCCCAAGGTAAGCGCTGCCCAGAGCCTTCACCCTTCCCCCCTCACACCCTCGCCCAAACCCCTAGCCCTGAGCCCCCTCCCACACTCACCCAAATTCCTGCTGGGGTGGCCTGAGACTGCCCCAGCAGGGGCCAGTGTGACTGGCCCAGGGGCTGCTCAAGCTCCTCAGGCAGCCCCCGGGCCAGCCGCACCGGCCGCTGCAGAAATCACGGAGGTCCTGGAAAGTCTCAGAATCCATGACCTCCGTGACAAACTCACTGCCTTATTTATGGTCAGATACAGTGCATGTTTGGAAGTAATGAGTGTTCAAGTGCCGTCCCTGTGGGTGCTCCGCTCCAGGTGACGGTGTGTCCCAGCGCCGTTGATCGGAGATCTTGCGTAGCAGTGCCTGGTTGGGATGCACGCACTCCGTTCCATGGTTAGAAGGAGGAAACTCAAGTAGATGGGCAATTCTTCCATTCTGATCTGGCAGTCAATATTCATACTATACTTGTATTCAAAATACTGTTCCTTAAATCAGTTGACAAGTTAAGCAACTGACTGTTTTGGAAACTAAATGATCATTGCTTTCCAGCAAAAGAGACGTTTCATTTTACACTATTTTACACCATTACTATTTGGCAGCCTAGAATGCTTGTTTGCCAGTTTGTCAAATAATCTATCTTTACCTGAGTTGGGAAGAATAAGGGCAATGTTTATTTGTTTTTAAAAAAAATTCTCTTATGACAGTGATGCTGCAGGTATTCATTTGCTATTTCCTGGAAACTTACAGGCTCTGGTCGAAAATACAAAAACTGAAATGTAATGAAAATTTGCAATTACATTTTTTGCCTGGGACAAAAAAAGCTTTTTCCTTTTCTCACATTAAATATGGACTTGATAGGTAGTCTTCTTCCAGGATGCATGCAACAAGAGGAGAGTACATTTCCCAGGAGTTGAGGTAAAGGTAAAGAACTAAATTTTGTCCACCTCAGAAGTTAGTGGTATAATTAAGGAATTCAGTAAGTATTAAGTAAAAAGAGTATATTAATAATTTATTTAATACTTTAGGCCCCAATCGTGTAAACCTGCACGTGCTTAACTTTACACATTTAAGTGGGACTACTTGGATACACACAAAGTTAAGTATATATGTGTGTGCATATAGGATCAGGGCCTGTCATAACTGTCGTGCCAATCAGGGTCAGAGTGTTATTGTGCTAGGCACCATACAAATACCAACAAAAATATCTTCCTTGCCCTGAAGAAAAGTGACATGAAGAGGGATACAATCAGATGTACACAATATTTATAAAATGTGTAGGTTTTTAGTATAACAAATGGATACAATGACAGCTATCTCTATCAATTCCCACTTTTGTCATTGTTGTTGAGCACTTACCAATTAATAAGTAAAAACAACAAGGAGTCCTTGTGGCACCTTAGAGACTAACAAATTTATTTGAGCCTATGCTTTCATGGGCTAGAACCCACTTCATCAGATGCATGGAGTGGAAAATACAGGAGCAGGTATAACTACATGAAAAGATGTGATTTGCCTTACCAAGTGTGAGGTCAGTGATCTTTTCCAGTTTTCTTTCTAATGATTGCTGATGCTAGAGAAATAATTCAGAGGAACATATACTTAGAGAGACATGTCTGTTGGTACTTGAAGCTAGAGAAACCTTCCTTTGCTTATAGAGTTGGTGTACAACTTTCTATATTCTACATCTTCTCAGTTATATGTAACAGGAATATCTATAACTGTTCATTCAAAGTTACACTTGTTTCCTTCTAAACTAAAATGGTGTATTTGTGTGTGTGTGTGTGTATATATGTATATATAATAACTGATTTCCTCTACATACATTAAAATTAGGAACATATTAAAGGGATGGCACTTTGTGTTTTGAAGAAACCTGCTAAATAAATCTGTCTGAGCTCCTTGACACTACTGATGGAGTGTGTGTGGTGGTCTACAATTTTTGCTGCCTTACATTTTATTCATTCCCCTCCTATTTTTAGTTCCCCTCTGAAGTTAGTTCCAAATGCATAACAATTTGTCTTCATTTTCCCTAAAGTGAAACACATGATTATTGCAATTAGTTTTGTCAGATTTTTGTCAGCACTGTTTTCCTTTTTTCCATCACCTGTTAATCTAGTTATAAAAATACAGAATTCCCATAAGCCCTCTATGCATGATTGCTGGGCAGTGTGTCCTTGGGCAAAGTTACATTTGGTTATAACCAAAAGTCAGAGTTACAGTAAGCCTGTATATTTCTCCAGGGTAAACATAAATCTAGTCCAATGCCCCTTGTGTAATTTTTTATGATCTCTAGTAGGATTGGGAATGTTCCGAAAGGATGAATGTGCTCAGTTGTGCAGGTTGAATGCCAGTTATACCGCATTCCTCAAACCCATGATCTGCCTCTAGCTTCCATAGCACTCCTATATTTTTCTTAGAGAATAACACATATTTGTTTGACTAAAAATATTTCTGGTGCCATTTTACTGTGTGAGTCTGTCAGCAGGAATGCTGAATAAACTCTATCTAAACCCAAATTTCAGAGTAGCAGCCGTGTTAGTCTGTATTCGCAAAAAGAAAAGGAGTACTGGTCGCACCTTAGAGACTAACAAATTTATTAGAGCATAAGCTTTCGTGAGCTACAGCTCACTTCATCGGATGCATTTGGTGGAAAAAACAGAGGAGAGATTTATATACACACACACAGAGAACATGAAACAATGGGTTTTATCATACACACTGTAAGGATAGTGATCACTTAAGATGTTTCATGTTCTCTGTGTGTGTGTATATAAATCTCTCCTCTGTTTTTTCCACCAAATGCATCCGATGAAGTGAGCTGTAGCTCACGAAAGCTTATGCTCTAATAAATTTGTTAGTCTCTAAGGTGCCACCAGTACTCCTTTTCTTTTTATCTAAACCCAAAGTTACACTATATCCGTGAGCTCTCGACTCTCAGCATTTTAAAGAAAGCCTTACACAGTTCCATTGTCTCAAATCAAATCCACGTAGTCAGGCAAAGAGACATCCGAACATTCTAATCTGTGAAGGATTAACTTGCCCATGGTCTTTGATCCTTTGAGTGCTTAGCCTACGTTTAGACCAGGGCAGCATTGTGAAGCGTAGGTGAGGTTTGTCACAGGCTTGGAAACCTGACTACAATGCTGGAAACAGTAACCATAATTTTTTTTTCCTATCAAACTAATAAAAAGTTGCTGGTAAGGAGACCACTGCTTTTCTACTATAAATCAGTGGCTCCCAAACTGTGGTCTGTGGGCCATAGAAAGCTGGCTGGATGCATGGTACTGGCTCCTCCCTTTTTGTTCCAAGAAGCCTCTGCAGGTGTCCACATTCTTCAGTGTAAAGACAAGCAGGAAGGCCTCTCGAGCCAGCGGGCTGTGAGAGGGTGGCATCTTAGTCTTCTGATTGGGGATAGGGCTGTGGAGGAGCAGGAGAGGAAACGGGAACCTCCCTCAGATCTCAGAGTAGTAGCCGTGTTAGTCTGTATTTGCAAAAAGAAAAGGAGTACTTGTGGCACCTTGTGGCACAAAGTTATTTGAGCATAAGCTTTCGTGAGCTACAGCTCACTTCATTGGATGCATTCGGTGGAAAATACAGTGGGGAGATTTATATACGCACACAGAGAACATGAAACAATGGGTTTTATCATACACACTGTAAGGATAGTGATCACTTAAGATGAGCCATCACCAGCAGGAGGGGGGGGAAGGAGGAAAACCTTTCATGGTGACAAGCAAGGTTGGCCATTTCCAGCAGTTAACAAGAACATCTGAGGAACGGTGGGGGGGGGAGAAATAACATGGGGAAATAGTTTTACTTTGTGTAATGACTCATCCATTCCCAGTCTTTATTCAAGCCTAAGTTAATTGTATCCAGTTTGCAAATTAATTCCAATTCAGCAGTCTCTCGCTGGAGTCTGTTTTTGAAGTTTTTTTGTTGAAGGATAGCCACCCACAGGTCTGTAATCGAGTGACCAGAGAGATTGAAGTGTTCTCCAACTGGTTTTTGAATGTTATAATTCTTGATGTCTGATTTGTGACACCCCTCACTGTTCCTCAGATGTTCTTGTTAACTGCTGGAAATGGCCCACCTTGCTTGTCACCATGAAAGATTTTCCTCTCCCCCTTCCCCCCCCGCTGGTGATGGCTCATCTTAAGTGATCACTCTCCTTACAGTGTGTATGATAAAACCCATTATTTCACGTTCTCTGTGTGTGTGTATATAAATCTCCCCACTGTATTTTCCACTGAATGCATCCGATGAAGTGAGCTGTAGCTCACTAAAGCTTATGCTCGAATAAATTTGTTAGTCTCTAAGGTGCCACCAGTACTCCTTTTCTTTTTGCGAATACAGACTAACACGGCTGCTACTCTGAAACCAAGAGCTTAGTAATATTATTTTCCCTGTATGTGTTAGCTGAAGTTGCCAGAGGAATTAATACCATCATGAGTGGGAGGGAGGGGGAGGGGGCCTGGGCCACATATATCTATTAAGAGGATGTCCTTGCTGTGCAAAAGTTTGACTCCCTGAAATAAATGAGGGGGGAGGGAGGGGAATGTGGGACTTTGAATAAAGTGAAAAAATTGCAGTCCTGCACCTTCCAGATGAAAACTTTTGATCCTCTATGGAATTATCTTCGGATTGGAATGTTAGCGTATGGAGCCCAGTTGAGATGTGGGGCAGGATGGGTACAATGCCAAAACAGATACCTGGGAATAAGTCCAGTATCTGCACACTAACAGAATACTAGAAAGTAACCCCCCCCTTTTTTTTTAAGTAACTCCCCTAGTTATTGCTCTTGCTACTCCCCTGTTAACTGTTGGTTCTGTGTCTTCATGGTTGTTGTAGGCATAAGATATGAAAATTTGCTTTTCAAATATAGCCTTTTAATATCAGAATAGACTTGCTTAACTAATTCACTAAAGCCCTATGAAACGGTACTCTTTAAGTTCAGAATCTCAGAAAGACTTTTTGAGTTCCATTTATATCTTAAATGACCGGAGAGTTTTTTTGAAATTTGTATGTGTGGGTTTTGGTTTTTGTTATTTTTATACAAAACTTATTGCTGAGTTGTAAACCTTTGAGAAGAGTTGTAATTAAGGATAATGTTGACAGGGCTTGATGGAAAACTAGCAGATGTTTCTATGTTTAGCATAGAACTATGTAGATGTTTCAGGGAAGAGTATAAAAATATTGCTCGGGCATGTAGGAAAGATATCAGGAGGGCCAAATCGCACCTGGAGCTGCAGCTAGCAAGAGATGTCAAGAGTAACAAGAAGGGTTTCTTCAGGTATGTTGGCAACAAGAAGAAAGCCAAGGAAAGTGTGGGCCCCTTACTGAATGAGGGAGGCAAGCTAGTGACAGAGGATGTGGAAAAAGCTAATGTACTCAATGCTTTTTTTGCCTCTGTTTTCACTAACAAGGTCAGCTCCCAGACTGCTGTGCTGGGCATCACAAAATGGGGAAGAGATGGCCAGCCCTCTGTAGAGATAGAGGTGGTTAGGGACTATTTAGAAAAGCTGGACGTGCACAAGTCCATGGGGCCGGACGAATTGCATACGAGAGTGCTGAGGGAATTGGCGGCTGTGATTGCAGAGCCCTTGGCCATTATCTTTGAAAACTCGTGGCGAACGGGGGAAGTCCCGGATGACTGGAAAAAGGCTAATGTAGTGCCCATCTTTAAAAAAGGGAAGAAGGAGGATCCTGGGAACTACAGGCCGGTCAGCCTCACCTCAGTCCCTGGAAAAATCATGGAGCAGGTCCTCAAAGAATCAATCCTGAAGCACTTAGAGGAGAGGAAAGTGATCAGGAACAGTCAGCATGGATTCACCAAGGGAAGGTCATGCCTGACTAATCTAATCGCCTTTTATGATGAGATTACTGGTTCTGTGGATGAAGGGAAAGCAGTGGATGTATTGTTTCTTGACTTTAGCAAAGCTTTTGACACTGTCTCCCACAGCATTCTTGTCAGCAAGTTAAGGAAGTATGGGCTGGATGAATGCACTATAAGGTGGGTAGAAAGCTGGCTAGATTGTCGGGCTCAACGGGTAGTGATCAATGGCTCCATGTCTAGTTGGCAGCCGGTGTCAAGTGGAGTGCCCCAGGGGTCGGTCCTGGGGCCCGTTTTGTTCAATATCTTCATAAATGATCTGGAGGATGGTGTGGATTGCACTCTCAGCAAATTTGCGGATGATACTAAACTGGGAGGAGTGGTAGATACGCTGGAGGGGAGGGATAGGATACAGAAGGACCTAGACAAATTGGAGGATTGGGCCAAAAGAAATCTAATGAGGTTCAATAAGGATAAGTGCAGGGTCCTGCACTTAGGATGGAAGAATCCAATGCACCGCTACAGACTAGGGACCGAATGGCTCGGCAGCAGTTCTGCGGAAAAGGACCTAGGGGTGACAGTGGACGAGAAGCTGGATATGAGTCAGCAGTGTGCCCTTGTTGCCAAGAAGGCCAATGGCATTTTGGGATGTATAAGTAGGGGCATAGCGAGCAGATCGAGGGACGTGATCGTTCCCCTCTATTCGACATTGGTGAGGCCTCATCTGGAGTACTGTGTCCAGTTTTGGGCCCCACACTACAAGAAGGATAAATTGGAAAGAGTACAGCGAAGGGCAACAAAAATGATTAGGGGTCTAGAGCACATGACTTATGAGGAGAGGCTGAGGGAGCTGGGATTGTTTAGTCTGCAGAAGAGAAGAATGAGGGGGGATTTGATAGCTGCTTTCAACTACCTGAAAGGGGGTTTCAAAGAGGATGGCTCTAGACTGTTCTCAATGGTAGCAGATGACAGAACGAGGAGTAATGGTCTCAAGTTGCAATGGGGGAGGTTTAGATTGGATATTAGGAAAAACTTTTTCACTAAGAGAGTGGTGAAACACTGGAATGCGTTACCTAGGGAGGTGGTAGAATCTCCTTCCTTAGAGGTTTTTAAGGTCAGGCTTGACAAAGCCCTGGCTAGGATGATTTAACTGGGACTTGGTCCTGCTTTGAGCAGGGGGTTGGACTAGATGACCTTCTGGGGTCCCTTCCAACCCTGATATTCTATGATTCTATGATTCTATGATTCTGCAGCGTATGGGTTCTGTTCATATTACAGTATGTCCTAGGATATGTAGATATGTCTACACTGCAATCCTTGGGTGTGACTGCAGCTCGTGTAGACCTACCCAAGCAAGCTTTAACCTAGCTAGCTGGCATACTGAAGCAGTGAAGCGACAGCAGCACATGCTTCAGAGCGGGTTGTAAAAGCCTGTCCGGAAACCTGGATAATAATGTGGGCTAGCCCTGCGAGTAATTACCCAGAGTTCCAGGTGAGCTAGTACAACCCATGCTGAAGCACATGCTGCTGCAGCTTCACTGCTGCAGTACCCTGGCTAGCTAGATTAAACCTAGCTCAGATATGTCTACACAAGCTGCAGTTGCATCTCATGATTGCAGAGTAGACCTACTCTTAGAATTCTGTAAGGTTTCATATGGATTTAGCCATGACTTGGGATTTAGATGCTTTTAAACTTCAGGGCTCTTATTAATGTTTCAGATACCTTGCATTATCTCATTGTATAAAATACTTTGTTTGTAACATCAATAAACAGATGACTCTATTCTTTTACAGGTTTTTAGACAAGAAAGAGAGGTTAAAGCATTTCAAAAACAAACAGAGTGAATTCCAAAACCAGTAAGTTATAGTTTAGTTTTTGGTAGTGTTGTCATTGGTTGATTACAACAATTTTAGATAAAACATTCTCTCTAATCTCTTGTATTTGCCACATGTAATCATGATTGTCAGCTAATCTTCAATTATGATCTTTTTCCCGTAGTGTTTTAAAGGCTATGGAAGGGAAAAGGATAACTGATCAGCTGGTGAGTTATTTGAAGTCTTCAGTAGTTTTCTAACTCTTTTTGTATTCTTAGATCTTTCAGATTATTGTTTCATTTTAACTTGGAGATGATGTATGCCTGAAAAACGTGATCCTAACAAAACTGAAATAGATTTTGGACGCACAGAATTTTCAAAGCTACTAGTATTCATCGTTTCTGGTTATGTATTTAGTCAGTAACCCTTTGGTTTTGCCTGACTTTACTGTAGGAAGCTTCTGTTTGCTTACAGCATTCTTCTGTATAGAGATGAGACTATTTGAAATTCTTGGGATCTGACTTTGTTAAAAATATCCCAGTACTTCTGAGTTATAGCTGTCGGTGTTGTTAATTTCAAGTTGATGGATTAAATTTCGTTTTTGTCATGCAATCACTGCATGGTTCTTTTTCAGAGATGGAAAATAATGTCTTGCAAGATGAGGATTGAGCAGCTGAAACAAACCATTTGCAAAGAGAATGATGAAATGACAAGAAGTAAGTAGTGTCTATGTATCTGCCAGTTGTAATACCTGTATTGCTTTGAAGAGAGAGCATCAACCCATGTAATATGATAATGAGTTTTAGCTTAAAAGAAAAAAGTGAATTGCCAAACCCTCCCCTCTTAAACCTGATGTGTGATCTTATTTGGGAGATAAATATAGGAAGGTCTATTGGAAGTGGAGTCAGTGAGTGATCTTTGTTAATCACTTTTATGTTTGGGTTTTAATTAAAGTAGATATGTATTATTCAGCTGAGTGGATGTTAAAATCCTTCTGGGACAGCTTGAATGGAGTAAATGTTTAGCAACCTATTCCATCTTTCAACTGTATCTCCAAGCATGGCTGCTTCCAGAGCTTGGTACTCCTGACCATTGCCACTTTGATAAAGAGTATCAAACAGCTCATGAGCTGCTCTAAATTTCATGTAGTTATCGGTGAACGTTAGCCCACATCAGGTGCTTGATTTGGAGCCAAATCCTAAAGTCCTTACTTGGGGGGCACACCTCTCATTGAAGTCAAAGGGGATTTTGCTAGAGTAAAAACTGCGCTTTAGCCTTCTGTGTCTTTCATTTTAACGATTTGACATAGATGGGAGATTTGCAGTGTGTCAGGTTTCAGGAGACAGCGTGAAACGCTGTTTACATTTGAGTGCTCAGCTCAGTTTTAGTCTGCTCGAGGCTTCTCTAAATGTCTAGCTCAGAGATCGTGCTCAGATTTAAAAAAAGTCTTAGCCTAGTCACTGCTGTACTAACATAATCTCATTTGCATAGTCACCCCTACATTAGTAACTTGACATCTGTTCTTGCACACAGATCCCAGAGGATCTCATTCAGGGGGCTATTAATGAAATCTAGCACCCATCTTGGAATCCCTCCCAGATGGAAGAGAGTCCTTACAGCCTCGTTAGGAATTTGAAGTAGTTTTGACCTTGGAACGTGAAATTGTTCAAGTTTTCAGAAATGAACATTAATTTTCAGAGATGCTAAGCATCTGTCTCTCCCGTTGACTGTGATAGACTGGGGTGATCAGCCCCTCCGAAAATCAGGCCCTAAGCTTTTAAAATATCTGCGGGGACCATCTGCCCATGAGGGGAGGTCAGGATGGCAAGCGTCATGGGAGGCTCAAATACCTGACACAGGTTCTATGGGACCGTTAATAGTGTGGCTGTGTTTACATTGGTCAAGCAGGGCAAACATGGGACATCATGCTAGTCTGACATAATTTGGGGGACACTTTTTAATGATTGTATAAACCTGGCTCAGGAGGTGTCAGATATTTGCTAATAGCAGTTGTGGATAGGCCGTGTGTCATTGTGGGTAATCTCATCACACCATCTGCTCCATAAACCTATCAAGCTCAGTCAGATACTCCCCTTAAGTCATTATAGCTGGTAATTTTAACAACTTTTGAACTTTTATATTGTTTCAATGTTGGGATGGTACATCCCCCTCCTTCTCTCTTTCACGTGCCACTATTGGCTCTAGTGATGCAAGACAAAGGCTGAATTTGTAACAAGCAAGTAGCTCTCAAAATGCAGTGCACATATGTAAACGCGGAATTGTTTCTTCATCTGTGGTTTTGGTTTTTTTTTTTTTTAATTATTTAAAAGGTGTGTTTGAGAGGTCGGATCTAAATTGTTATTAGAGGTTGTGCTGATGGCATGAGAATGTTTGGAGGAAACTGTCTCATTGGTGGTGAATAAAGATTTCCTGTACTGCTGGAGAAAAAGTCCATTTTCCCACAATTCAGTCAAAAGTCCATTTTTCACCATTTTGTAAAGCTGAAAGCACTCCAGACTGGATGGCCAAGTGAAGATTAATTCCATAGTTTCCACAAATTGGACTCATTGCTTGTTTTGTGCTCTAATTTTCTGTAGTTCAGCAGTTTGAATGGTCTGTTGAGATATTTTCTTGATGATCTTTCTAACACAGAGTTTGTTAAATAATACGAGGCAGCTAATTTCAGTAATAAACACCATAGAGAGTCTGTCTCTTTTCACACAGGATTATCACTCCAGGATCTTCTGTGCTTCACAAGCAACATAAATGATAATAAAATGTCAGGACTCAGTCCTGACCAAACAACTATCCTGCGCCAAGATAGCATTCCCCAAGAAACCTAAGAAATGTCTCCAAAATTATTCAGATTACTAAAAAATGAATAATATGCTTCAATATAAAGGAAACCTGGCTGATGTTATTGCTAATGAGACCATAGACCAGTGAAATTCATTGTCATCTGAGGGCTATTGTTTAAATTAGCTTGCTAACGGAAAAGCCTTTAATATTTAAGACATGTCTGAGAAGCATCTTCTTTAAAGATCTTGATGATCATCACTAAGTCTCCATCACCATATTTTGTGAAAGCTCTTTTCTGCAGTGAATGATTTTGTTAACAGGTGTTCATGAAGCCAAGTTTCTGAGGCTTGGTGTGTCTGATTCACATGCTGAATACAGGCAGCTCTAGTAATTGAAGATGCTAGCATGTTATAGTTTGTTTGACAGTATAAGGTATTGTTCAGTGCTGTCCTTTGCAGTGATAAAAGACTTGTTGTGTTGGGATCCACATGTCCTGAGCGAGCATATACCCTGCTACAAGCGAAAGAATAGGTACCAATGCAAAGGTGGATAGCACAAGCTCTAAACAAAGATGTGAACCGCGCTCATTTTGCAAAAAGAACAGGAGTACTTGTGGCACCTTAGAGACTAACAAATTTATTAGAGCATAAGCTTTCGTGGGCAACAGTCCACTTAATCAGATGCATAGAATGGAACATATAGTAAGATAAGTTCGAAGTTACCATACAGACTGTGAGAGGCTAATTAGTTAAGATGAGCTATTATCAGCAGGAGAAAAAAAAACTTTTGTAGTGATAATCAAGATGGCCCATATAGAGAGTTGACAAGAAGGTGTGAGGATACTTAACTTAAGGAAGCTTAAGCTCGGCAGTTTCTCGTTGGAGTCTGTTAGTTTTTGAAGCTTTTCTGTTGCAAAATTGCCACCCTTAAATCTTTTACTGAGTGGCCAGAGTGATTGAAGTGTTCTCCATCCGGTTTTTGAATGTTATGATTCCTGATGTCAGATTTGTGTCCATTTATTCTTTTGCATAGAGATTGCATCATGATAATTTCTACATTTAATCTACATAAGTAGAAATGTTCATACCAGCTAGTTAGTTAAATTGGGAGAGCATGACATTCCTGCTCAAAGTCCAGAAAATATTTGGACAGAAGGTATAGAAGAAACTCAGTGTCAATTTCAATCTGTTCTTTATAGACATTCAGAAAAGTTGTTCCACTAACAGGTTGTACCACTTAGCAGGGGGGAACTGTTAAAGAATTTGAAAAATAAGCTGTCATGTATCTAGTTTTCTATAATATCAGGAAGGGATGACAGGTTGGATCACAGAAACCCCCTGGGAACTGCCACTTGATGTGCCAAGACTACTTCTGCCCCTGAGTTCCTGCCCTGGCATTTTAGGACTTCGGTGCCCTGCCTGGTTTGAGCCAGACCCGCTTGCCTGCTGCAAACCCAGACCCAGGTCTGAACCACGTCCCCTAACAGCTCTAGGCTTAACTGAAAGCAGCTTACAGAAGTGTTTCTGTCCTTGACACTCAGATGCCCAACTCCCTCCCCCCCCCGCACTGTTCCTCAGACGTTCTTGTCAACTGCTGGAAATGGCCCACCTTGATTATCACTACAAAAGGTTCCCCCCTCGGTCCCCCCCCCCGCTCTCCTGCTGGTAATAGCTCACCTTAAGTGATCATTCTGGTTACAGTGTGTATGGTAACACCTATTGTTTCATGTTCTCTATGGATCTAAATCTCCCCACTGTATTTTCCACTGAATGCATCCGATGAAGTGAGCTGTAGCTCATGAAAGCTTATGCTCGAATAAATTTGTTAGTCTCTAAGGTGCCATAAGCACTCCTTTTCTTTTTGTGAGTACAGACTAACACGGCTGCTACTCTGAAACAACTCCCAATGGGGTCCAAACCCTGAATAAATCCATTTTACCCTGTATAAAGCTTATACAGGGTAAACTCATAAATTGTTCACCCTCTGTAACACTGATAGAGATGCACAGCTGTTCTTCTCCTCCCCCCAGGTATTAATACATACTCTGGGTTAATTAATAAGTAAAAAGTGATTTTATTAAATACAGAAAGTAGGATTTAAGTGGTTCCAAGTAGTAACCGACAGAGCAAAGTGAATTATCAAGCAAAATAAAATAAAACATGCAAGTCTATGTCTAATCAAACTGAATACAGATAAAAACCTCACCAGTTCCAGTAAGCTCTCTTTTACAGACTAGCCTCCTTCTAGTCTGGGTCCAGCAAGCACTCACACCCCCTGAAGTTACTGTCCTTTGTTCCAGTTTCTTTCAGGTATCCTTGGGGGTGGAGAGGCTATCTCTTTAGCCAGCTGAAGACAAAATGGAGGGGTCTTCCACAGGCTTAAATAGACTTTCTCTTGTGGGTGGAGACCCCCTCCGCGCTCCTATTCAAAGTCCAGCTCCAGGATGGAGTTCTGGAGTCACCTGGGCAAGTCGCATATCCATGCAGGACTCACGGTTTTTACAGGCAGAAGTTATTGCCCACATGGTATTTTGAATGTCTCCAGGAAGACTTCTTATGTGGAATGGAGCATTTCAAGATGCATTGTTCCTTAAGTGCTTCTTGATTGGGCACTTAACTTTTCAAATTCCTTTCTCCAGGAACTGACCAAATGCTCTACTAAGCATTATTATTTAGAAATCAAGGCAGTACACGGCCAATATTCATACCTTTGAATACAAAAATGATACCTGCATACAAATAGGATTAATAGATTCAGTAGATCATACCCTTTACATAGATATGTTACATTGCATATGTAGCATAGAACATATTCCAGTTATGTCATATATATTCATAAGCATATTTCCATAAAGCCTTATGGGGGGCACTGTCACAGGATCCCCTTGCCCCTGTGTATTCTGGGGGGTTCTGGGGCATTGGATGGTGTAGACCAGTGCTCTAAGGTAACACCAAGCACACATTCTCTCATGTGCTTGGCTGGCTGGTTCTTGCTCACATGCCCAACGTCTGACTGATCATCATATGTGGGCCCAGGAAGGAATTTTTCCCCCAGCTGAGATTGGCAGTGACTTTAGGAATTTTTCTCCTTCCTCTGCAGTATGGAGCGTGGGTCACTTGCTGGGATTATCTGGGTGTATCTCACTTAATCAATTCCTTGCAGGAGCTACAGACATTGGTGCACCTCAGTCCCTCCTATTCTCTGTCTGTGACAAATAATAGTTCAGTCTCCTGAGGGCTATAATATTTTGGTGTAATTTTGGTTAGTGTACTGGTGCTGGGTGGTGTTTGTGGCCTGTGATATACAGGAGGTCAGACAAGATGATTGGGTGGCACCTTCTGGCCATAAACTCTATGACTCACCCTCCATGTGAGCTACATTACATCATTCATTTTCCAAGGATAACATCTGTTGTTGTTCTCATAGGCTCAGAGGGGCTTTTCAGAATTAAAGATGAGAACCAGAAGCTTTACCGCAGGGCTCAGAGGCATCAGGAGAAGAAAGAGAAGATCCAGAGACATAACCGCAAGCTCGGAGACCTGGTGGAGAAAAAAAATTATGATTTGAGAAGCCAACACGAACACTTGGCAAATCTTCGACGGTCACACATACTGGAGCTAACGTCTGTCATTTTTCCCATTGAGGAAGTGAAGACTGGCATGAGGTATGGAATACAAAAATTTTTTTTAGGATAGAAAACACGAGTTGATAGATTTGCTTATACAGGGTATAAGTATTTGTCTGTATCTTGTGGTCCTAATCAAACAAATTGGCATACTGGGGACTGTGACTGGGGTCCTAGTGGGGAGCCAGCTGGGATGAACTCAATTAGGGTGAACTGCAAAGAATGGGGTAGACAATCGCCATAAAGCTAGTGAATATTCCAATACCTAGATTTATTAAGCCAGCATAAAACAGCTTCATTACCTCACTGGCTACTCAGAAGTCCAGACAACACAGTTCCCTTAAAGTGATCCAGCCTCAGGCCTCCATCCAGGTACCCATGTCAAATATGATGAAAATTCTCAAAAAGAAAAGGAGTACTTGTGGCACCTTAGAGACTAACAAATTTATTAGAGCATAAGCTTAATTCTGTACATCTTATTTCATCATATAAAAGAAAAGGTTCTACCAATTCCAAAGGATCGGACACTTTACCTCCCAGGTTGATGAATGTTTCAGATCTTACCCAAATACACGCTACTGCCAATTCTTATTAACTAAACTAAAATTTTTTTAAAAACAAGAGAGTATGGTTAAAAGATCAATATACATACAGACATGAGTTAAATTCATTGAGGTGCAGATTCATAGCAGAGATGATGAGCTACATAGTTGCAAAGAGTTCCTTTAGAATTCAGTTCATTAGGTCATAGTCCAACGTCCAAATCTCATATTCAGGGTGTATCAGCACAACTGGGACCTCAATTTTGCGACTCAAACTTCTGCCGATGAAGTCTAAGCAGATCTGAGATGACAGATTCAGGACCCAAGGATCTTTTATATAATTTCATGTCTTTTGACAAGTTGGAATTCCTCAAGGAATGAAAGTTAATTAGGATGACTTTGAAGGAGATCCATCACCGGTACTTAGCTATGCAAATTAACATAAGACCATTTCCTTGTTCCTCCACCATTCACAGTACATTTCAAAGAGAGATGAATACTGAGATATCCCGTGTTTACAATTCATTTACATGATAGGATGTTCTTTTGACCTCTGAATTATCAGAATACAGCATAGATGGGGACTGTTGATTACATTGACCATCCTACTCATACATATGTAAATATACAAAAACACAAACATTATCTCCCCACATGTCTTTTGAGGGTTATTTATTTTGCAGGATGTTTAACCCTTTCTAGCCCGTGTCACGGGGACATAAATAGTAAGTGGATTGTACACTTAATTTTAACACTGTTTTTTCTAACATTACATTCTAAACTTTTCCAAAACAACTTATTGTATATTTCAGGTCTTGTCCAGTTATGAACCCTTCGCCCCTTAGTAAGAAGTCATCATCTAGGCCCCAGTTCAGCAAGGTATTTAAGCATGTGCCCAAAGGACATGAATAGTTCCACTGTAGTGAGAGGACTCATGTAGTTGGTCTGGCATGTACTTAAGTGACATGCTGAACTGGAGTCATGGGCTGGGCTGGGCTGGGGAATCCCCTGTACAGCCTTTGCAAAGCTAGGCGCTACAAGTTCCCATATTCACCCAAAGAGTTTGACTGCGTTTGTTACGGTGAATACGTTGAACAAAATACAGAAAGTTGAAACTATGTAAAAGGAAACTTTATAGACCCATCAAATAAAACATATACTGGAAGATTTAAATAAACAAAAAACTGGGACCATTGATCAGAAAATGCAAAGAAAAGTTATCCTGGGAGCAGAGATTTTTGCAGGTTATTGTTTCAGGAATTTTGCTGTCCTTGATATGTGACTAAATGACTGCCAAACCCATTGCCTGTATTAAAGAGCTCTAAAAACTCTGGGTAACAATGTGTTTTTTCAGAGACCCTGCAGATGTTTCTTCTGAGAGTGACAATGCCATGACCTCTAGCACTGTGAGCAAGCTTGCAGAAGCCAGGAGAACTACGTATCTCTCTGGGAGATGGGTGTGTGATGACCACAATGGGGACACCAGCATCAGCATTGCAGGGCCTTGGATAAGTCTTCCTAATAATGGAGACTATTCAGTTTATTACAACTGGGTGGAAGAGAAAAAAACTACACAAGGACCGGGTAAGAAGCAAAGTTTTATTGACTTTCTCAGTGATCTGGCTCAGTCTGTAGAACTTTAAGTTGTGCGGCCAGCAGAAGGCACTTAAGGACTGAGACCTCCCCAGATGGTTTTGTGTAGCTTTCAGAGTAGCAGCCGTGTTAGTCTGTATTCTCAAAAAAAGAAAAGGAGTACTTGTGGCACCTTAGAGACTAACAAATTTATTAGAGCATAAGCTTTCGTGAGCTACAGCTCACTTCATCGGATGCATTTGGTGGAAAAAACAGAGTAGAGATTTATATACACACACACAGAGAACATGAAACAATGGGTTTATCATACACACTGTAAGGAGAGTGATCACTTAAGATAAGCCATCACCAACAGCAGGGGGGGGAAGGAGGAAAACCTTTCATGGTGACAAGCAGGTAGGCTAATTCCAGCAGTTAACAAGAATATCAGAGGAACAGTGGGGGGTGGGGTGGGAGGGAGAAATACCATGGGGAAATAGTTTTACTTTGTGTAATGACTCATCCATTCCCAGTCTCTATTCAAGCCTAAGTTAATTGTATCCAGTTTGCAAATTAATTCCAATTCAGCAGTCTCTCGTTGGAGTCTGTTTTTGAAGCTTTTTTGTTGAAGTATAGCCACTCTTAGGTCTGTGATCGAGTGACCAGAGAGATTGAAGTGTTCTCCAACTGGTTTTTGAATGTTATAATTCTTGACGTCTGATTTGTGTCCATTCATTCTTTTACGTAGAGACTGTCCAGTTTGGCCAATGTACATGGCAGAGGGGCATTGCTGGCACATGATGGCATATATCACATTGGTAGATGCGCAGGTGAAGGAGCCTCTGATAGTGTGGCTGATGTGATTAGGCCCTATGATGGTATCCCCTGAATAGATATGTGGACAGAGTTGGCAACGGGCTTTGTTGCAAGGATAGGTTCCTGGGTTAGTGGTTCTGTTGTGTGGTGTGTGGTTGCTGGTGAGTATTTGCTTCAGATTGGGGGGCTGTCTGTAAGCAAGGACTGGTCTGTCTCCCAAGATCTGAGAGAGCGATGGCTCGTCCTTCAGGATAGGTTGTAGATCCTTGATGATGCGTTGGAGGGGTTTTAGTTGGGGGCTGAAGGTGATGGCTAGTGGCGTTCTGTTGTTTTCTTTGTTGGGCCTGTCCTGTAGTAGGTGACTTCTGGGTACTCTTCTGGCTCTGTCAATCTGTTTCTTCACTTCAGCAGGTGGGTACTGTAGTTGTAGGAATGCATGATAGAGATCTTGTAGGTGTTTGTCTCTGTCTGAGGGGTTGGAGCAAATGCGGTTATATCGTAGCGCTTGGCTGTAGACAATGGATCGAGTGGTATGATCTGGATGAAAGCTAGAGGCATGTAGGTAGGAATAGCGGTCAGTAGGTTTCCGATATAGGGTGGTGTTTATGTGACCATCGCTTATTAGCACCGTAGTGTCCAGGAAGTGGATCTCTTGTGTGGACTGGTCCAGGCTGAGGTTGATGGTGGGATGGAAATTGTTGAAATCATGGTGGAATTCCTCAAGAGCTTCTTTTCCATGGGTCCAGATGATGAAGATGTCATCAATGTAGCGCAAGTAGAGTAGGGGCATTAGGGAACGAGAGCTGAGGAAGCGTTGTTCTAAGTCAGCCATAAAAATGTTGGCATACTGTGGGGCCATGCGGGTACCCATCGCAGTGCCGCTGATTTGAAGGTATACATTGTCACCAAATGTGAAATAGTTATGGGTCAGGACAAAGTCACAAAGTTCTGCCACCAGGTTAGCCGTGACAGTATCGGGGATACTGTTCCTGACGGCTTGTAGTCCATCTTTGTGTGGAATGTTGGTGTAGAGGGCTTCTACATCCATAGTGGCTAGGATGGTGTTTTTAGGAAGATCACCAATGGACTGTAGTTTCCTCAGGAAATCGGTGGTGTCTCGAAGATAGCTGGGAGTGCTGGTAACGAAGGGCCTGAGGAGGGAGTCTACATAGCCAGACAATCCTGCTGTCAGGGTGCCAATGCCTGAGATGATGGGGCGTCCAGGATTTCCAGGTTTATGGATCTTGGGTAGCAGATAGAATACCCCAGGTCCTGGCTCCAGGGGTGTGTCTGTGCGGATTTGTTCTTGTGCTTTTTCAGGGAGTTTCTTGAGCAAATGCTGTAGTTTCTTTTGGTAACTCTCAGTGGGATCAGAGGGTAATGGCTTGTAGAAAGTGGTGTTGGAGAGCTGCCTAGTAGCCTCTTGTTCATACTCTGACCTATTCATGATGACGACAGCACCTCCTTTGTCAGCCTTTTTGATTATGATGTCAGAGTTGTTTCTGAGGCTGTGGATGGCACTGTGTTCTGCATGGCTGAGGTTATGGGGTAAGCGATGCTGCTTTTCCACAATTTCAGCTCGTGCACGTCGGCGGAAGCAGTCTATGTAGAAATCCAGGCTGCTGTTTCGACCTTCAGGAGGAGTCCACCTAGAATCCTTCTTTTTGTAGTGTTGGCAGGAAGGTCTCTGTGGGTTAATATGTTGGTCAGAGGTGTGTTGGAAATATTCCTTGAGTCTGAGACGTCGAAAATAGGATTCTAGGTCACCACAGAACTGTATCATGTTCGTGGGGGTGGAGGGGCAAAAGGAGAGGCCCCGAGATAGGACAGATTCTTCCGCTGGGCTAAGAGTATAGTTGGATAGATTAACAATATTGCTGGGTGGGTTACGGGAACCATTGTTGTGGCCCCTTGTGGCATATAGTAGTTTAGATAGCTTAGTGTCCTTTTTCTTTTGTAGAGAATCAAAGTGTGTTTTGTAAATGGCTTGTCTAGTTTTTGTAAAGTCCAGCCACGAGGAAGTTTGTGTGGAAGGTTGGTTCTTTATGAGAGTATCCAGTTTTGAGAGCTCATTCTTAATCTTTCCCTGTTTGCTGTAGAGGATGTTGATCAGGTGGTTCCGCAGTTTCCTTGAGAGTGTGTGGCACAAGCTGTCAGCATAGTCTGTGTGGTATGTAGATTGTAATGGATTTTTTACCTTCAGTCCTTTCGGTATGATGTCCATCTGTTTGCATTTGGAGAGGAAGATGATGTCTGTCTGTATCTGTGCGAGTTTTTTCATGAAGTTGACAGATTTCCACTCTATACGGCTAAATTCAGTGCCTTGCATAATCACAGGTTTCAGAGTAGCAGCCGTGTTAGTCTGTATTCTCAAAAAAAGAAAAGGAGTACTTGTGGCACCTTAGAGACTAACAAATTTATTAGAGCATAAGCTTTCGTGAGCTACAGCTCACTTCATCGGATGCATTTGGTGGAAAAAACAGAGTAGAGATTTATATACACACACACAGAGAACATGAAACAATGGGTTTATCATACACACTGTAAGGAGAGTGATCACTTAAGATAAGCCATCACCAACAGCAGGGGGGGGAAGGAGGAAAACCTTTCATGGTGACAAGCAGGTAGGCTAATTCCAGCAGTTAACAAGAATATCAGAGGAACAGTGGGGGGTGGGGTGGGAGGGAGAAATACCATGGGGAAATAGTTTTACTTTGTGTAATGACTCATCCATTCCCAGTCTCTATTCAAGCCTAAGTTAATTGTATCCAGTTTGCAAATTAATTCCAATTCAGCAGTCTCTCGTTGGAGTCTGTTTTTGAAGCTTTTTTGTTGAAGTATAGCCACTCTTAGGTCTGTGATCGAGTGACCAGAGAGATTGAAGTGTTCTCCAACTGGTTTTTGAATGTTATAATTCTTGACGTCTGATTTGTGTCCATTCATTCTTTTACGTAGAGACTGTCCAGTTTGGCCAATGTACATGGCAGAGGGGCATTGCTGGCACATGATGGCATATATCACATTGGTAGATGCGCAGGTGAAGGAGCCTCTGATAGTGTGGCTGATGTGATTAGGCCCTATGATGGTATCCCCTGAATACAGACACACCCCTGGAGCCAGGACCTGGGGTATTCTATCTGCTACCCAAGATCCATAAACCTGGAAATCCTGGACGCCCCATCATCTCAGGCATTGGCACCCTGACAGCAGGATTGTCTGGCTATGTAGACTCCCTCCTCAGGCCCTTCGTTACCAGCACTCCCAGCTATCTTCGAGACACCACCGATTTCCTGAGGAAACTACAGTCCATTGGTGATCTTCCTAAAAACACCATCCTAGCCACTATGGATGTAGAAGCCCTCTACACCAACATTCCACACAAAGATGGACTACAAGCCGTCAGGAACAGTATCCCCGATACTGTCACGGCTAACCTGGTGGCAGAACTTTGTGACTTTGTCCTGACCCATAACTATTTCACATTTGGTGACAATGTATACCTTCAAATCAGCGGCACTGCGATGGGTACCCGCATGGCCCCACAGTATGCCAACATTTTTATGGCTGACTTAGAACAACGCTTCCTCAGCTCTCGTTCCCTAATGCCCCTACTCTACTTGCGCTACATTGATGACATCTTCATCATCTGGACCCATGGAAAAGAAGCTCTTGAGGAATTCCACCATGATTTCAACAATTTCCATCCCACCATCAACCTCAGCCTGGACCAGTCCACACAAGAGATCCACTTCCTGGACACTACGGTGCTAATAAGCGATGGTCACATAAACACCACCCTATATCGGAAACCTACTGACCGCTATTCCTACCTACATGCCTCTAGCTTTCATCCAGATCATACCACTCGATCCATTGTCTACAGCCAAGCGCTACGATATAACCGCATTTGCTCCAACCCCTCAGACAGAGACAAACACCTACAAGATCTCTATCATGCATTCCTACAACTACAGTACCCACCTGCTGAAGTGAAGAAACAGATTGACAGAGCCAGAAGAGTACCCAGAAGTCACCTACTACAGGACAGGCCCAACAAAGAAAACAACAGAACGCCACTAGCCATCACCTTCAGCCCCCAACTAAAACCCCTCCAACGCATCATCAAGGATCTACAACCTATCCTGAAGGACGAGCCATCGCTCTCTCAGATCTTGGGAGACAGACCAGTCCTTGCTTACAGACAGCCCCCCAATCTGAAGCAAATACTCACCAGCAACCACACACCACACAACAGAACCACTAACCCAGGAACCTATCCTTGCAACAAAGCCCGTTGCCAACTCTGTCCACATATCTATTCAGGGGATACCATCATAGGGCCTAATCACATCAGCCACACTATCAGAGGCTCCTTCACCTGCGCATCTACCAATGTGATATATGCCATCATGTGCCAGCAATGCCCCTCTGCCATGTACATTGGCCAAACTGGACAGTCTCTACGTAAAAGAATGAATGGACACAAATCAGACGTCAAGAATTATAACATTCAAAAACCAGTTGGAGAACACTTCAATCTCTCTGGTCACTCGATCACAGACCTAAGAGTGGCTATACTTCAACAAAAAAGCTTCAAAAACAGACTCCAACGAGAGACTGCTGAATTGGAATTAATTTGCAAACTGGATACAATTAACTTAGGCTTGAATAGAGACTGGGAATGGATGAGTCATTACACAAAGTAAAACTATTTCCCCATGGTATTTCTCCCTCCCACCCCACCCCCCACTGTTCCTCTGATATTCTTGTTAACTGCTGGAATTAGCCTACCTGCTTGTCACCATGAAAGGTTTTCCTCCTTCCCCCCCCTGCTGTTGGTGATGGCTTATCTTAAGTGATCACTCTCCTTACAGTGTGTATGATAAACCCATTGTTTCATGTTCTCTGTGTGTGTGTATATAAATCTCTACTCTGTTTTTTCCACCAAATGCATCCGATGAAGTGAGCTGTAGCTCACGAAAGCTTATGCTCTAATAAATTTGTTAGTCTCTAAGGTGCCACAAGTACTCCTTTTCTTTTTTTGTGTAGCTTTGTAGCAGCAAATGAGCCATTTCACCATAGTCCTAAGGAGATGAAGGATTGCTCATAAAGGGATCAAAACTTTGTAATTCTCTTCTGGTGGGGAGACACTAGTAAGATATATAATACAGAAGTGTAATAGAAGAAAACAATGTCAGTTGTTGTTAACATGGTTTACATGCTGTAGAGCAAATGTAACAAATATTCCAAAAATTACTGTTTTCTACTAACTTCTGGCAGCCCTGTTGTGACTGAGTATTGGATTCCCAAGGTTCTGAATACTGATAAATGATGCTGTCTTGGGTCTGTTTCATTAACAGGATATGATTAAAGCCATAATGAAATGATTTCTTCATTTCTTTTAGATATGGAGCATAATAATCCTGCCTATACCATCAGTGCTGCATTGTGCTATGCAACTCAACTCGTTAACATTTTGTCTCATATACTTGATGTAAATCTTCCCAAGAAGTTGTGTAACAGGCAAGTGGTTCCACATTTTTAAGAAGCTGAATGGCTGACCAATTTTGAGATGACTTTAGTTCACTCTTCTTCTGTGAGTATAACCTACAAGAAGCTGTTACCTGGGCTGGCTGGTTTGTAATGGCTTTACGTTTTTGTGCAACTTACTTGTCTTTGGGATGGCAAATAGGGGCTTGAAGTCCAGTTAATATGTTTTTGAGAGCCCAGACTTTTCAGGATAGGTCAGATTTGTAGTTTTTCCACTACAAGCATTCAGTGATCTCGGTGTAGGAATGCAGTATGACCTAGGATTAATAGAGCACTTCTCATCCTAAAGGAGCCCACAGAGCTTCAGTTCTATGGCCCAGTTCAACAACTTAGTCATGTGACTCAGTAGTAGTCATGTTGAGAAAGGGCTGAAGCCTGGAGCTCTATAATACGCACTGCACCACTACAATGCAGCCATCTCTGGGATGAGGAGCCAAACCAGTGGGAAGCACTATGCAAACTCCACATTTTTTCAAAAGTGCCATTGAGTCTTTTAATGTCTGTGCAGAGCAGGTGGGCTCCATATCCACCAGACTGTATGGAGCTCAGTTTATCTACTTAGGCTGGGGAGGGCTCCGTCAACCCTGCAGAGGTCTGAACCACAGAGACTTTTTCAGTATTTAAAGCTAGAATTTTAAACTGCTAAGAGAAACTCTCTGGCCCTAATGGGCCTTTCTGTTCTCCTAACTTACCCCATTGAAGCCAGTAGCATTATTCATGGGAATAAGGTGGGCAGAATCTGGCCCCAAATGGGTGTTGTCTGGTAAAAATTAGTGAGCTTGCAAGGTGAGGATATGTGTTCTCACAAATGCTCTAGACACTGGTGCTCTGATTGATTTTAAACAAATGTTTAACATGGGGGTGTTTATCTGTAAGCATATGGTGATAAGCCAACAGAGTGCTCTGAAATAAAAATCAAGTTACTGACTCAAGACAATATCAACAGCTTTTCTCTCTCTCTCTGTGTGTGTGTGTGTGTGTGTGTGTGTGTGTGTGCTTTTTTTTTTTTTTTTTAACAGCGAGTTCTGTAGCGAGAACCTCAGCAGGTGGAAGTTTACTCGGGCAGTGAAGAAGCTGAATGCCAATATCCTTTATCTTTGTTTTTCTCAGGTCTGGTGAATACATATTTAGATTCTTTGAACATATTTTAAAATAACTGAAGTTATAAGGATCCTCCAGTAACTACTTTTTTTCCTCTTTCTCCATTTTTCTAGCATGTAAATTTAGATTTATTGCATCCACTACATACACTCAGGAACCTTATGTACCTGGTCAGTCCAGACACTGAAAACTTGGGCAGGTAAATAGATGGAACGTTTTTGTCTTGTCTCCATAATGTAGAATTTATTTTTAAATTCTAAAGGTTTAACTTATCATCATGGTTAGTATTGCTATCAGGGGCTGATCCTGCTTCTTCACTGCAGCTGTGGAAGGTGCTGACCCAGCAAACTAGAGGGGTTCCTTTGTGGCAATCAAGATGGTTCCAGTGTGGAAATGGGGGAGGATAGCATTTGGGACCCTTGTTGGGGACCTGTATGTCATAGAATTCTGTCCATGTTTTTAAAAAGATGTTGTAGAATTGGAGAGAGTGCAGAAAAGAGCAAAAAAATTATCTGAAGGCTTTAGATACAATGCCTTACAATGAGATACGTAAAGAGATCAATCTGTTTAGCTTATTAAAAAAAAAAAAGAGAGAGAGATCGAGAGGTGTAACCTTGCTGATGAGCCATGTGGGAGTCAATGTGCTTCCACATGATGCTGGAATTTGTAATTTTTTTTTTTTTTCAGTTTGGGTTTTTAAAAATCCAGGAAATTATGTTTAAAAGAAACTACATTAAAAGAACATTAAGGTTGTGAAGACTTGAAAATTCAGAAATGTCAGGGTTAAGAGTACTATGCTGTTGGATGCCCTGTGCACACCAGGCAGGAGATAGGAGTTAGAGGGCCATTCCTGGTCTTTTCAGGTCAAGATGGGGGCAGAAAATCAACCCATGCTTCTTGTGTGGCATCACGGAACAATACAATCAGGCTGAGCAAATACATTTACAAGTACGGGCTCCTGCGTTCCACCTATGAGTTTGTCCTGGATCTTGTACATGGTGGAGATCTACAATGGGTAATTTGATATTGGACACATCCCAGTATATTGAATTTTATACTGAGCTAGCTTTAAAAATTAAAACCAGCTGTTCTGTAGCAGTCAGAGACTTCCACCATCATGGCTGTTGGTGAATAATTTCTCTGCGGCTTTTTTAATATTTCAAAGTCCAAAGCAGAGCACTGTTAGAAATTCCTCCCTCTTCGTTGCTCTGTAGACCAAAACTTCAGTATCACTCACCATTTCCTCAGCATATGCTGTCATCACTGAGTATTTCTCTCAGCCAAGTAATAGAGACATGGTAACTATGTAATATAGCTGATTTATGCTCTTACTTGGCCTTGATCTGCTTCCCGATGTACCCAAGGTGTAGTTCCTCTGCTGTTTTTCACTGTGGGGGCTGATGGGATTGTGTCGATGTGTTCACAGGTCTGGGCCATTTGAAATAAGTGCTGATCTTGAAGACTCCATGGAGTTGGTGGATCCCGGTGCTGCTGGTGAAACGGATGAGAGTGGAGATGAGCACGTCAGCGACGAAGAGACTGACCTAGGGACGGACTGGGAGAATCTGCCAAGCCCTAGATTCTGCGATATCCCCTCTCAGCCGGTAGAGATGTTGCAGAGTCGGAGCACACAGGCCTCCCCGCCTATCGCCAGCAGCAGCGCGGGTGGAATGATTTCTTCTGCTGCAGCCTCCGTGACGTCCTGGTTCAAGGCATACACTGGACACCGTTAACGAGCACACGGGAAGGATCATAGGCCTTGCGGAAGGAATCCCTCCCCCGCCAATGCTGTAATAACCCTTACATGTTGAGTTAAGTAGTGCCTGGAATGCAAGAGGTCAGACTTTAATTTTGTAAACCAGAAGAACCTTTTTATTTACTCAAGATGACTGTGACGGTGACGTTTTGTAAATTAGCTAGACCTACGCTTCTGACTTATTCCATAAGAGCACTTGCTGTCTCTGAATTCTGTCTGCATTGTTGAATGGTGAAGAAAAAGGGCCCTGCAGCAGTGTCCAGATTTTTACTTCCTGAAGGAGGAGGAGGTTTGGAATACTCAGATCAGGGACAAGGATGGGGAGAAAGCTGCTAAAAATTCAGACTGGACAGTGATGCAAACACACATGAGTCACATTTGGTTAAACTCCCTACAGAGTTTTGTTTGTGTGTGTTTAGATCTGGGTCACATACTGCATAGAAAACTTACAGCACAACTGTACATCTTGAAATCATTTTTTTGTTCATCTGGGATATGAACATTTTTAATGTGGTTTTTCATCTTTGTTGCCATATTTTTAAGAGAAAGCAGCATGGATTGTGACTTACGACGTTGATTGCTTTTTAAAAATTGGGTTCTGGGTATGCTCTTGGGGTAGAAAACTGGTTCATTTCACGCTGTTTTCATTAGCAGGTTGTCTAAAAGTTTCAGGTTGTGCTGTTCAAAGCACCCAGGGTTTTTACTATTAATACCACACACACCAAAGAAACACTGGACATTCTCTTAACTGGACCCACATTCGCCAATACAGAAGGATGACATTGCTGCAATAATATCCATCAATTACAACAGCTCCATGGTTGCAGTTTTCACTTCAAGCTAGTTTAATGAAGCTGTGTGGTCTCCATGCATTTGAAAAGCTATTTTATTTTGTGTTTATAGTGGGGGGGGGGGGTTCTTGCTCACTAACTACTGAGAAGTCCATTTCACTGCAGAAATGCTTATGGTGCAGTCAGCCTGCCTGAAAAACCACAGGAAGATGTGTGGGCAGACACTTTCATTAGCAAGCGCCCCTCTGCAGCCTCCTGCCTTGCAGATACGTATTAATTTGCGTACAAATGTTTTTCTCAGTGAGCTTCAGAAACATGATTTACATTTTATCCAGCTGAGATGATTTTACTTCTTCATGGAGTAAATGGCATAAACACATGTTCCCCTCCCACTCCCCTCAAATGGAAGATCTCAGCCATTCTATCTTATTGTTCTCTTATGGTGACACGTCTGTTCCTGTACAAACAGCTGGTGGTAGATTGCAGTGAGCTTATGTGGGATTACTTTGTCATCTCTGGGTGCGTGTGCACTTGTCAGATATTGGCTCTGGGGCTTGCTCACCTCACTCTTCCTTTCCCTCTGTAGTGATTTTTCTTCTAACTAGAAGAATGAGATGTATGACTTCCTGAATGCTGGCTCATGTAACTCCAGCAAGGAGTGCTGGAAGAAGGGCAACTTGTAATACTTCTCTGCCCCCGAGTCCAGGCAGATTTACACACAGTGATGGGCTCTTTTACTGAAGCGTACCAATCACAAGCTCTTCTCTCTCCCTTTTCCCTCTTTTGTATGGCAGCTCTTTCCATGTAGCCTCAGGGGTGAGGATGTGACAAAGAAGCCTTCGGGGATATGGGATTCCTTTAATTTTTTCTTATTTTGTGACTTTGGGGAATTTTTTTTTTTTTTAAACCAAAGACCCTTAAATCTGTAATGTTGGAACGTAAACTTTTAGATGGGATTTCCCTGAATCCATACAACTGCTTTAGTTGAAACCCAAGACTGGGGTTCATTCTGGGAAAGGGAACAGTTGAATTAATAGGAGAATAGTCAAGAATCCTGCTCTAATATAGTCTGAATTAAGACTGCCAGGTCGCTAGAGACTGCTGCTGAGGATAAGACTAGAACTCTGTCCAAGGACGGGGGAAGCTAGGATTCTGTTACTGTGTTAAGTAAAAGCACTTTACTAGTTGCAGCCGATCAGATCCCTTGGAGTGTGTGAGCAACCAGCACATGCTCACAAGTACTGTATTTTGGGCTCTTCGTGTCACCTCTGATACTATTCGGTTCTCCATTTATTTTGCACTGGACCACACCATGTAAATATCCTTTTACGTACACATTTCTACCACTGTTTTATGTGCTACTTATTAGTTCTTGCATTTACATGAAAAAAGTTTTATTTCAGTTTTATACACTAAACTTAATTAGGTACTTCACAAAAAATCTTTAAGCCATAGACCGTCATAAACATCATGTTTTCCATATTTTAAAATAATTTCTTTGCACACATGTCATTTCACTCAAAGTGTGCAGAGGCACCAAAAGATTGTTACAATGAGATGGGACATATCTTTTCAATAAATGCTTTTGTAACAGGATACAGAATTTTTTTCTTAAAAAAAAAAAAAAGGAAAAAAAATGGTTTGCAGTGATGGGGGCGGGATGGTTTGTGTCCAAACCTTGAGTGCACTTGACTGGATTAGTTAATAGATTGTTTGTTTTTCCCAGGGGTTGGGAGGGGGAAACCGCCCTTCAATTATGCATATTCTATTTGAAGGCAGCCAATAGAGAATTTATTAAATGATTTACGGTACCATGAATGCAGGAATTTCCATTTAGGCCATGATTTTTGAAAGCAACTAGTGATCTTAAGTGCCTAACCCAAGATTTTCAGGGACAGGGCTGAGAACCATCAGCTGAAAAACAGGCCCCTTTCAGGTGTCTCAAACTGGGCACCTAAAAATCACTAGTCATTTTTGAAAAGCTGTGCCTTCCTCTGCAACTTCCAAACTGCTGTAACTAAACACAAATGTTTTATCTAAATTTTATTGTATTACTGCAATAAATCTTTAACGGTAATTTTCCAAAGGTGTATTTAAAAAAAAAAGTGTGTTTTGTTCATAAATATGGGGAAAGAGCATCAGTGTTTATAGAATTTAAATGTACCTTATGCACTTGAGTCAGGTCTACCTTAGAAATGGTTTGCTGGTATAGCTACGGTGGCAAACCCCTCCTAGTGTTCACACAGTTATATTGGCCAAAAAGTGCGTTGATTGGTATAGCCTACTGACTAGCAACATGCACTGAACTCGCAGAAGCACTTTTTTGCCAGTTTAATTTACAGTCTACACTGAGGCTCTTTCTGATATAAAAATGTTGCCAAGAAAAAACACTCCTCCCTAGTTGACATTACTATATGGGGAAGTTTCTCATGTAGGCCAGGCTTCATTACAGATGTGGCTAACCCCAGTCCTGGTTTTGAACACACCTGCAATGGGGGCTTTGACCTGAATGTTCTCAGGGCTTGTATGGCTCTGCAGCCGATGGTGCTGTAACACTTTAGTGAAGACAATCCTATGCTGCCGGGAGAAGCGCTCCCAGCGTGGCAGTTAATCCATCCCTGCAGGAGGTGGTACTGATGTAGAGAGCTTGACAGCTATCTACAGATGGGGTGAAGTCGGTAGAACTCGCTCAGGGCTGTGAATTTTTCACCCCCCCTGAGCACCATACTTCTAGCAAGAGAGGCCTGTAGTGTAGACCAGGCTCTGCCTAAACTGGGGGGAGGGGAAAAGACATCTCAGACACTGAATTAGAATTTGTCATTTATTTAGCAAATTGCTGGGGCTCAGTTCTACCCCCCCCCCCCCCCCCGTGTTCAGACTGAGAATTGACTTCCTCTGGGAAGCTGAGGTGATTTGATAAAGGAGTCTATGTATGTGCAATATCAATATAATCACCAAGACAGCCTATTGGAAAAGAATATGCAAGTTGTGCTCTATGCACCTACCTACTTAAAGCACAGGTTAGGCTGGTGCAATGGCAGCTGGCCCTCGTCACTCCTGCTAGCTCAGGCAGCTTGCAGCAGTTGTATTCTTTCCCCTTCCGTATGTAATTTTTTTTTTCTCCTCCAAGACTCAAGGAAAGTTTCGCTTGGAGGTTTCAGACTGTCTCATCTTCATGCCTGCTTTGCCCTAACAGGGTGACCAGGATCCCACCCACCACCCCAAAGGTGATCACACTAACCCATATCTAATTACAAAATATTTTCCTCTGGGCGCTGCTGCTATTTGTGCCTCGCTGAGCTGGGCCTGGCTGCGGTGAAGCTACAGTATTTTATCTTATCTTTGCTCATTTCTGGAATGGGGGGGAAAGTCTCCCTCTTCCTTACTTTAAACTACAGCTCAAATCCAAATCACAGCCAATCCTTTCTAGGGTTGTTTTGCTGCTCTTTCCAGTAGGAACAGAAAGGAGAGCAGCACTTGCACCTGCCTGTTTAGTTTGCAATGTAGTTGTAGCTGGAGTGGTCCCAGGATACAAGAGAGAGGAGGGAATATAATTTATTGGACCAACTTCTGCTGCTGAGAGAGAAGCTCTGGAGCCACACAGCTCTTCTTAGGGTCTGGGAAAGGAACTGCCACCATCACAGCTAAATTCAAGACAGAACAGATTGTTTAGCATAAGTAGTTAGCACATATAGTAAAGGACCATTCAAAGTCCTTATGCTAAACAATCTGTTCCATCTCGCATTTAGCTGAGCTGCTGGGATTTCCTTACCCAGATCTGAAGAGCTCTTGGAAAGCTCATCCCCGTCACCCAACAGAAATTGGTCCAAAAGATATCACCTCACCCACCTTGTCTCTCTAGTGTTTAGTTAGGCTGGTGCCACCATGACTGGAGGAGCCAGGCCTGTCTCCAGGTGAAATCACAGCACAAATTAACAAGACACCACCACTCTTCCAGTTGCTGCTGTTCATTTGAGTATAAGTGTCAGGGACCCTTTCTCTTCTTTCAGCTTTCCTTCAACTTGTCATAGCCTTTCCTGTGCCCAGCTCCTGGGAAGTGTCCCCAGGAGAGCAGCAGCAAGGTGAAGTTGCCCCAAAGAGTTGAGACCCACTGCTGCCCTGAAGAATGGTTTGTGGTAATGGATTAGTTAAATGTATCATTTTACTTTTTAAAACATCACATTGTCCTGCATGGTCAGAGGACAAGAGCTGTGCAGGACGGAAAAACGTACACACAAGGGCTGCTCCACAGTGTTTTTGATAGAGAAAATTGCTCAACCCCTTCAGGAAGGGGCCAGCACCCTCCCTATCCATCCATGTAAGCAAGGGGAAAGTGTCTTAGGATATGTCTGCATTGCAATTAGACAGCCGCCATTGGCCCATGCCAGCTGACTCAGGCTTACACTAAGGGGCTGTTTAATGGCAGTGTAGGCCCAGGCTCTAGGCCACTGTGGGGTGAAGGGTCCCAGAACTCAAGTTGCAGCCTGGACACAAACTACCTTTAAACAGCCCCAGAGCCCAAGTCAGCTGGCACTGGCCACTGTGCATGTTTAACTGCAGTGCAGACATGCCCTTACATAAACCCAAGCCAGCCACCTTTCCTAGCTGGAACAAATGTCAATAGCACAGTGATACTTTTTGACTGGCCCCAATGGGAGCCTGATTTCCCCTCTCTCGTTCAGCTGCTAGTCCTGAGGCTCAGGTTGGCAATGAAAGTAGTGGTTGAGATGCAGATCCCTCCATTCAACAAAAACCATTGCTGCAGAACAGTTCCAGGCTGCATTGCAGGAGGCAGGGCCTTCAGTGATTCCAAACTGGACTGCTTGTTACTTTTCCTGCTGGCTACCTTCTGCTGCCAGAGGCTGGGTAGAATATCCCTACACCAGCAGGTCTGGTAACAGTGCATTGGGGCCCCTCTCCCACACAATGTGTTTTGATCCGGTTGAATTGGAGCTGGTGATTCACAGTGATCCTAGTCAGTCACATCCTCAGCCTTGTGGGGGCATATGAAAGAAGCACCCATACGCATGTTTTGTGGCAACGAGCTGTTCCCCTGTCCTGCCCCTTGCCTGAGGCTCTACTTGCAGAGCGTGCATCTTTTAGAAAGAAGCTAGACGTTCTTTTTTTGGTCCTTTTGAATGTTTTCATTTGCTGTGACTGAGGCTTGCATTCAAAATAAAGTGACTGCTACATCGCTCTGCTTGGCAAAACTCTCTCTGGAAAAGTGCTCACGTCACATGTTCGTTCTATTCCCATTGGCAGAAGGGAAGCACAGGTGGACAGCTGCAGTTCTTCCTTTCTGCCTCCATGGCACTGACATGGACAATGTCACAAGGGGAATTTGTTTTGAAAGTGTGTGTGATGCAAAAACAGGATTCTTATGGAAACTATTCTCTCAGCCTTATCGTTAGAGAGCAGGTCTTCATTGTAATCCACACAGGCTAGTACACCCTCTGGATAAGTGTACAAAATCCCCATGAGAAGGCAATTAATTACACAGATTAATAACGTAACAGGTCACAGACTTTATGAAGTACAACTGTGGGCAGTCAGGCCTCAGGAAGATGCACTGGCACATGGAACTGCTGTTCAGACAAGAGTAGGGCACATGCTACGTACCTACTGCAAGCTGCACTTCAGCCTCACAAGACCTGCTGGGGCAGTCATGCAGTCCAGTTAATTCGGCTCCCACGCCATTGGACATGGTCAAACAGCATTTAAATATCCACTGTAGAAAGTGTGATCAACCCAGCATCTTGAGCACAAAAGATGGTTTAGCCTGGATTCTGGCAGGAACCAAGCCATGCTTGAGGGGGACCTGAATCTTATGTTTAGAATTAGCCAGCCAGTACCATTTGAGCATAATTCTACCCTATTAAGTTTTGCAGGGGGTATGGCTGTCTCCACATTCATTCCAGTGTAGGGAGCAGTGAAAGACCACAAGCTAAGGGTTCTTCTGAAGGGTGGGGTGAGGAATTCATTCATTAAAACTGATTTTCAAACTGCATTAATTTGAAATAAGAACACACTTTTTCTCTCCCTCTGAACTACACCACAGTGTTGGCCTGAAGTTTTACATCACTTTATTTCAGGGCAAAGTGTACAAGAAGAGCAAGTCAGATAAGGCAGATCTAGAATGCACATTTTATTAAAGTAAAAAAAAAAATAACAACCAGACAACATGGGTAAGGGAGACAAGAACCTTTTTATACTCTGCCTATACAATAATAATCCTCTCTTTTGTTCACGGCTACTCTACTGTAACAAATATCTGTTCTAGTCTAATGTTAAGGTTGTCCAGTTAAATCATTTGAGGATCCTTTAACCAAGTTAACCTTTACCTATTTTAGAGTTTCTTTTCAGAAACATTCATATATTATACAGGATATACAGATTTTGAAACAAGACACTTAAAAACACACATGACTATAGCCGCAACACTATCATAGCTGCATTGTAGTGATTAAGTTGTTCAGCCAGCTGTAGACTCTATATGTACAATTAGTTTTTAATAGTGTTATTTACAAATGATGGGCTAAAAGCTGTCTGTCATCTAAAAGGCAAAGGCTCTTGTGTTTAAGTATGTGCAGTTTCATAGCCCTGTGAAAACACAATTATATACACTGTAAACAGCACAGAGCATGAAAATTTCCTCCTCCCAAGAGAAAGTCTATGTGCACTAATATTCCTCTTCCACATCTGCTCCTCCTCCTCTGGTTTTCTTGTGAAGAGTGCGGTTAAAGCTGTGGCATGCAGGGACCCAATGATTGTCATGAAGACCTAATTTACACCCAGGGATGCCTTTTTGAGACTTGTGACAGCACATCCAATACCCTGGGCCATATGGTAAAGCTTGACAGTAGGGTTTGGGATGCCACCGGCACAATGACACATCCCCTTTCACGTACTTCTTCTTGCACTGCTTGCAAGGATCTTCTTTGTAACGTGGATCACGGACCCAGCGGGAATCAGCTGGCCGTATGTTGTAGTATTCAATGATAAATCTGAAGTAACAACAAGTACATTTAAGAGCGACTAGACTCCTAGTGGGGAGCAATCTGAAGATCTTAACCATGATGTGGTGGGGCAGGAAGGCCATATACTGCTGAGGCTCCAAAAGCTGCTGAATTTTAAACCTAGTCTCCAAAAAGTCATGAGACACCTGCCTTTTCAAACAAGAAGTGTCAAGTACCTGCAAAGCACTTTCCATGGGAGATACTGAAAGGGCAAATGGCTCTATGGAAACACTATTTATCTCATACACTTTATTATCAGCAGCATCCCCAGTTTGACCCACTTCTCCTGGCTTTTCTTTAGTACTTTCCTCTAACCCTGTGTGCTCTTGCTTGTTTTGATGACCAGGATATAGAAAGAACAGCCTCCCTGGAAGTGGATCTTCACCAAAGCTAAAATTAGAAGGCTGCTCTTTCCTGCACCCCTTCTCTGTCTTGGTGACCGATATACTGATGGATAAAGACTCTCTCCTTGTCGGATGCAAATGATTAGGAATAGATACAGGTTCTCTAGCCGAACAATCAACAGTCGTACTCTTGCTCTGCATGGCATCCGAGGATAGTCCAACAGCTACTGGACACGCAGAAGGGATGGACCCCAGAGGTTCCACGATAATTTCAGAATCATCTCTGCTGCTGGGTCTCACTGAGGTTTCTTGATCAAGCTTGATGCTGATGTTCACCATGTGGATATCCACAGCTGCTACTGCCCCCAAGGACTGCTGACCAGAAGCAGCTCCTTCCCATAATTCATCAGCAGCCGAAGGGCCACGCTTTGTTCTCTGTCCATCATCATCCACTGTAATGGGATCTTTTAAACTTACCTCCTGGCCAAGGACTTTGGAAGATACCTTCCCAGTATCACACTCAGATTGCGTGCCATTTGCCAGTAACATCCGCCCTATGTTTCTCCGGAAGCTGTTGTTCCTGGATAGGCTCCCCGCTTCACGTTCGCTCTGGCGCCTCAAGCACTCAGATTCAAGCTTTGCAACCATGTCCAGCACACGGACAGGCTCATTCTGCTGCTCACCACTCCCACAGGTCCCTTTTTCAGAATGTACCTCGCAGGCCCCAGGGGCAGAGAAAGGGTCAGAAGCAGGAAGTGCACCTTTGGATTGCCCACTCAGCCTTGTAGTAGAAGCGTTCATGCAGTTTTTGGTGCAGTCGGCCAGCAAAGCACTTGCTCTGTGTTCTAGAAAAGCTACCATCTCGATTACAGATAAGGATCGACCTGGAAATATCCCTTCACCATTGTCATTAACATAATGTACAGAACAGTGCTCAATGCCACATGCAAAAGGCTCAGGCTGGGCGCACCTCCTGTTTGCCTCTCTCATTCTTTCTAATTGAATCTTTGCTTTTATAAGATCCACGGATTTCTTCCTTCGTTTAGCTGATCTTCCATCTATATCCCAGGAGCTTTTAAGTTTCATTGAGCCCATCCTATTGTTGTTGCACTGCTGGGATGCAAAGAAGGCAATCTTTTCCTTGGTATTCCCAGGTTTCACGACAGCCCAGATATCTAACGGTCCTTCCCCCTCATCCCCCTGGTGGATTGTTGCCGATGGGGCATTCTTCTTCTTCTCAACACTTGGGCCTTCTGCTGGAGCTTTCCCACTCATATTGCACATAGTATTAGGATAAATAATTCCCAAAGGCTTTCGAGATGGAGTCACGACCGGGGACGTAGATAAAATGCTCAGTTTGGTGCAGTTGTTTGTATACTTTTCCTCCTGGGCTGACCTTTGATGGTTCATATGCAGACCTCTCAGGGAATCTTGGCTTATATCTAGAGATCGCTCTTTCTTCTGTAATTTGAGGTATGGCTTTAAGTGCATGCCAGAAGCCCTAGAAAACAGAAGAAAAGGAATTATTGTAAAAGCTGCCCAGGGCTCACTTCCCCCTGAATGTGAGCGTCATAAGAATAAGGCCCATGACTGGGGACAGGAGCCACGGGAGGGGGCCAGAGCCAGGAGAGAGAGAGATCCAGAATGGCTACAGGGGCATCAACAATTGTAGTGTCCCCAGCCTGTAATGTCACTGCAGTTCACCCTTGGAGAACTTCCGTTAGCACCCTGTTAATGCTTTGATAAGCCCCAACGACCACAGAAAGGTTCCATTATAATTTCTCTAAAATGTCATGGCAACAGATTTGAAATATAAATATTCTCCCCAAAGCATTTTAGGTTCCCCCCAGGGTTCAGTTATTATAACTATTGATTTAGTCTAGATCCTTGATGCATTCATGGTTTAACCAAACTGTAAGCCCCTTCTCTCTCTCTCACCCGCCCCATCCCCCAATCTTGATATCCAGTCAAGTAGATATCCTTATCTACTGAAAAGGGGTTTTATAAAGAATGATTAAAGCAGAGTAGAGAAATTAGCAATTGTAATTATTCCGTTATACAAAGAAAGAAAAGGAGTACTTTTGGCATTTTAGAGACTAACAAATTTATTTGAGCATAAGCTTTCGTGAGCTACAGCTCACTTCATCAGATGAATGCATCCGATGAAGTAAGCTGTAGCTCACAAAAGCTTATGCTCAAATAAACTTGTTAGTCTCTAAGGTGCCACAAGTACTCCTTTTCTTTCTGCGAATACAGACTAACACGGCTGCTACTCTGAAACCTTAGTATGTTGTTAACAACCAGTTAAATGCATTTGTCTATGGAGAGATCAATGTTTTGTGCAGGATAAGCCTGAAAACAACAGAAAAAAAAAAACCACTACACCTTTCCCCCAATACAACGCGACCCGATATAACACAAATTCGGATAGAACACGGTAAAACAGCGCTCTGGGGAGCGGTGTTGCCTGCTCCGACACGCTGCTCTGAGCAGCATGTTAAGGGTGCCAGGCCGGGGGGCTTGGATGATTTGGAGGTTCTGGGGGAGAGGCAGTCAGGGGACAGGGGTGTTGGATAAGGCGTGGGAGTCCCAGGGGGCCTGTCAGGGGGTGGGGGTGTGGATAGGGGTCGGGGCAGTCAGGGGACAAGGAGCAGGTGGGCTTAGTTAGAGGGTGGGGTCTTGGGAGGAGTGGCTAGGGGCGGGGGTCTCTGGAGGGGGTAGTCAGGCGACAAGGAGCAGGGGTGGGGGGGTTGGATGGGTCGGGGAGTGACTATTAACGGAAATGCTCGAGTCCAAAGCAAGTTCGATATAATGCGGTTTCACCTATAATGCAGTAAGATTTTTTTGGCTCCCGAAGACCGCATTATATCGGGGTAGAGGTGTAGATATCAAATTAAGACTTTTCTATATTTTGCATTGTTATGAACTGAGCAAATATGAAGATGAAGTTTTTATATTGAGACTAACAGCTATACATTAGACATAGACTGAAACAAAAGTGGCATTTCTATTACAGCAGGATTACACTCTCAGAACCTCCTTTCACCGTGTACATTTATACATTTGTAATTCTACTCAGTTAAAAACCTAAAGCTGCAGGAAGGCCTAGTGGAAGCACCCACACTGCCATGGGGGAGATGCAGGACTAATTACCAGCAGCCTTCCATCTCTGGTCTCACTGGACTGTTACACAAGCATATTACAGGAACAGCTATAGGGTATGTTTCCATGGTAACGGATTAACATTTTCACATTGTAAAGCCTGTTTTGAAACTAGGATAATCTCTCTTCCTGTTCATTTAAATGGGAATTAAATGCCATCAAATTTATTGGGACAGCTTGCAACAAGTGACCAAAACCAGCATCTCTACCTTTGCCTTTCTACTCAGAAAAGTCTCTTAAAGGCATCATGGAGCTCCATAGTGGCTGTTGTGGAGTGATTTACAGATCAAATGTCCCCAGCCAATAGACAAGAGGTTTTTCTAATTGTCAGCCTATTGAATCCAACCTGGGACTCAACAGGCTAGTTGGGCTCTTTCCTTCTCACACACCACAACAGAGGTTCTGTATGATACCCTCAGTTACACTTGGGCCATCCAAAGCTGGTTTTTCAACTCAGCCTATGGTAGGAACCCAGCCTCTGAGGAGAAAAAGTAGGACATTCAGCAAAGAGTGTTTGCTAGAAGCTAAGATTCCTCAACTCCAATTGCCAGCTTAAAATGCGTTGGAGCTTGGGGACAAAAGTTCTAGACTGAGTCACTGCAGCAGATTGTCCAAAGCAAGGGAACTGCCAAAGGTGGCTCTGCCTTTGTTCTCCCTTTCCAGTTTCGCTCACCACCTTGGCCTTCGTGGCAGAAGGGAAAGAAGAGTGTGCGGTACCCACCAAACCTGAGGTCTATGCTGTGTATACTGGGAACTGATGGACAGGAGGTCTTGATCATTTGTTAGTCCACCTTCCCAGAAGATACACAATCTAGAGGTCCAATAGCACCTTCCCATCATCCCACTGCTCCCAGCCCGTGTGTGATGAGGAGATCGCAACCTCTCATCATATGCAGACTGTGCCATGGTCATCTATGTGCTTGTCACCGACCCTGGATTAGTGCAATAGGCTCCACTGGGCATTATACCCTGAGTCCATTTGGAAGCTCCAGCTTGTGCACAATGTGGCTGCTAAGTCTCTTCTGCGTGCAATTCAAGGTGTTCATTTTGACTCCTTTATTGGATCTAGACCACCTCTTCCTCAGTATTCCAACTGTTGTGACCGTGTCCTCTGTTTTCCTTCCAAGTTGGTTTCTGAACTACACAAACACTAAGATCTGCTTCCTTCCCCCAACTTTCTGATCAGCTGTGTCCTCTCAGGCTGCACTCAGAAAGTAATCAGGGCGAGGTCTCTAAATTTCCTGGAAAAGAGACCTCCCAGAAAAATCCAGGCTGCTGCATGCAGAAAGTGGTGCTTGTGGTACAGTAGGTGGCACTCTTTCCTCTTCATACTGGAACTGCACTGCTGAAGTGCCACCTCTCGCACTAGAAATAAAGACAGGTTTCAGAGTAGCAGCGGAGTTAGTCTGTATTCGCAAAAAGAAAAGGAGTACTTGTGGCACTTGAGACTTATTTTTACTAGAAATAAAACAACTTCTGGCCACTTAGAACTGCAGGTCCCTTGCAGAGAGAGAGAGAGCGCGCACGCACTGCAGTTACATAGACATTTTTGCCTTTTGGAGTCCAGTAATTTGGAAATACAAAATAAAATTCCCAGATGGAATTTCTAGTGCCAGGAAAATCTGTAAGATCGAACAGAGCCTCACTTCTCCTTTTTCACATATTTTCTGACATGCACTAAGCAGGGCAATCAGCAAAGCATCCTTCGTTAAGGAGACTGCTGCTGAACATAAGGCAAGGTATTAAATTAATAAAATAGAACTGAAGTAATTACTCCAACATGCTTAGCCAGCAGAATTGGTACAGCTGCTCAAGGCTATTTCTGGTTTATGGCAAGAGAAAGAGTAGAATCACAGATCATCTATTACGGATTCTTCATTTAAGTTCTCACATTTCTGCCAGTATTTAGGTTACCGGTGGGCGAGGTGGAGAATACTACTGAAGGCTGAACAGATTATATCATATATCAGAAAGTCATAGTTCAGTTAAGTTTTATTGCCAGAACAATTGCCGCATTTGAATTCAGAGTTTAATTACAGTGTCTATCTAGAATTGCTGAAAATCCCAATAGCTTTAGACAGTGATAAGGAAGCACTGCTAATTCCATCTGACCAACAGACTGGGGGTGCCATCAGTTTATCAAAATTTTCAGCCATTGGGGAGACAGCAAACTGCATTTTAAAAGAATTTCACAGACTTTACAGCAAAAAGTTTATTGGGGAAAGGTTCTCATCCACTGCAATGTGAAGATTAGAAAAAAGAGCTAGTTTTAGATGAATCAGCAAGCATTTTCCCCACCCCCAGAGTAACAGCACATGTTCTAATTCTAGAAGCTATAAAAGAAACAAGAGTCTTCTCATCAGAACTCGCTCACAACATGAACCATAGCCTAGACGCCCTTTAACTCAATTTCTGCTGCACTCCAGTGCTACAGGCTAGTTACTGCGGGAGCTGCAGATAATTTTTTTTTAAACTGAGCATTTTAAAGTGAGTTAAATACAAGAGTGATTCACGAGATCGGGGTCTTACCCTTTGTGGTATTAAAGTCAATTTGTTTGCCTCTACTGTGGTGCCTCAGATGTTTTATGTATAGACATCCGATGAAGTGAGCTGTAGCTCACGAAAGCTTATGGTCTAATAAATTTGTTAGTCTCTAAGGTGCCACAAGTACTCCTTTTCTTTTTGCGAATACAGACTAACACGGCTGCTACTCTGAAACCTATGTATAGACAATGACATTGTAGAAGTTATCAGGTGGGAGCTGGAAGCTTTGGCACCTGGTTAATGAACAGTTAGGGCTTTGGGGCCCCAGACAAGAACATTACCTGGATGTTTCTTCTGAAAAGGATCAGCAGTAAAATAATTAGCTGTTATTTAAAGTATCATTCTATCTTTAAACCACTGAGATAATGGGGCAGTTCACACATCTATAAGGGTGCATCCTCACTAGGAAAAGAGGTGTTGACTCATATTAAAACTATAAACTGCCTTGTCTTCACTAGGATTTTACCAAGTTATTTAACATGCGTTAGTTAACACAAGTTAAGAACACACGTTTATTCCTAGTGAAGAGAAGACCTAAGAGCTACTGTTTCAAGCTGTCTGCAGACTCAGGTAGATGTTACTGCATCAGTTTATATTTGGAAGGTCATCTTCACAATGATGAAGGCTCAGAAACCAAAATGAAAACGAGTACTTGTGGCACCTTAGAGACTAAAATTTATTTGAGCATAAGCTTTTGTGAGCTACAGCTCATTTCATCGGATGCATTCGGTGGAAAATACAGTTGAGGAAGTGAGCTGTAGCTCACGAAAGCTTATGCTCAAATAAATTTGTTAGTCTCTAAGGTGCCACAAGTATTCCTTTTCTTTTTGCGAATACAGACTAACATGGCTGCTACTCTGAAACCTGTCAGAAACCAAAGAAATTGTTCACTTTCCATGAAAGCTTAGATACAGGAGCAGAAGTCGAAGTACGGCTGGTTAGAAGTTCTCAATCTAAACTGTTTTTCTGCTCTATGGGCCAGGCTCCCCAGTCAGACTACATCCAGAATGCACCATGGCCAGGGACTCACAGCACATGATGGGAAATTCCATCTGGCCTATAGAGAAGAAAAAGGCCATGAGGCACCAAAGCAGCACTTCCAAATCAAAAAAAAACCTTGGCTGAATACCAAAACATTTCAATATTCACATTTCTGCCCAAACGCTGACTTTTTCCACAGGAAAAGAAAATGTTTGTTGACCCACTCTAGTCTGCCACAAGTTCCATGGCCAAGGTTGTAGACTACAAAAGGACAGAGTCTAAATGAATTGCCTGGACCAACTGCTAAACATGACCTTGGGCAAGTAACTTCGCCTTCTTGTGCCTCAGTTTCTTCATCGGCAAAATGGGGATAATGATCCAGAGGTCCTTTGTAAAGCACTTGGAAAGTTACAGATGAAGAATGCAGTGTAAGAGCTAGTTATTATTAAAATACATTTTGGTTCTGGACAACCGCTTGTAAGCTTTGGTAGCCCCAAAATCTTTTCGCCCAGATTCTCAGCCCAGAGTCCGTCCCCTTTGCACGGCTCAGGTAGGGCAAAGCAGCCTAAAAGCTGCTCTACCTGGCATTTCAAAGAACCCTATGGCATAGAGCAATCTCTGGGTTGCATAAAGTCAGCATATTTGGTTCTATACACCCACTACCCTTCCCCCAGTGTATGGAGAGTGACATGGGGAGGGAGCAAGCAGGGCTGGATACAATGCATTCTTACCGATCACCACAGAGAAAACAGCCCCCCCAGGGAGTCAGTGGGAGTTCTGCCCAACTTAGACTACAAGATTTGGCTGTAGGTCAATAACAGACTGATGGAGCGTCCGTCCCCCCCACCCAGTGAAGAAAGATATGACACAAAATTTGTTTATGTTTCACATGCACACAGGTATGAGAAGCTGAAAGCTGGCTATTTCTCCCCAGGGCCAGGAAGGTTACAAGATTTCAACATCTTTAAAAAGGAGAAACACATTTTATATTATTAAGCTTGAATTCAGCACTGTATTTTGTCATTTGCATTTTCTTTACTGCATCAATAGGAGTTGTTCTCAGTCTTGCAATAGCAACACAGATGCTCTCAATTGCCTTGTAAGCAGTAATGTTTGAAAAAGAAGAAGGGCACAACTGAATTTAGTCAGAGAAACTGGTGTCCACTTGAAGCAAAATTTAAGTTTGTACTAATCTAATTATTTACTCTCTAGGCAGAAGGACCACCCTACTGATTACTGGTATTTCTGCTAGCTTTTTTAAGCTCACTGCATATTTCAAATCCTACTACAGCAATCCACTCTCCAATTATATTTTTATTTTGAAGCCATATCCCCATAAAGTTACAGCTGCTACAAAAAAAAAAAAATCCAAAGGCTTCTCCGAGGACATGAGCAGCAGTAATGATGTAGCTGCTGTTATCTAATCAAAAAAATATTAAGGAACAATTGTGTCCCATATTCATTAGAACTACTGTTAATATTTCACTTAAAGGCAAAGGTTCTCCAAAACATGGGTTTTTAACTAAGATTTGACTGGCACACAAAGCAGGGAATTAAGCAGTAAGCCTACATGTGTTAACCATTCATGGCCCAACTGGGGTCTGTTTGTACCGTTTGACTTGATGGAATGTCGAAGATGTGGAATTCAGTGGTTCCCTGTGGAGGCCAGCTCTGTAGGAAGTCTTCATAATAACGATCTCCTCACCTAAGGCACACTGTCACAGCCAATCCATCTTTGTTTACATGCAGGGCTCCCGCAACAGCTTTTCTTGCCCCACACAGCGTTTCACTATCTTTCTGCCACCTAGAAACTGGGGAAACAAAACAGATACACAAACAATACTGTTAGAACACAACCAAGTCAGGGCAGGGACTCTTCCTACTTTAGGTGTAGAAACAGGACTCAATACAATAGCGCTATGATCCTGATCAGGGTCTCTGGGCACTGCTAGGATACATCACCTCCACCAACCATCCACTTGCTTGAAAAGCCAGTCAGATGTACCAACAAGGTTTGATTCTACCTGTGGCTGTAACAACACTGAGCATGCTTTACATCTTCAAAGACCTTTGCAAACACCACACATGCTCAGTTATGCTTTCTGCCTAATGGCACTGCATAGAGGTATGGTTTTCAAGGCTGAAATTAAAATGTTGAAGCAGTAAAATCGTCTAGACTGCCAGAAAATGATGCTAGTCCAGCTTTCCAAGCTGAGTGACATACTGGATTTCAAAAAGTACAAACACATATTGCCAGGCTGCCTTAGAACTTAGTGGAAATTGTCCTCTGTTAATACCACATACAGATAAAACAGCAAATTAGCCAAAACAAGGCTGCTATGGAGTATCTCCAATCTGTACTACGTTGTCCTTGTAGCAGACACTATTAGCACTGCATTAACATTTGGACAGTAACAACAGCCACCTTCAAAATTGAAACCTAAAAGGAAAAAGTGAACCAGCACATGAGACCTGGAAAAACTCATGCATTAAAATGTGAGCTGCCAACAGCTTGTTCTACAGCGCATTGTTTGCTTCCTCTCTAGAGGACAATGTGCAGTGACGCCATAGTGAAGGAATGCCATTTTTCCAAGCTAACTGTAACTCCGTGACCCAGAAGATTTACCATTTATTGTAGCAGGTTGTTCTATCCATGTCAACAGCTTTGCACAGCACTCTTCCTGCTGCCCTTTCTTACAACGAAATTTTGGTAGCATAGACAAGCAGAATCTCCTGGTAGGAGGAGGAACTTGCTAAAGCCAATTGTTAACTGAAATCGAAAATTCTGCAGCCAGGGAGCATAGCATAATCTGTTAGCAGGTGCCTGCCTGCCAAAAAGAAAGCCTTGCCCATCAAAAAGCAACTCTCTCTTCATAGTGACAGGTTTCAGAGTAGCAGCCGTGTTAGTCTGTATTCGCAAAAAGAAAAAGAGTACTTGGGGCACCTTAGAGACTAACAAATTAAAAGAGCATAAGCTTTCGTGAGCTACAGCTCACTTCAT
Source organism: Dermochelys coriacea (assembly GCF_009764565.3). Lineage (NCBI taxonomy): Eukaryota > Metazoa > Chordata > Testudines > Dermochelyidae > Dermochelys > Dermochelys coriacea. The sequence goes on from NC_050073.1 coordinate 120,075,512, forward strand.
CGGATGCATTTGGTGGAAAATACAGAGGGAAGATTGATATACACACACAGAGAACATGAAACAATGGGTTTTATCATACACACTGTAAGGAGAGTGATCACTTAAGATGAGCCATCACCAGCAGCGGGGCGGGGGGGGGGGGAGGAGGAAAACCTTTCATGGTGACAAGCAAGGTAGGCTATTTCCAGCAGTTAACAAGAACATCTGAGGAACAGTGGGGATGGGGGGGAGAAATAACATGGGGAAATAGTTTTACTTTGTGTAATGACTCATCCACTCCCAGTCTCTATTCAAGCCTAAGTTAATTATATCCAGTTTGCAAATTAATTCCAATTCCGCAGTCTCTCATTGGAGTCTGTTTTTGAAATTATTTGTTGAAGGATAGCCACCCTCAGGTCTGTAATCGAGTGACCGGAGAAATTGAAGTGTTCTCCAATTGGATTTTGAATGTTCTAATTCTTGACATCTGATTTGTGTCCATTTATTCTTTTACGTAGAGACTGTGCAGTTTGACCAATGTACATGGCAGAGGGGCATTGCTGGCACATGATGGCATATATCACATTGGTAGATGCGCAGGTGAACGAGCCTCTGATAGTGTGGCTGATGTGATTAGGCTCTATGATGGTGTTCCCTGAATAGATATGTGGGCAGAGTTGGCAACGGGCTTTGTTGCAAGGATAGGTTCCTGGGTTAGTGGTTCTGTTGTGTGGTGTGTGGTTGCTGGTGAGTATTTGCTTCAGATTGGGGGGCTGTCTGTAAGCAAGGACTGGTCTGTCTCCCAAGATCTGTGAGAGCGATGGCTCGTCCTTCAGGATAGGTTGTAGATCCTTGATGATGCGTTGGAGAGGTTTTAGTTGGGGGCTGAAGGTGATGGCTAGTGGCGTTCTGTTGTTTTCTTTGTTGGGCCTGTCCTGTAGTAGGTGACTTCTGGGTACTCTTCTGGCTCTGTCAATCTGTTTCTTCACTTCAGCAGGCAGGTATTGTAGTTGTAAGAATGCATGATAGAGATCTTGTAGGTGTTTGTCTCTGTCTGAGGGGTTGGAGCAAATGCGGTTATATCGTAGAGCTTGGCTGTAGACAATGGAACGTGTGGTATGATCTGGATGAAAGCTAGAGGCATGTAGGTAGGAATAGCGGTCAGTAGGTTTCCGATATAGGGTGTGTTTATGTGACCATCGCTTATTAGCACCGTAGTGTCCAGGAAGTGGATCTCTTGCGTGGAATGGTCCAGGCTGAGGTTGATGGTGGGATGGAAATTGTTGAAATCATGGTGGAATTCCTCAAGGGCTTCTTTTCCATGGGTCCAGATGATGAAGATGTCATCAATGTAGCGCAAGTAGAGTAGGGGCATTAGGGGACGAGAGCTGAGGAAGCGTTGTTCTAAGTCAGCCATAAAAATGTTGGCATACTGTGGGGCCATGCGGGTACCCATCGCAGTGCCGCTGATTTGAAGGTATACATTGTCCCCAAATGTGAAATAGTTACGGGTGAGGACAAAGTAACAAAGTTCAGCCGCCAGGTTAGCCGTGACATTATCGGGGATAGTGTTCCTGACGGCTTGTAGTCCATCTTTGTGTGGAATGTTGGTGTAGAGGCTTCTACATCCATAGTGGCTAGGATGGTGTTTTTAGGAAGATCACCAATGGATTGTAGTTTCCTCAGAAAGTCAGTGGTGTCTCGAAGATAGCTGGGAGTCCTGGTAACGTAGGTCCTGAGGAGGGAGTCTACATAGCCAGACAATCCTGCTGTCAGGGTGCCAATGCCTGAGATGATGGGGCGTCCAGGATTTCCAGGTTTATGGATCTTGGGTAGCAGATAGAATACCCCAGGTCATGGTTCTAGGGTTGTGTCTGTGCAGATTTGTTCTTGTGCTTTTTCAGGGAGTTTCTTGAGCAAATGCTGTAGTTTCTTTTGGTAACTCTCAGTGGGATCAGAGGGTAATGGCTTGTAGAAAGTGGTGTTGGAGAGCTGCCTAGTAGCCTCTTGTTCATACTCCGACCTATTCATGATGACGACAGCACCTCCTTTGTCAGCCTTTTTGATTATGATGTCAGAGTTGTTTCTGAGGCCCAACAAAGAAAATAACAGAACGCCACTAGCCATCACCTTCAGCCCCCAACTAAAACCTCTCCAACGCATCATCAAGGATCTACAACCTATCCTGAAGGACGAGCCATCACTCTCACAGATCTTGGGAGACGGGCCAGTCCTTGCTTACAGACAGCCCCCCAATCTGAAGCAAATACTCACCAGCAACCACACTCCACACAACAGAACCACTAACCCAGGAACCTATCCTTGCAACAAAGCCCGTTGCCTACTCTGCCCACATATCTATTCAGGGAACACCATCATAGTGTGGCTGATGTGATTAGGCCCTATCAGAGGCTCGTTCACCTGCGCGTCTAACAATGTGATATGTGCCAGCAATGCCCCTCTGCCATGTACAATGGTCAAACTGCACAGTCTCTACATAAAAGAATAAATGGACACAAATCAGACGTCAAGAATTAGAACATTCAAAAACCAATTGGAGAACACTTCAATCTCTCCCGTCACTCGATTACAGACCTGAGGGTGGCTATCCTTCAACAAATAATTTCAAAAACAGACTCCAACGAGAGACTGCGGAATTGGAATTAATTTGCAAACTGGATACAATTAACTTAGGCTTGAATAGAGACTGGGAGTGGATGAGTCATTACACAAAGTAAAACTATTTCCCCATGTTATTTCTCCCCCCACCCCCGCTGTTCCTCAGATGTTCTTGTTAACTGCTGGAAATAGCCTACCTTGCTTGTCACCATGAAAGGTTTTCCTCCCTCCCCCCCTGCTGCTGGTGATGGCTCATCGTAAGTGATCACTCTCCTTACAGTAAAGGAGTACTTGTGGCACCTTAGAGACTAACAAATTTATTAGAGCATAAGCTTTCGTGAGCTGTAGCTACAGCTCACAAAAGCTTATGCTCTAATAAATTTGTTAGTCTCTAAGGTGCCACAAGTACTCCTTTTCTTTTTGCGAATACAGAGTAACATGGCTGCTACTCTGAAACCTCTCCTTACAGTGTGTATGATAAAACCCATTGTTTCATGTTCTCTGTGTGTGGATATCAATCTCCCCTCTGTAGTTTCCACCAAATGCATCCAATGAAGTGAGCTGTAGCTCACAAAAGCTTATGCTCAAATAAATTTGTCAGTCTCTAAGGTGCCACAAGTACTCCTTTTCTTTTTATACCTTCTCAGCAACTCCACCCACAGCCTCACTAACACAGCTTTCCTTGAGGGGGCAAGTAAATCTGACCATGACTCACTGAAAAACTAATTAAGGGCAACTTTCCTGCAAAGAGAAGGCAAGCTGGTTTGCATTCAGATGCAAGTCTATGGTGGAGATTAAAAGTGGCAGCTATTTCACACACCTTTTGGAGGTGCAAAAAGAAAAGGAGTACTTGTGGCACCTTAGAGACTAACAAATTTATTAGAGCATAAGCTTTCGTGAGCTACAGCTCACTTCATCGGATGCATTTGGTGGAAAAAACAGAGGAGAGATTTATATACACACACACAGAGAACATGAAACAATGGGTTTATCATACACACTGTAAGGAGAGTGATCACTTAAGATAAGCCATCACCAACAGCAGGGGGGGAAGGAGGAAAACCTTTCATGGTGACAAGCAGGTAGGCTAATTCCAGCAGTTAACAAGAATATCAGAGGAACAGTGGGGGGTGGGGTGGGAGGGAGAAATACCATGGGGAAATAGTTTTACTTTGTGTAATGACTCATCCATTCCCAGTCTCTATTCAAGCCTAGGTCAATCAACTGCCCATATATGACTAAGCAGGAGCCTAAAAATAAAAAAGTTTACTCTGTAATCCTGCAGTCTTCACATGGGGAAAAAAAAAAATAATAAAAATCAATGCTGAATATTCCTGGCACACACAAATTTCTTGACAAATTGGAGAACCAAAAAAACACATTAGAATGATAGAGTGTGTGTGGGGGGGATTAGAGAATTTCTGACTGACTCTATGGAACACAGAACAATCATTTAGGTGGCTTTGAACTCACAGAACAAGAATGAAAGCTTCTTACTAGAACACACGTTCATTAGCACAGTCACAACCTAATCTGTGTGTGTGACAAAGACCTATTTATAAAGGTAAAATTACAGCACAGAATATAATCTGTACTATAAACCACTCCCAATAAATAATATTTTAAAAAAGAAAAATTTCTGGACATGATAAATACATATGCAAATATGTGAGTAACTTGTGAGTTTCTATCAAGAATTTACACCTGGAATCTTAACAGGGAATTAAACCAAAAGTTACATAAAGGTCTTTACTTATATTCTGCCCCACCAGCAACCAACGAGAGCACTTAGGTCCTAATTTTCATCCAGGCTTTGGTGTCACTTCCCTTTTTGGGCTCATCCACGCTGGGATTTCAGACCCAGTAGGAGCTGTCACGTGTAGCCATGAAGTACTGCATTGGGGTGCATATAATGGCAATTGTGGCATGTTAAAAATGCCAGATACCTTGTGCATGGGTTAAAGTAACATACTGAAAAACAGGTTTCAGAGTAGCAGTCGTGTTAGTCTGTATTCGCAAAAAAGAAAAGGAGTACTTGTGGCACCTTAGAGTCTAACAAATTTATTTGAGCATAAGCTTTCGTGAGCTACAGCTCACTTCCTCAACTGTATTTTCCACCGAATGCATCCGATGAAGTGAGCTGTAGCTCACGAAAGCTTATGCTCAAATAAATTTGTTAGTCTCTAAGGTGCCACAAGTACTCCTTTTCTTTTATACTGAAAAACATTTCTGTAAGCATTGTGCATGTTATTTAAGTGCATCGTGCTAGGTTAACTCCAATAAAAATATTTTAAATGCTTCTGAGCAAGTTAATATTCATAAACTAGCATGCACAGATGCCATCTCCAAATCCTACCTATAACCATACCCATACGGTACAAAGTCACACCAAACAAACAAACAAACAAAAAACAGAGCGCTCTAACTGGTGGTGAGCGAGGCCAAACACAAGCTCCATGGGGGTAACTTAAAATAGCTCATTCAGAATACTGCAGAAAGGAGGAAAAATCTAACTGCACCCAGAATTGTATTAAAATAGTCAAGGGCAAATTCACATGGTGTTTTGGAACAGGCTAAAAGTAGAGGCACACCAAAGAGGCAAGTGCGTTAGGGGAGGGGCAAGAAAAACAAAGCTGAGAGACTTGTCATCAATAATTCGTCAGAGAAAGGTGTTATTAAATGTTACTATATGGATAGCTATTGCACCCAGTATAAGACAGTTAAGGATATCCTATGTGGCATTCAACCATAATCCCACAGGTTTCAGAGTGGTAGCCGTGTTAGTCTGTATCAGCAAAAACAATGAGGAGTCCTTGTGGCACCTTAGACACTAACATTTATTTGGGCCTAAGCTTTCATGAGCTAGAACCCACTTCATCAGATGCATGGTGTGGAAAATACAGGAGCACGTATAAATACGTGAAAAGATGGGAGTTGCCTTACCAAGTGTGAGGTCAGTCTAACAAGACAATTCAATTAACAGCAGGTTACCAAGGGAGGAAAAATAACTTTTGTAGTGGTAATGAGAGTGGCCCATTTCAAACAGTTGACAAGAAGGCGTGAGTGACAGTCGGGGCAAATTAGTATGGGGGAAATTAGGTTTAGGTTTTATAATGACCCAACCACTCCCAGTCTTTATTCAGGCCTAATTTGATGGTGTCCAGTTTGCAAATTAATTCCAGTTCTGCAGTTTCATGTTGGAGTCTGTTTTTGAAGTTTTTTTTGTTGAAGAATTGCCACTTTTAGGTCTGTTATTGAGTGACCAGGGAGGTTGAAGTGTTCTCCTACTGGTTTTTGAATGTTATCATTCCTGATGTCAGATCTGTGTCCATTTATTCTTTTGCATAGAGACTGTCCGGTTTGGCCAATGTACATGGCAGAGGGGCACTGCTGGCACATATCACATTGGTAGATGTGCAGGTGAACAAGCCCCTGATGGTGTGGTTGATGTGGTTAGGTCCTATGATGGTGTCCCTTAGTCCCCCTCTAGTGGCTGGTCCACATAAAGGGGTTCATTAGATTGCTAATATCTCCAACTTCATAGACCCATTTCTTCAGCACAAACAGTAGAGGTTTATATTTTAGATCCAGATATCTAGGATCCAGTCCCAGAAATGCTCACCACAACTTTATCACGGCTATAGAATGCTACTCTTGGAGAAGGCATTCCCACCAGGAAGTATTCCAGTTTTCACCCTTGATTACTTTTTGATAATTAACGCAATACAAAGTCGTATGGAAAACAGAAACGAGAACCAGCAGCCTCGTCAAGTTCGTCTTCTTTGCATTCCCCATCCCCCTTCCAGATGAGCACTGGGAAGGAATTCAGCCCCTCACTGTATGAACAGGCACATTTCCCCTTTAAGGCAATGGCTGGCAGGCAGCTCAACCTGTACTGCACACTTCTGTATCCTATTATCAGATTTCTATACTGCTGCCACAGTTTGTGAAAACTGATATCCTAACTCAGCAAATACAGATGAGGGCAAATGCAGAGTCAAGTCTCTTAATTTAATTTCAGAGTAGCAGCCATGTTAGTCTGTATTCACAAAAAGAAAAGGAGTATTTGTGGCACCTTAGAGACTAACAAATTTATTTGAGCATAAGCTTTCGTGAGCTACAGCTCACTTCATTGGATGCATTCAGAATAAAGGGAGTTGTAGCTCACGAAAGCTTATGCTCAAATAAATGTGTTAGTCTCTCAGGTGCCACAAGTACTCCTTTTCTTTTTTCTCTTAATTTGGGCAATGAGATACAGTACTATTTGAGCTCCAGAGATATCACAGTAGCAAGGCCTTTTCTGGCATGGACTTTAAAGAAAGTCTCAGCTTTACACCATAGCAACACTAACTTACAAATGAAAGGATTCAAAAAGTTAGGCCAGGCCAGTCACTCGGGGCAGAAATGCACTTTCTAGCTGGAAATAGCAACGAGGCAGTGACCTACAGTTCTTCAGCAGAAACAAATGGTGTACTGTTCCTGGTCAAACAAAATACACTCCTTGCCCATTCCATTTTCATTCAAAATTGTTTGAATGTGCCTGATCCCACTGAGGAAGTATAATGGGCTAGACCTAAGAAAATTCAAAATTGTGAAAATAAGGCACACTTAAGTTTATATCACCTTGACCTTTTGGTCAGCTAGGTAAGCTCAGGGTGCTGTCAAGCTAAACAAGGTTTTGTCACTACACTAGTTGGATGAAAGACCACCAAGTCATTCTCAGGATGCTGTAGAAGTGATGCTAACTATGCCATAAATGTTCAACATGGTGTTAAAAGACTGCTGGGGGAAGTGCCCAATCTTCCAAGAGATTAAGGAAAATCCTGACCCCTTGTCATTAGAGATCCCACAGCAATTTCACAAAACAAGAGCATTTGTTCAAATTCCATTTTGGGTCATAGCACTCCACCTATATCAAGTTCTCCCTACAGTTTTAGTTAGAATATTCTAAGAGATATATAGTTCTTTCACTTTCCAGCCCTGTCTGTTACTTACAAAGAGTGTGGAATTTATGAAAAATGCTCTGTAGCTTCCCTCATCTGAGAGAATCCTAGAGAAATGCAAAATCATTGCTTACACTTCATTTAGTCTCAACATTCACACGTCTCTGGATGGCACAAAGCTATTCACAGAAACTGGCAATAGTGTGTTGGCCAAGTATGGTGGTGAGATATTGTATGTCAGAGCCAAACACCCACAGCCTCTTGGCTCATGAAACACCACTGACCCAAGACACTGATGGGCCAACAAGAATAACGCTCAATGGCCAGGAAGATAAAAAGGGGCAGAGGGGAGGTGACGTAGAGAACATTACAGACCAAGCCCTTCAGTGGGAGCTACAGCAAGTGGATATCAAGGAGAGCTGAGGATGCTATGCATCTAACCCTGATCTTGCAAGAACAGCAGAGGTTCAAGGGCCAAAGCACAGGAGGATTTAAAGCGAAGAGTGAAGTTGTCATAAATATAAAGGGAAGGGTAAACACCTTGAAATTCCTCCTGGCCAGAGGAAAAACCCTTTCACCTGTAAAGGGTTAAGAAGCTACGATAACCTCGCTGGCACCTGACCAAAACGACCAATGAGGAGACAAGATACTTTCAAAGCTGATGGGGGGGGAAACAAAGGGTTCTCTCTGTCTGTGTGTTGCTTTTGACGGGACCAGAGCAGGAATGCAGGTCAGAACTCCTGTAAAGAGTCAGTAAGCAATCTAGTTAGATATGCGTTGGATTCTGTTTTGTTTAAATGGCTGATAAAATAAGTTGTGCTGAATGAAATGTAGATTCCTGTTTTTGTGTCTTTGTAACTTAAGGTTTTGCCTAGAGGGATTCTCTATGAATTCAAACTGGAGCAGGTACAGAGAAGGGCTACTAGGATGATCCGAGGAATGGAAAACTTGTCTTATGAAAGGAGACTTAAGGAGCTTGGCTTGTTTAGCCTAACTAAAAGAAGGTTGAGGGGAGATATGATTGCTCTCTATAAATATATCAGAGGGATAAATACAGGAGAGGGAGAGGAATTATTTCAGCTCAGCACCAATGTGGACACAAGAACAAATGGGTATAAACTGGCCACCAGGAAGTTTAGACTTGAAATCAGACGAAGGTTTTTAACCATCAGAGGAGTGAAGTTTTGGAATAGCCTTCCAAGGGAAGCAGTGGGGGCAAAAGATCTATCTGGTTTTAAGATTCTACTTGATAAGTTTATGGAGGAGATGGTGTGATGGGATAATGGGATTTTGGTAAGTAATTGATCTTTAAATATTCAGGGTAAATAGGCCAAATCCCCTGAGATGGGATATTAGATGGATGGGATCTGAGTTACCCAGGAAAGAATTTTCTGTAGTATCTGGCTGGTGAATCTTGCCCATATGCTTAGGGTTTAGCTGATTGCCATATTTGGGGTCGGGAAGGAATTTTCCTCCAGGGCAGATTGGAGAGGCCCTGGAGGTTTTTCGCCTTCCGCTGTAGCATGGGGCATGGTTGACTTGAGGGAGGCTTCTCTGCTCCTTGAAGTCTTTGAACCATGATTTAAGGACTTCAATAGCTCAGACATGGGTGAGGTTTTTCATAGGAGTGGGTGGGTGAGATTCTGTGGCCTGCGCTGTGCAGGAGGTCGGACTAGATGATCAGAATGGTCCCTTCTGACCTTAGTATCTATGAATCTATGTTTTGAATCTGATTACCCTGTAAGGTATTTACCATACTGATTCTACAGAGGTGATTCTTTTACTTTTTCTTTAATTAAAATTCTCTTAAGAACTTGATTGCTTTTTCATTGTTCTTAAGATCCAAGGGTTTGGGTCTGTGTTCACCTATGCAAATTGGTAAGGATTTTTATCAAGCCTTCCCCAGGAAAGGGGGTGTAGTGCTTGGGGGGATTTTGGTAGGGGAGACGTTTCCAAGTGAGCACTTCCCCTGTTAATATTGTTAGACACTTTGGTGGTGGCAGCGTTTAAACTAAGCTGGTAAGAATAAGCTTAGGGGGTGTTTCATGCAGGTCCCCACATCTGTAACCTAGAGCTCAGAGTGGGGAAGGAATCTTGACATGGTGGCAGCCGTGGGATTAATTTGAAATCATTTTGAGATTTTTTTTTTTTTAAAACCAGAAGCACAGAAGGATTTTAAAAGATTTTAAAGGGTTTTGTAAAAGGAAACAAAGCCACAAGCATAACAAAAAGAAAAGGAGTACTTGTGGCACCTTAGAGACTAACAAGTTTATTTGAGCATAAACTTTCGTGAGCTACAGCTCACTTCGTGCCGATGAAGTGAGCTGTAGCTCACGAAAGCCTATGCTCAAATAAATTTGTTAGTCTCTAAGGTGCCAAAAGTACTCCTTTTCTTTTTGCGAATACAGACTAACAAGGCTGCTACTCTGAAACCAAGCATAACAAAAGGGATTTGTCTTTTGTGAGCTGGAGTTTCTCTACCTAAAGGCAGGGTAGTTAACCTCCTGCAGGGAAGTTCACAAGTCTTCACAGACCTGAAGAAGTATGTGGGGTTTTTTTGTTTTGATTTTTTTTAAGCTAAGAGCAACTAGAGGGGTTTTCTGTCTATTTGCCTAGAGACAGAGGTGTTAGGGGTTTTTTAAAGGATTTTTCTGTCAGCTGACAATCACGATCCAAGAACATCGGTATCTGGTTACAGCACAACTTTTATTTTTTTGGAAAGGCAAGTTTTGCATGTGTTTGTTTGATTTCTAACTCTCGGGTGTAAAGTTAGTTAAAAATAGAGAGACAAACATGCCAGAGCCCAAGACAGAAACAGCCCAAGTTTCAGAGTGGGGAAGGAATCTTGACAGAAGTAAAACCCCACCATACAGGAAACAGCTACCTACATCACTACTTACTATATCTGTGCTGCACATTATTTCGTTCAGGAGGGAAAAGCGTGCAGGAATTGTGGTCATTGAATAGTATGTACAACTCTGCTCAAAAAGTGTACTGAGCAAACTGTGAGGGGTTGGTTGTTAGTTTTTCAGCATCAACTACTCAGTTCATTGAATACAGAACTGCAGAAGTATCTGGCACAAACCAAGATTGTTTGATAATATTTCTTAACTCAAGATGCTATAACAGGTTTCCAAACAACATTATTTGGAGCCAAGCTAGATAAAGAAGCCACACCAGATGGCAGCCGGCACTACAGAGGGCAAGCCAGCCAATGCAAGCATAGCCTCACATTACAATAGACTACCCAGACTCTACTAGATTTGCAAAAAGAAAAGGAGTACTTGTGGCACCTTAGAGATTAATAAATCCGATGAAGTGAGCTGTAGCTCACGAAAGTTTATGCTCAAATAAATTTGTTAGTCTCTAAGGTGCCACAAGTCCTCCTTTTCTTTTTGCAAATACAGACTAACACGGCTGCTACTCTGAAACCTGTCATTCTACTAGATTTGTTATACAAGACTACGGGCAGGTCAGACTAACTCCCCAGCCACTACATAATCTTGCACAGTTTGCCATGACAGATTTAAGGAGGTTGAACACAAAGACTGTCTACTTTTAAATACATTCTTAAGATTCAGTATTCATTGCCACACTTGATAAACTTAACCATCATGAGATGATCAGGGAGTTGGAGAACAAAGGTGCTGACAGGAGCATAAAGATTAACACAGTCCACCAGCTAAACATTAAAAGAATATGAAGTTGCCTACTATCCGACCAGACTGTTCCATACAACTAGCTCAATTAACGGTGGAGCTTCTACTACTCTCTAAAGAAAACCAGTTCCGTGTAATTATGTAAGCTTGCCACAGCCGGAACAGAAGAGTTGGAAGTATATAAAACCACTGATGCAACTTTAATCCACCTGTTCAAAAACACTTAAACCTCCTAAACATTGTGCACCCCCTCCCATTCATAATCTCATAGACCACAGTGCAGATTTTTAGTAATTATACTGCTAAACAGCAGCAGTACAAGGAGGAGGAATGCAGAGGGGTGGGAAAGACTAAGCTGGCACACTTTAAATTTAAAAAACATTAAATTGGTTTCAAAAGAAGATGTGCTGAGGCACTAGATACCCAGGTCCTCAGACTAATGGTCATTACCAAACGAAAGGGTGGAGGAGGAGGTTGTGCACTGTGCAGAGCATTCTAACTTTTCTAACACATTTCGGTTCACGGGGTCTAGGCTAATAAAATGGCAAGTACTCCTGCTCTCCACATAATAGACCTGTGGCAAGGTCTCGAAAGACTGGCTTCAAGGTAACCATGCTATTTAAAAGTGACAAGAAGACAGAAAAATATGAAGGCTAACCCTCATCCATTTCTGATGTCACCCGCCTTCTTCCCCGCCCCCTCTCCCCCGTCTTCCCCAACTGAATGTTTCTGTGATCAAGCCCCCCCGCTGGAAGGCCTCCAAGCAGGGAAGAAGTTCTACAAGCACAATCTTTTGATGGTTTCAGAGTAGCAGCCGTGTTAGTCTGTATTCTCAAAAAGAAAAGGAGTACTTGTGGCACCTTAGAGACTAACAAATTTATTAGAGCATAAGCTTTCGTGAGCTACAGCTCACTTCATCGGATGCATTTGGTGGAAAAAACAGAGTAGAGATTTATATACACACACACAGAGAACATGAAACAATGGGTTTATCATACACACTGTAAGGAGAGTGATCACTTAAGATAAGCCATCACCAACAGCAGGGGGGGGAAGGAGGAAAACCTTTCATGGTGACAAGCAGGTAGGCTAATTCCAGCAGTTAACAAGAATATCAGAGGAACAGTGGGGGGTGGGGTGGGAGGGAGAAATACCATGGGGAAATAGTTTTACTTTGTGTAATGACTCATCCATTCCCAGTCTCTATTCAAGCCTAAGTTAATTGTATCCAGTTTGCAAATTAATTCCAATTCAGCAGTCTCTCGTTGGAGTCTGTTTTTGAAGCTTTTTTGTTGAAGTATAGCCACTCTTAGGTCTGTGATCGAGTGACCAGAGAGATTGAAGTGTTCTCCAACTGGTTTTTGAATGTTATAATTCTTGACGTCTGATTTGTGTCCATTCATTCTTTTACGTAGAGACTGTCCAGTTTGGCCAATGTACATGGCAGAGGGGCATTGCTGGCACATGATGGCATATATCACATTGGTAGATGCGCAGGTGAAGGAGCCTCTGATAGTGTGGCTGATGTGATTAGGCCCTATGATGGTATCCCCTGAATAGATATGTGGACAGAGTTGGCAACGGGCTTTGTTGCAAGGATAGGTTCCTGGGTTAGTGGTTCTGTTGTGTGGTGTGTGGTTGCTGGTGAGTATTTGCTTCAGATTGGGGGGCTGTCTGTAAGCAAGGACTGGTCTGTCTCCCAAGATCTGAGAGAGCGATGGCTCGTCCTTCAGGATAGGTTGTAGATCCTTGATGATGCGTTGGAGGGGTTTTAGTTGGGGGCTGAAGGTGATGGCTAGTGGCGTTCTGTTGTTTTCTTTGTTGGGCCTGTCCTGTAGTAGGTGACTTCTGGGTACTCTTCTGGCTCTGTCAATCTGTTTCTTCACTTCAGCAGGTGGGTACTGTAGTTGTAGGAATGCATGATAGAGATCTTGTAGGTGTTTGTCTCTGTCTGAGGGGTTGGAGCAAATGCGGTTATATCGTAGCGCTTGGCTGTAGACAATGGATCGAGTGGTATGATCTGGATGAAAGCTAGAGGCATGTAGGTAGGAATAGCGGTCAGTAGGTTTCCGATATAGGGTGGTGTTTATGTGACCATCGCTTATTAGCACCGTAGTGTCCAGGAAGTGGATCTCTTGTGTGGACTGGTCCAGGCTGAGGTTGATGGTGGGATGGAAATTGTTGAAATCATGGTGGAATTCCTCAAGAGCTTCTTTTCCATGGGTCCAGATGATGAAGATGTCATCAATGTAGCGCAAGTAGAGTAGGGGCATTAGGGAACGAGAGCTGAGGAAGCGTTGTTCTAAGTCAGCCATAAAAATGTTGGCATACTGTGGGGCCATGCGGGTACCCATCGCAGTGCCGCTGATTTGAAGGTATACATTGTCCCCAAATGTGAAATAGTTATGGGTCAGGACAAAGTCACAAAGTTCTGCCACCAGGTTAGCCGTGACAGTATCGGGGATACTGTTCCTGACGGCTTGTAGTCCATCTTTGTGTGGAATGTTGGTGTAGAGGGCTTCTACATCCATAGTGGCTAGGATGGTGTTTTTAGGAAGATCACCAATGGACTGTAGTTTCCTCAGGAAATCGGTGGTGTCTCGAAGATAGCTGGGAGTGCTGGTAACGAAGGGCCTGAGGAGGGAGTCTACATAGCCAGACAATCCTGCTGTCAGGGTGCCAATGCCTGAGATGATGGGGCGTCCAGGATTTCCAGGTTTATGGATCTTGGGTAGCAGATAGAATACCCCAGGTCGGGTTTCTAGGGGTGTGTCTGTGTGGATTTGTTCTTGTGCTTTTTCAGGGAGTTTCTTGAGCAAATGCTGTAGTTTCTTTTGGTAACTCTCAGTGGGATCAGAGGGTAATGGCTTGTAGAAAGTGATGTTGGAGAGCTGCCTAGTAGCCTCTTCATACTCCGACCTATTCATGATGACGACAGCACCTCCTTTGTCAGCCTTTTTGATTATGATGTCAGAGTTGTTTCTGAGGCTGTGGATGGCACTGTGTTCTGCATGGCTGAGGTTATGGGGTAAGCGATGCTGCTTTTCCACAATTTCAGCTCGTGCACGTCGGCGGAAGCAGTCTATGTAGAAATCCAGGCTGCTGTTTCGACCTTCAGGAGGAGTCCACCTAGAATCCTTCTTTTTGTAGTGTTGGCAGGAAGGTCTCTGTGGGTTAATATGTTGGTCAGAGGTGTGTTGGAAATATTCCTTGAGTCTGAGACGTCGAAAATAGGATTCTAGGTCACCACAGAACTGTATCATGTTCGTGGGGGTGGAGGGGCAAAAGGAGAGGCCCCGAGATAGGACAGATTCTTCCGCTGGGCTAAGAGTATAGTTGGATAGATTAACAATATTGCTGGGTGGGTTACGGGAACCATTGTTGTGGCCCCTTGTGGCATATAGTAGTTTAGATAGCTTAGTGTCCTTTTTCTTTTGTAGAGAATCAAAGTGTGTTTTGTAAATGGCTTGTCTAGTTTTTGTAAAGTCCAGCCAGGAGGAAGTTTGTGTGGAAGGTTGGTTCTTTATGAGAGTATCCAGTTTTGAGAGCTCATTCTTAATCTTTCCCTGTTTGCTGTAGAGGATGTTGATCAGGTGGTTCCGCAGTTTCCTTGAGAGTGTGTGGCACAAGCTGTCAGCATAGTCTGTGTGGTATGTAGATTGTAATGGATTTTTTACCTTCAGTCCTTTCGGTATGATGTCCATCTGTTTGCATTTGGAGAGGAAGATGATGTCTGTCTGTATCTGTGCGAGTTTTTTCATGAAGTTGACAGATTTCCACTCTATACGGCTAAATTCAGTGCCTTGCATAATCACAGGTTTCAGAGTAGCAGCCGTGTTAGTCTGTATTCTCAAAAAGAAAAGGAGTACTTGTGGCACCTTAGAGACTAACAAATTTATTAGAGCATAAGCTTTCGTGAGCTACAGCTCACTTCATCGGATGCATTTGGTGGAAAAAACAGAGTAGAGATTTATATACACACACACAGAGAACATGAAACAATGGGTTTATCATACACACTGTAAGGAGAGTGATCACTTAAGATAAGCCATCACCAACAGCAGGGGGGGGAAGGAGGAAAACCTTTCATGGTGACAAGCAGGTAGGCTAATTCCAGCAGTTAACAAGAATATCAGAGGAACAGTGGGGGGTGGGGTGGGAGGGAGAAATACCATGGGGAAATAGTTTTACTTTGTGTAATGACTCATCCATTCCCAGTCTCTATTCAAGCCTAAAGTTAATTGTATCCAGTTTGCAAATTAATTCCAATTCAGCAGTCTCTCGTTGGAGTCTGTTTTTGAAGCTTTTTTGTTGAAGTATAGCCACTCTTAGGTCTGTGATCGAGTGACCAGAGAGATTGAAGTGTTCTCCAACTGGTTTTTGAATGTTATAATTCTTGACGTCTGATTTGTGTCCATTCATTCTTTTACGTAGAGACTGTCCAGTTTGGCCAATGTACATGGCAGAGGGGCATTGCTGGCACATGATGGCATATATCACATTGGTAGATGCGCAGGTGAACGAGCCTCTGATAGTGTGGCTGATGTGATTAGGCCCTATGATGGTATCCCCTGAATAGATATGTGGACAGAGTTGGCAACGGGCTTTGTTGCAAGGATAGGTTCCTGGGTTAGTGGTTCTGTTGTGTGGTGTGTGGTTGCTGGTGAGTATTTGCTTCAGATTGGGGGGCTGTCTGTAAGCAAGGACTGGTCTGTCTCCCAAGATCTGAGAGAGCGATGGCTCGTCCTTCAGGATAGGTTGTAGATCCTTGATGATGCGTTGGAGGGGTTTTAGTTGGGGGCTGAAGGTGATGGCTAGTGGCGTTCTGTTGTTTTCTTTGTTGGGCCTGTCCTGTAGTAGGTGACTTCTGGGTACTCTTCTGGCTCTGTCAATCTGTTTCTTCACTTCAGCAGGTGGGTATTGTAGTTGTAGGAATGCATGATAGAGATCTTGTAGGTGTTTGTCTCTGTCTGAGGGGTTGGAGCAAATGCGGTTATATCGTAGCGCTTGGCTGTAGACAATGGATCGAGTGGTATGATCTGGATGAAAGCTAGAGGCATGTAGGTAGGAATAGCGGTCAGTAGGTTTCCGATATAGGGTGGTGTTTATGTGACCATCGCTTATTAGCACCGTAGTGTCCAGGATGGAAAAGAAGCTCTTGAGGAATTCCACCATGATTTCAACAATTTCCATCCCACCATCAACCTCAGCCTGGACCAGTCCACACAAGAGATCCACTTCCTGGACTAACACGGCTGCTACTCTGAAACCTCTAATAAAGCACTTATTCTAATAGAACACTAAAGGGAGAATCTGTCTTCCTTTCCTACATCATGTCACTTTAGGATGTCTCAAACCTGCAGCTAAGCATTTCCTCTATCATTCCAACACATGCCACTCTTCAAGGTGGCCAGAAAACTTCAAATAAAGGACAGAGAAAGTCTAGAGCAGATCACGTGCCACCTTCTGCTAACAAAGTATTTTCAAACTCCTGTGATCAGTTTCAGCATTACTTTTTACTAATCCTACCACTTCCGAATAATAAATAGCAGAATTAAGATTTGGCTACAGACACCACCTGTTAATTTCCCTTAGGATGAACAACAAGAATCAGCTCACTAGACTTGTTCTGCTTCTTCCTAGAAGGAAAAAGTGAAAACAACCGATTAATTGCCAATGCCATTATTGTGCTGGCGGCAAAAATTGTGTCACATGGACCATGCATTACTCCACTTTCTAGTTGGTGCTGGGCCAGTCTTCTCCTTTGGCACAAGATGCTTTCATAATCTATAGCAAGCCCAGAACAGAGAGGTAGTTCTACACTCTACTTAGTTGACAGGTTTCAGAGTAGCAGCCGTGTTAGTCTGTATTTGCAGAAAGAAGAGGAGTAGTTGTGGCACCTTAGAGACTAACAAATTTATTTGAGCATAAGCTTTCGTGAGCTACAGCTCACTTCATCGGATGCATTCAGTGGAAAATACAGTGAGGAGATTTATACACAAAGAGAACATGAAACAATGGGTATTACCATACACACTGTAAGGAGAGTGATCACTTAAGATGAGCTATTTCCAGCAGGACAGTGGGGGAGAACCTTTTGTAGTGATAATACAGGTAAAAATTGTGGCTACAATGCTTAGTGTTCAAGGCCACAATTTATGAGCTACATCTGAATTATATGACATGTAAAGCCCACAATTTGTTAAACTGTGGAAATTTCTAAATTAACCTTTCAGCTGAGCTGCCACTACTTTTGTGGGCATGGGGATAGGAGATATCCCTGAATTCTTCCCCAATATAGAGCAACAGAATTTGCTCTAGAAATAGACATGTTCTCTCTGAGCTCTGGAGACTTCATGCTCTCATTTTAGAGCTACCTTTGGCTTTTCCTTTATAAGATTTTCTGGGTTATTCATCCACACATGAAAGATGCTGGAAGTGATAGCAAGCTTCAACTGCAGGACAAAGCCTACAGGCTCTCAATCCTGACAGTCTGTATGTGGAGGGGGGGAAATTAAGGCACTGTTGTGACCACTCTGGATCTCTAACCTAACAGACCCCAGATTTAGTGGCAGGGTTGTTGGGGTTGGTTTTTTAAAAAACCACACACAAAAAAACAAAATTAAACAGCTTTCTCCTTAGAACAGCAACATTAATTCTAAACAGCTTTTCCTGTAGATTAATGACGTGATTGATTACAATGGTCAATCATTTCATAACCATGCATTGCAGGCTTTCAGGTTTAAGCAGCATTTACGAGACCAATTTGGCTCATCCTGGTAAATTCTGTAGAGGTGCCTGTGACCAAAGGTACCTAGGGTAGCCCAAACTGAAAATGCCAAGGGCAGGGCAGGCTGCAAAAAGGAGAGTCAATTCCCCCAAAACTGGTGGTTAATATGATAGTCAGATTCACCAACCAGTCAAACTGTACTCCTGATCCCCCACACTAGTTACCAAGAAGCTGGAAAAAAAAAACATTAATCAACAGGGGAGTTGTAATCAAAGGGTTTACAATTCAATGACAATTGCACAAGCACCACACAAAGGGGACTGCTCAACTCTATGACTCAGTTGCACAAGTCACATCAGGGGAATTGCTCAACTCTGTGACTCAGCAAAGCCCACAAGGACATGTCTGAGCAAGTGTCTTCTAGGCACCTGGACTAGGACATAAAATAGGGGAAAGTGGCATAATGCTTTTGCCTTTCTCCTCCCCCACCTACACTGGAAGCATCAAGAACGTGGGAAAGAAAGACTTCAACTGAGGAGACTGGTCCCAGGCTCAAAAGAGAGAAGCCTGTGTAAAAATTGTAACATCCAGTGGTATGAGAAAATTGCTTGATCTAAATACTGCCAAGTGTAATAAAATTTAGACTGTGCACTTATCTTTTTTGGGGGGGGGGTCTGGGGGGTTAACTATCTCTTGTGATAAGTCAACTATTTAAAAATCACTTAAAATCTATCTTTCTGTAGTTAATTAACCTGTTTTATATTTTACCTAATTTTACCTGTATTTTGCTTGAAGCATTTGGGAAGTTTCAGCTCAGGTTGCAAAGGCTAGCGCATGTCTTCTCCACATTGAGGACTGTGTAATGAACTGACACTAGCAATCTCGGCTGCAAGCGAGACAAGGAATAGGACCTCTGCGACCAATGGGCAGCCTACAGATTTCATCTAGGCCACTGATATAGATAGTATGCTTCAGGCCAGGGTCCCCCATCCCAATCGCAAGACAAGCACCAATCCTGGTTCCCATTACATTTCACGAACAGTCCTCGGTCAAGCAATAGAGAGCAGGAGAAGTAAGATCCCAACTCAGATGCCAAGCAGCCCCACTGCTTTCCCCCAAAACCTGGGACAAGCCCTGAGGCTGCGAGCAGCCAGTCCGACATGCCCATAGCCCAGAATGAGGAAGGGGCTGGTGCTGAAGGTGGAAATTGTACTGCTGATGTTTCCACTGCCAAGAGTAGTGTCAACCCTGAAGTCAGCATCGAAACTGAAGTAACATCGCTGAGGTGAAGAGTGGTGACTGCTCCATGGTAACATTGGCAGCACCAGCCACAGGAGTACTGAAGAGGTTCCTCGTGCCAAGTCCAGTACCGGCCCATTTCCTTTGACCATGGAAAGGAAACAACAGGGTGTGGGGCCAACAGATCCACAGGGTTGAGCAGCCCGCCCAGCCAATAGGATTATAAAGGATGCAGCCCTGACAAAGTCCTGGACCAAGAGAGAGGTCAGGTCAGAGGAAGTCCACTGCTGCCCGATATGCCGCGAGCACAGAAACAGCTGGCGTCAGCATCACCCTCGTCAGTATCAGACTCGATGGACATCCTGGGGCCAGAACTGGAGTCAACGGTATGGGGTCTCTGATCTCCCTGCACAGTGCTGGGAGCAGGTCTTGTCAATCGCTGTCATCCCAAGCAGCAGCGTTCACCACATCCCGATCCATGCTCCTTCTGTAGGAAGGAGATGAGTCTCCACAGGAGCTGGGGCAACCTCAGTCAGTATTTTGCGACCTTTTCCTCGACAGGGAAAGATTCCATCTCTTTGGAGAGGTGCCAGCACCAGGACACAAGGCAACAACACACTCAGAACACAAGGGCAACCTCCAATCTGACAAGGGCCTCAGTGCCAAAAAAAGCCACGTGGCCTGTTTGAGCCAGTGCTACTTAAGACAAAGATCCCTCACCACATGAGTCTCTTTCATGAACCATCTGCAAGTTGAACACCACTTCTTGACATGGCCTTTGCCTAGGCACAGCAAGCATCACGTGTGGGGATTATTGTTAAGATCTCCCCCACATGATGGACAATGTTTAAACCCTGGTGAGGGCATCAACACAAACTACAACCAACTAATAATAGGTCTAACACCGTACTAGAACTACTAATTAACTACGTACAACTAGAAAAAAAGTCACTGTATAGCAGATTGTGAGGCTGAAAACAACACAGAGCTTGGTGTCCAGCCACTAGCGGTAAGAAAGAACTGGGAGGTTGGGGGGGTCAGCGCAGTGCCACTTCAGACAGCCAGGGGAGAGGCTACAGCCACGAGGTGTGAGCACCACCCCTCTAAGGGTACTTCTAGGCAAATTCTCCAGCCCCAGTGTGCTGGGCGTGCACACACCTAAGTGGAATACACAGCTGCATCTACTCAAAGAACCACCTGCAGAGCCTGGCATACCCAGCCAGGACAAATAAGCTTCCCAGAAAAAGAAAAAAAAAAAGGGGGGGGGGAGAGGAAAAAATCCAGACCTCTCACTGCTATCTAACTAAATCCAATACTGACAACAACATGCCGACAAGAAACAGTAAACTAAATACAGAACAACTGCAAAACATGCTGAGACATGCAGAAGGCAGACTCGCTAGAGCTCCACCTCAGGCGAAGGTGTTAGCGAAGGAACTGAGGGTGGTGCGCCCGCACAGCCCTATATATCCTCAGTGTGCGGCACGGGGATAGATGAAGCACATGCATAGACCCAACGGATGTTGCTAATGGAAGATCTCCAATCAAAGGAAATGGAGCACTCTTAGGGAGGCTACTTGAAGAACATATCCTTCTGACACCTTTGCTGTTGTACACAGACTAAGTGGAATCTTACATTTCTCCCCAGGTTATGTCATGAGTTGTCCCATCTCACACTGCTGTGAAGAAGCATCCAATCACAGCTGGGGGAGGGGAAACACAACCCTGTTTAACACCATTTGTTATGCCAAAAGTATAATAAATCTTTTCATCCACACCAACTCATTCAACCATCCCAACATGGAGATGTCAGATTATGTTGCCCCTCACAGCCAAGCATCCAAATTTTCCCAGGGGCCTCCTGTAAGTCTCGGATACACCAACATGGATACCAGATTACCAAGTACCAACAACTATGCAATGGTCAGACAAAACTTTTACAGTACTTGTGCAAACAGTTACATTACTACTTTAGTTTAAATTGAATAGTCTTTCTATTATAATCTCCCTCCCCATTTTTACATGCTAACAGCTTTCTCAAACAAGGTTGTGCTGGAATTTGCCATTCTTAGAGTCTGCTCTGGGAAGATCTGAATGAAAGTTTGAAAGGATTTAAGTTATGAAAGAGATAATGCTCCCACCCAATGCTTTAATGGAAATCTAATATTTTTTTTATTTTGCAAAGCTATCTCAAAACAGCTGACCTCTGAAACTTCAAACTTGGTACATAAGCAGTTCTCCACCTGCTTATACTTTGCTAGGTTTGAAAGAAAATGTGTCTTAAGTTATGGACATTTTCAAATTCAGGACCATGTTCCATAATATAAAACTATCAGTTTGTATTGCAGTGTGCATCTTGTTGCAGTTGGTTAATTCATTTTAAAAACTAAGAAGTTCTTAGAGTAGTTTAATGTAATTTATTTGGCTTTTAAAGCTTTGGCCAAGTAACAACCCAGCCTACTAGCTTTGCAAGTAGAGTAGCTCCGGAGCAAGGACTTTGAAAAGTTCTGCAAGACAAAGCTTCAGATTCAATTTCCTTCTTTCAACTAGTATTTAATTTTAAAAAACGGAAACTAAAAGCAAAAAAAAGTTAGTGCATTGCTATGGTCACAGTTTTAAAAATACTGCACCAGAAATGTCAACGCAGCCGCTATATTCCAGCACAATATTTTCCTCTCCTGTTTAAAATCGTTTAATGTGTAGTGTGATACTTTTTTATATGTTGTTAAACATATGCTATAAAGGTTAGAAAGTACCCACTACAATAACATTGCTGTGGAAGCCTTGACTTATGTATTTCCCAACTGTCCAATTTTAATGAAGTCTGGAGTACTGCATTACTTTTTGAATATGGTACACACACATATACATACACACACACACACACACACACAATATATATATATATATATATATATATATATATATATATATGCATGCAAGTAATACCGCAGAAATAGATGACAGGCAGGTTTTCCAGTAGAAAAAAAATTTAGAATTAACTAAAGAATGGAGGAGTTTAAAGACAAAGAAAGTATTAGAAACCAGGAAATGCAGAATTATTGTATTTCACAATGAAAGTATCCAAGCTACCATAACTACTCTTTCCCCCCTCTCTTCCCCCCATACACATACTCCTCCTTGATTAACTCAGCCCTTGATTAGCCAGTCATCAAGGTACGGAAATACCTGCACCTGACGCTTGTATAAGAATACAGCCATGACTGCCATGCATTTGGTAAACACACGAGGAGCCGTTGACAGGCAGAACAGAAGGACTGTGAACTGATAATGATTGAGGTTTACCATGAACCTGGGGTACCTTCTGTGGGATGGCGCTACTGAAATATGAAAAGTAAGCGTCTTTCAAATCGAGGGCGGCATACCAGTCCCCTGGATCCAAGGAAGGGATAAGGAGGCCAAAGAGACCATGCGGAACTTCAGTTTCTTCATTAAACTTGTTGAGGTCTTGCAAGTCTAGGATATGCCTGAGGCCTCCTTTGGCTTTTGGTATTAGGAAATACCAGGAATAGAACCCCTTGCCCTTCAGCTCCTGAGGAACCTCTTCCACTGCCCCCAGCGATAGGAGCGAGTGCATCTCCTGCATGAGGAATTGCTCATAAGAAGGGTCCCTAAAGAGGGACGGGGAAGACGGGTGGAAGGGAGAGAGGGAGGAGAATTGGAGCGAGTATCCCCTTTCTACCGTGCAGAGTACCCAGCAATCCAACGTAATTCGGGCCCACAAAAGGTAGAAACAGGACAGTCATCACGAGAAGGTAAAGAGCAATGGATCCAGAGTCTGGACTGATGTGTCGCTTCCTGGGTGCACCTTCACATATTCTGCTTCTGGCCTGCAGACTATTAGGCCTGCCCAGAGACCTGGGCTGATGAAGAGTGAGACCTCTTCCTGTTGTTCCTATTTTGCCTCCGAGAAAAGTCTTGCAAGTTTTGAGGGTGGTAAAAATAATGCAGAGGTTGTAGCTCTTAAAATGCCTATGTTGTGTGGCCGAAGTGTACAAACCAAGGGACTTGACGCTGGCCCTCGAGTGCTTGAGGCTATGAAGCCGTGAGTCCATCTCTTCTGAAAAGAGGATCGAGCCCTCAAAGAGGTGGTCCTGAATAGGGATGTAAAACGTTAACCGATTAACCGATAAGCATCATTCTTATCCGTCAGGTATTCCGGTTAACGTTTAAACTCCGCTACGGGACTCTGCTGCCAGCCCCTTGCCCAGGGCTGTGCATGGGGCCAGCAGCAAGCGGAGTCCCTGGGGCTGACAGCGGATCCCAATGGTTAAACGTTTAACTGGTACAATTTTAATAGTTTAAAATGTTTACTTTTTTTAAAACACTATTTACATCCCTAGTCCTGGACAGTTTGTTGGACCTCATATGGGAGCCCTGAGATTTGGAGCCAGGAGCTCCTCCTCATGGCTACTCCAGAGGCCATGGTGCGGGTGGCCGAATCAGACACATCAAGGGCTGCCTGCAGCAAAGCCTGGGCAATGAGCTTACCCTCCTCTACCAAGGAGAGCTCTGCCCTGAAGTCCTATGGCAACAGCTCCGTAAATTTTGCTATCGCTCCACTGGAGTTGTAGCTCTACCTGCTGAAGACAGCCTGGTGATTAGAAAGTCAGAGCTAGAGCCCCTTGGTAGAATAAATGTTCCTCCCAAAGAGGTCCAGCTTTTTCGCCTCCCAGTTTTTCAGGGAGGATCCCTGGTAACCTTGGCGCTCCTGCTCATTAGCCACCCCCATCACTAGGGAGTCCGGTGAGGGATGAGTGTATAGGTGCCATTGGTGGTAAGGAGGCGGGAGGTCTGCCACAGGGTCTTGGTGGTATCCTGTATTGTTTTAATGAGTGGCAAGGCAATACAGGAGGGAACAGAGGGAGCGAGAATGTCCACCCTGGGGTCTGATGTTTCAACGACTTGCTCGGCCTGGATTCCCAGGTTCTGCACCACCCTCCGCATCACCTGCTGGAGCATCCTGCTGTCCTGCAGGGCAGGGACCATCAACACTCCCGCCATTACCTCATCAGGCGGGGACAAGGCCCTAGCTGTTCCCTGCCCTTGGCACTGAGGGGATCTCGCAGCACCCAGTCTTCCGGTGCAGTTGGTGCTGACACAGCAAGCATTTGGTCCTGTTCCACGTGAGATACCGAAGACGCATATAATACTCAGGCCACCATGATACTGAGGCCACAAACACCAACCTGGAGTAGGATCTCTGACTCTGGTCCTGACCCTGGTGGAAAGCCCAGGGAGTACAGAAAGGCCACTGGGCAGGAGCCTGCCACTGACCAGGTCAGGGCCCCGGAAGAAGCTACTGATGTCCACGTCTGTCTGTCCTGGATCATCTGCTTCTCCTGGATCTATAGGATTCTGCTTCCAACTCCAATATCTATAAGAGAACCAACTGCGCAGCGATGCCCAAGAGCGGAGACAAATTCGGGGACCGATGCGACTTCCCTATCCGCCCACTGGTGGATAGTACTGGAGACCGGTGCCGAGGAGATGACGACTGGCATGGTACCATCGGCAGCTTGCCTCTGGAAGGCACTGAGGGTTTCACAGGTGCCACTGACAATGAGCTTGGTGTCCTGTCTCGCCTCGGAGAGGTGCCATGAAGGCAATGAGGTCCTTGGCAGCCTCGAACGTCTTCGGCATGGAAGGCAACTGCAGATCACAGGCCTTCCCTGATAGGGGAGTGCTGGGGGCCCGGACTGTGCAGGGTCAGGAGTCAACATGATCCTAGGAGAGCAGCCTCCATCAGAAGGATCTTGAGGCACTGATTCCTCTCCTTCCGAGTCCTCGGACAAAATTCGCTGCAGATCTTGCAGCATTCTTTCTGGTGGTTTTCCCCCAAACACTTCAAGCAGAAAGTGTGCGGGTCACTTCTTGGCATAGACTTGCCACACGCTGCACAGGGCATGCCCCGGTACTGGGAGAAAAGGAGGGCAGGTACCCCCCCAATTAAACTTTTTTCAACTATACTATATTAACTAGTACTATAACCTATTTACAGGAAAAAAGTTCAAGATTGCTAGAGAAGGTACTCTTGCAAAGCAAGAGATAATGAGGGTTCCTGCTAATCATCATAGGCGGTAAGAAGGAACTATGGTGGCGGCAGGTCAGTTAGGCCCTATATTCAGCACCATGGAGGCACAACTCCAGGGGGCACCTGGATCGACCTGACAGGTGCTGCTACGGGAAAAACCTTCCGGCTGCCATACACATGGCATGCGCACACCTAATTGGAATTGACATGAGCAATCACTCAAAGAAGAACTAGAATGCCCCAGACTCTCAGCCATATGGTGCTGGTGCAGTTTTACATTCAGAGTACACGTACGAGAATTTAACGGGTTCCCAATCAGACAGATTGCACACTGAAGACAGTCAAAACCCACTCATTAAGGGTTCAAAACTCCACAGTGCTCGGGGGGACTCAGTACCTCACATTATCAGGCTCTGAGATGTCCATGTGGCACCACATTCTCTAAGTACCATTAGACACAGACCGAGGATGCCTACATACAAACTTCACAGGATCAGCTTATGAAGTCAGAGCACATGCATGAAAAAGGGAACAGGTTAGTGAGGTGTCAAAGCAGAAAACACGGGGCTTGATTCTTCTAGTAGTGTTATCACACGGATGGGATCCCCAACTGCACTAAGCACAACTTGACAACCCCACCAGTGCAAAGCTACTTGCCACAACCACCCCAGACAGAGGGGCTGTCCACACAGACAAGGACTCGGCAGCGTAACATGCATTCAAAAGCACGGATATGTGCCCACAAGCTTAAATTCATCTTAAAGATGTTGCATGTTGGATAAAAACAGAGGCACGCGATAACCTCCGTTAAAAGTCATACCTTACTCAATTATCAGTCAGATTCTCTATAAACCTTTCAATGGAGAAAACATGATAGATGTCCTTTGAAAAAAAGTTCAACTGTGTATAAGCCTTTTTGAGGAGCAAGTCAACAGCATAACAGCAGCAAAGATCAAAGTTCAGTACAGTATCTTCTGACATTATTGGTTCAGATTTTACAACTGCCCTTTGCAACAGTCAATTTCAAGACCTATAAACTTCATGGCTCTTAAAAAAAAAGAAAAACAGGAGCCACAAAAACCTAGAGCTAGGAACCACAAGATCATGACTAGCAACTACTTAGATGATTAAACTTCTAACTGTTCCAAGCACTAACAACTACCATACAAACAGCATGAATTGCAATTTCATTATTTGGAAAGGAAAAAAAAAAAAAAAGGCTGAAAAAATAATATCCAAATTTCAACTAAAGATGTTTTCTAGTTTGCACTGGAATTCTGATAGTAGATGAATTAAGAGGAATCTCACTCAGTGTCCCTCCCTTTATACTTTAAAAAAAAATGTGCAGCACATCAGAAACCCTGCCCTGGACTATTTGTTAATCCCACACAGCCCCACAATACCCACTCTCACCCACTCCTGCATTGTTGCATTTTTATCCTGCTCCCACCTGCAAAAACCTTAGATCTCACAAATCTCGCAAGAGAGAGATTCCCCCATGCTACTTTAAAAAAAAAAAAAAAGTTATTTTTAACACACACACACACACACACACACACACACACACAGAATTCCGACACAATTTTTACCACTAAAATAATTTAACAAATCTTGCTTAAACCATGTAAAAAACCCAAAACTTGAACTCCTGTTATGACATCAAATCTGCTTCTATCCCTCGCCTAAATTTAACTATTAAAATCTTTATTTAAAAAAAGAAAAACTTGCTCTACATCGCTGAAATTCTATTTATGACAAACTGATGAGAGATTTAGTGTTTTTCCACAAATTATCGCAGTTTATTTTTTTTACCACCCAATCCCACCCACAACAAAGAACATTTTACCCACTCCCATTATTATGGCAGTGGGTCCTGCAGGACCCATGGGATCCCAGTCCCACTGCAGGGCTTTAGCATACTATAAAAGTCTACCCATTTGCTATGACAGGTTTCAGAGTAGCAGCCGTGTTAGTCTGTATTCGCAAAAAGGAAAGGAGTACTTGTGGCACCTTAGAGACTAAAATTTATTTGAGAATAAGCTTTCGTGAGCTACAGCTCACTTCATCAGATGCATTTGGTGAAAAATACAGTGGGGAGATTTATATACACACACAGAGAACATGAAACAATGGGTTTTATCATACACACTCTGATCACTCTCCTTACAGTGTGTATGATAAAACCCATTGTTTCATGTTCTCTGTGTGCGTGTATAAATCTCCCCACTGTATTTTCCACCAAATGCATCCGATGAAGTGAGCTGTAGCTCACGAAAGCTTATGCTCTAATAAATTTGTTAGTCTCTAAGGTGCCACAAGTACTCCTTTTCTTTTTGCGAATACAGACCAACACGGCTGCTACTATGAAACCTACTAATTTAAAGAGATTCCAGCTTTTCTAAAAAGTGTATCTGTCTGAAAATTTTGTCCCTACTGTTATTCCAAGTAACCTGTAGACGGACTAATTGAAAGATTAAATAAAAAGATATCAAATGTAAGAAAACAGAACTCTGTGTATAGTCAATTTCCTTGTTTTCCCTGTAGGGTCAGTCAATATCTTCTATGTAGGAGGAGAAACCCACAGAACAGAGGAGATCAAAAGAATTTTTAAGAGGAGGAAAAATGAATGAAAACAAAAACTGGCAAGGGGATTCAGAAGCAGATAAAGTACCTGAAACTACTTCTAATAGGCTTGTTTAAATGGACCTGATTTAAGTTGATAGGGGCAATAGGATCACTTTGAAATTATTCAACACATTTTTAGGTCTCTCTGTACATGAATACTCTAAGAGATTTACTGCATGATGTGAGAACATAACACTAGAGACAGAATAAAAATGCAACTTCAGAGTGCTTGCTTCTTGTGTTGGGATTTAGGCAACAAATCACAACTAAATCCCTCTTCTGAAAGCCAACTGAATTTTACTAGCATGAAAGAACATTGCTAGAGCAATAATCAAGTTGTATCAACTCAATCTCTCAACATTTAACATGTCTCATTAGTGTTCTACAAGCTTGCAGGAAAAAAGTTTCAAACCTCTCCCGCAAGAAAAAAAACAAACAGGGGTTTTTTTTTAAGTCTTTTTAATTTTTCAATTCTGAGCTATTCCTCCACTATTTCATAGCTCTGATAATTGTACCACTGACTAACCTCCAAATAACTCTTTTTATCATCACTACTATAAACAGCCCCTCCTCATTCACACTGATAGGAAACTGAAAACTCATTGTAGCTGCATCCCACCCTACAGCCTCTCAAAACACTACAGAGAAATGAAACTACGTGCTGGAGCAAGAGAAATCCCTGTGCTGAAACACTGCTCGTGCAATTCCTGGGGAAGTATAACCACATCCTAAGTAGACAGGCCAATGCATACTGGCAGTAACGAATTATTTGGTTTTAAAGGTAGGAAAAGGGGGAAATATTTTAAAGCCACACAGTTGGGTCAGGGTAGGCTCAAAATTTAGGGTATGTAAAAAAACAACTTTTGGTCAAGTGAAAAAATGTATTTTCAAAATTTCTTTGCATACTCTTTACTTTTAGAGAATTATTATTCACCTGAAGTCTACACCACCCTATCGTTGCAGCATTCAGCCACAGTATGAGAACTAAGAAGTGAAATTGACTGCTCCAAGTGACAGGATGAAAAAAGTAAACAAATGGCAAAAGTGAACTGGCTTTACAGAAAGCTTTCAGTTTTAATAATTTCACGTGCAGCTACCAGATGCCAAAGAAAATACTGTATAGCACAGGGACAGGAGAAGAATTCCCCAAAGTTTACTTCATACATTCATTAAGGATTACTAGATTACTAAGAACAACTACACACAAGTCATTTTTTTTTAAAACACGAGTTTCAACAATTTGAAAATCCGTGGCTTTTATTCCTGGAGATGTAGATCAGTAATCTATTGTTACACATTGTAAATCTGTCACACTCCCATCTGATGAGGTCTTTATTGAATAAACACCCGGTGAACCATCCTTCCTCTTCACTTCTGCCTTTTTCACCCCTTTTCTTTTCCCACTGTCAGGTCTTTCCTTTTTAGGAAGCCGCATCCCCTGCTCTTGCATTAATTGTATAATTTTACACAAACCTCAAAAACAAGAGACAAATAAATATTTCCAACCTATTTTACATGGTTCTTCATACAAACAATCCAAGAGACATTTCTTAAGCACTTACAGAACATGCATTTTTGCCAAAGTACAAAGTCATCACATAATACACCTTCAATTAGAAAAATATCCACAGGCCAAAGCAACTACTCACTACTCCAAACACTCAAGGGATCAGATAGCAGCTTTCCAGGATCCCTTCACTTAAAAGCTGGGTGTCCCTACATTTGTCTGGTTCATACAGCTTCTTCAACAGTAATAAGAACACTGCAAGATTGGACTTCTGTACATATTGAGTTTCCTCACCTCCCCAAACTTTTTTTTTTTTTTTAAACACTTTTCTGGGTTCCTCAAACTTTCCTCCCTTAAAGGGTCATATCACAATGACCTTCTCACCTGGATGAAGGCTGACAGGACTCTTCATAGCCCATGAATGTTACTCTTGGATTGGTCATTGCGGAGCAATGTGAAGCCCCAGGTCTCGTGGTACTTCCTGTTCCCTGAAGCTGGAGATGAGGTCCTCAATCCAAGCCTCCCAATTGAGCCGATAATTCTCCTTGCTTATTACTATTCTATGGCATCCTGCTCTTGAAGGAGATTGTGCTGCAATAAGAAGTCTCTGCTCATTTTTCTAAACTCAAAGTGATCAGCTTGAAATTTTTTTGCCCTATCAAATACTGTACAATGAAACATTTAAAAACTGGTACTTTCCAAAGGTTGCCTACAGTAGTTCTAATGTAACTATATTAAGCAGAAACTATTCACAGAGTTCCTGCAAAAGGACTTCAGCAGTAGGGAACACTGATGGGCTGCACAAGTGCTTAAAGTGTGCCCCAGTCATTTTTTCGAGCTCTTCAGTATGAACAACTCTCAGTCACCTGTATCAGATCCTGTAGCAATATGACACACTGGGCCATCCATTCAGTAGCTCAGAATGGAATGAAACTACTCAAGACTATATTAGCCACCCACATAAGCACTATTTTTTTTCAGGGAGGTGCGCAGGCTGCTAACTGCAAGCGCAAATGCTTTACTTAAATCAGCAAGTCCATTTGGTAAAAACCTGTCCAAGGCATGCAAATAAAAGCATAATACTTCATTGTGCAATCAAGAGCTTTTAGGTCTCCCATCCTCAGATGTGAGGAGCCGAACAGTCCACATTCAGGAGATAGTGACTTAGAGCAGGTTTCAGAGTAGCCGTCGTGTTAGTCTGTATTCGCAAAAAGAAAAGGAGTAATTGTGGCACCTTAGAGACTAACAAATTTATTTGAGCATAAGCTTTTTCTCGGCCAGGGGTATGCATATCCCTGGGGGTATGCAGAGTTCTTCCAGTGGGTATATCAACTCATTTAGATATTTGTCTAGTTTAGAACAAGCTACATAAAAAGCACTAGCAACGTCAGTACAAACTAAAATTTTATACAATGACCTGTTTCTACTGTTCTATATACTATGCACTGAAATGTAAATACAATATTTATATTCCAATTTATTTACTTTATAACTATATGGTAAAAATGAAAAAGTATGCCATTTTGCAGTACTAGTGTGTGGGACCCTTTTGTATTTTTATGGCTGATTTTGTAAGCAAGTAGTTTTTAAGTGAGGTGAAGCTTGGGGGTACGCAA
The DNA here is from genome assembly GCF_009764565.3 of Dermochelys coriacea. Taxonomy (NCBI): domain Eukaryota; kingdom Metazoa; phylum Chordata; order Testudines; family Dermochelyidae; genus Dermochelys; species Dermochelys coriacea. The sequence continues at coordinate 120,106,484 of NC_050073.1, forward strand.
GAGAAATCAGACTCCTGAAAGGGGTACAGTCATCTGGAAAGGTTAAGAGCCACTGACTTAGAAGCACAGCAATGAACTATGCAAATACTTTAGTCCACCATTACTCTATTAATGAAACTAAATCCTAGATCACTGTTAAGAGCTCACACAAAAGACAAGAGCGTTATGAGTTTGCTCTACATAATGGGTGGGAAAAGCACCATTATCGGTCTTGCCCCAGCACTGCACCCTTTTATTTGTAGTTATTACTGCAAGCTTCTTTTTTTTTTCCCCCCCCAGACAATGGATGTGCTATTGTAGGTACCTTTATGCTGTGCCAAAGCACATATACACAGCAATTCAGAACAATCAGCCTTGCTTTCATGGGAGCAAAGGTTGCAGCCAAATGAAATGGGTGGAGACCACGTTAAACAATCTTGGAATCTGCGAATAGGATATAGGAAAATGTGACCATAATGCAGATGCAGCGTTCTCTTTCACTTTCAAACGTTACGGGTGAAATAAAAGCTTCAGGAAACAAATTTAATTATTTGAATATATTAACTAAGCAGAATTTTTCTCACTATGTTCACAAGATACAAAGAGTCTTAAAATGGTGCACTAAAAGGTCTTAAACTAAAAAGTAAGTTTCTCAGCCGAGAAGGAACACTCAGATTAAAAAAGATACAGGATACCTGTGAAATGTCAGCATATCAATTCTAAGAACGTCCATCCATCCATGCAAAACATTCCCGTCTCTAAGATGTAACCAGATTCATATTTGCCTTTTAAAAAGGGGGATTTTCAAACTGAAACACCTTGCTTCCCCTTGCTTGTTTTTCAGGTGTCTGTTAGTCAGCTTTCTCCTTCACAAACCAGGTTCTGCATGATCATGCATTGAAGTCAAGTCCTTGAGCCTGTGACATCAGTCTGTTGCCATGGTAATGATGAGGGCTGTCCAAAATTCAGTATTATGGCATCACTGCAGGATCAAGCAGCAGAGAAAGCTAGCATCTGAAAGTTAACAAGTGTGGCAGGAACAGTTATTAAAAGGCCTTTCATTTAAATTTTAGCAAAATGTTAGCCCCAAGAGATTGCTGCATTCTGAAAAGTATTTTTTAAAAGCCTTCTGTTACACAGATGTCCAGGAGTTCATAGAATCATAGACTAAGGTCAGAAGGGACCATTATGATCATCTAGTCTGACCTCCTGCACAACGCAGGCCACGGAATCTCACCCACCAACTCCTATAACAAACCCCTAACTTATATCTGAGCTACTGAAGTCCTCAAATCGTGGTTTAAAGACTTCAAGGTGCAGAGAATCCTCCAGCAAGTGACCCGTGCCCCCGCTGCAGAGGAAGGTGAAAAACCCTGACCTGGGACCACCACCAAGGCTGACAGCAAATACCAGCCCAAAATGTGGTCTTACTGAGACAACTATAGGGGACGCAGTGTGCCCATACAAACAGAAGGGAGAACGTGTCTGCTAGGGTAGCCAGAGTGATAAGTGACAGCTTGGAACAGCAGATATATCTTTGGGTAGATGACACTACATGGGTCACTCATGTTCCCACACAAACCCAGACCTATCCTGCAGCTGTAATTTATCTACAAGGGATGGCTCGCTTTGCCTGCTGGCCTGTTATTGTGGAATGACACTTTTTTTGGCCTCAGAGTTCCAGGAGTCATGAGATAAGGTCACTGTTGTGGAAAAGATGATGCTCCACATGGCAGGCCTTCCAAAAATCGTAAGAGGCCTTGAGTTGGATGCCAAGAGTTTGCACTGAGGAGAGGAAATCAGAGAGCAATGATATGTGCACCTATAAACAATTCCCATAATAAACTGTGCAACAATTAAAAAAGTACCTTAGAGTTGTCACTCCGTGTAGGCTTAGACATTACAGTTCTCTAGGGTTTCTTGCACACTCCCGGGAATGACATTTCTGAAGAGCAAAAGAAAGAGGGAGGTTAGAACCACAGACAATTAATATGTAACAAACACTCTCTTTAAACTAAAAAGAGCCACCAGAAACATCAACAAATGCACAGCAGAGAACACACTGACCAGGAAACAGATCTGGAGGGTTCCACTGTGAAGGGACCATATGAATCATAGAATCATAGGACTAGAAGGGATCTCAAGAGGTCATCTAGTTCAGTCCCTTGCACTCATGGCAGGACTAAGTATTATCTAAACCATCCCTGACAGGTGTTTGTCCAACCTGCTCTTAAAAATCTCCAACAGTTGAGATTCCACAACCTCCCTAGGTAATTTATTCCAGTGCTTAACCACCCTGACAGGATGTTTTTCCTAACATCCAACCTAAACCGCCCTTGCTGCAATTTAAGCCCATTGCTTCTTGTCCTATAAGAACAACAATTTTTCTCCCTCCTCCTTGTAACAACCTTTTATGTACTTGAAAACTGTTATGTCCCCTCTCAGTCATCTCTTTTCCAGACTAAACAAACCCATTTTTTCCAATCTTCCCTCATAGGTCATGTTTTTTAGACCTTTAATCATTTTTGCTGCTCTTCTCTGGGCTCTCTCCAATTTGTCCACATCTTTCCTGAAATGTGGCACGCAGAACTGGACACACTACTCCAGTTGAGGCCCAATCAGCGCGGAATAGAGCAGAAGAATTACTTCTCGTGTCTTGCTTATAATACTCCTGCTAATACATCCCAGAATGATCACTTCTTTTGCAATAGCGTTACACTGTTGACTCATATTTAGCTTGTGGTCCACTATGACCCTCAGGCCCCTTTCAGCAGTACTCCTTCCTAGGCAGTCATTTCCCACTTTGTATGTGTACAACTGATTGTTCTTTCTTAAGTGGAGTACTTTGCATTTGTCTTATTGAATTTCATCCTATTTACTTCAGACCATTTCTCCAGATCATTTTGAATTTTAATCCTAACCTCCAAAGAACTTGCAACCCTTCCCAGCTTGGTATTGCCAATATATGAATGACAGTCAAGGTCAGCTCAAAGGAGAGGAAAGAGTTGCGACTTTACTGAAATGCGATCTAAACCCACCAGCAAGACATTGGGGCAACTGTCTAGCCTTAGGCTAGAGGTGGAACCACACCCTATCTGACTGAAAATGGTATATTACCTTTGTCTTAAATTTAACACTTTTCAAAGATACTCACAAAGGCACAACGGGAGGGATTCTCCCCTCTGCTACAATCCATATTCACTGCTCCATAAGAACTTCACAGCCAGCCAGAGGAGAATTTCCCCAGTGCAGATGGTGTGTTGGACAGCCACAGGCTGCCTTGTGCATGCCCCTTGCAAGTACCAGCATAGGGGGTGGGGAACAGCTATCAACACACTGCTACAAGCCACTCTGGGCATCACAGACAGTTCCCTAAATTACACCACAGACAGTTTTGATCACTAGGATTCTAGGCTGACTGGAAGTGCAAAGGGGGCTTAAAAGCCACCTCTGCTTTTCCCTCCCTCTGGCTGCACCTGTGCATGCTGCAGCTCCAGAAAGAGTGACACAACGTCTTTCTCCCTTAAAACACCAAGGACAGCTACAATTGCTCACGGACAAATGTATGCCTTCATTGAGGGCTGCCAAACACCTGGCTCAAGAGTGCCAAGTTACCACAGTGAAAGGGTGGCTACCCTGCCACCAGGGAAAGTTCCATTGGTCAGCTAGGAACTTGGGGAACAGTGTCATCATTGCTTCCAAAACAAGTGCTGCCACTACAGGGAAAGCGCAAGAGGTGTGGGCACCTAGGGGCATCCATTGGTCAGTCTGTGGACGGGATAAATGTCTCCGTGGAAGACTGCAGAGCATCCATTTTTAAAGATGCCCATCATTTTCCTTGCCTGTTCCTCTGTTTGCACCAAACACATGCCCTTCTTGGGGCCATGCACTGACTTCCAAACACTTCTCTACCACAATCAGATTCTTCATTCTCACAGCAAAGGCCCTGCACAGTGCTGTTCCTGCCTTTATAGCATCTATGGTCACCCAGCCACAAAACCCTGATTACCTCTTACACTTTGGACGTTTCAGCTCACTTTTTGGCTCCCCTGCCTTCTTCCACACCTATCACCTACTGCCCCTAGCCCTTGAACATCCTTATGTCCTTGGGAGCCCCTCAATGCCAACTGGCAGAGGACACACTATACCATCACTCACATCAGGCCTGACACATTCATTGCCCACAAACCACCGTTGTCATAATCTGTATCTAAAAAAAGTTGTGCAAAGTATTGTAAGCAAACTGGTAACATGCTGGTCCTGAAATTCATTGTGTGATGTATGTACAGAAACATATAATTGCATGCTGGAAATATGTTCTTAAAAGGCATTTGGCAGGCAGTGCATAAAGTCCAGCCTGCCCCCGACAAAAGGAATGCGTATTTACCTGTCTGAGCAGCTTGATCACAGAGGCCAAGGAAAAGTATATTGAGCTACCAGATGAACAAAGCCATGGAGCTAGCAAGCAGGGGAGATGACCTCTTAACAATCACAACGGGGGATTGAGTTTGCACCCCGAGGAAGCCTTCAGGGCTCTTGAAACAGAGACAGTGAACTTTGAGGTAACAGAACAAGGGCAGAGACTTTTGAGTTATCCATCACCTAAGGGACAAAGGGGAGCAGCAGCCTTTGAGTTCATAAAAAGTGGATCCTGTTAAACTGGGAGGCAACAGTAGATGGAAACTGATTATAGGTTAGAAACCTGCTCAGACAAATATTGTAACTTGCTGAAATTAAGTTTTAGTCACTAGAAAGCATGTTTTGTCTTGTTTTACTTGTACCATATCTGTCCCTTTCATCCTGGCCAATTAGCACTTAGATCTCTATTCTTTCTTGATAAACTTACTCTTCTTTTATTACATATCACTGAGAAGTTATTGTATTAAACTGGAGAGTGAGTCCTCAACTAAACTAACAGGCTGATGAGCACACGGTCTTTGGAGGCAGAGAATGTAACTTCTGAGTGAGAGGGACTGGACACTGCAGACACATCTCTGGGGAACTTGGGCATTGGGCTTTCCTGGTTAGCACCTGCAAGTCAAGGTCTGGCCTGACAGAGTCCTGAAGAGTTTGCTGGCAAGGCAGATAGGCTGGTGTGTCAGGGAGCTGACACCCAGCTTAGCAGCAGCAAACCTCTCACTTGCTGAGGCTGAGAGGGGTGACAGTCGCTCACAGTTGTAGGTGCCACAAGAGAAGCGTCACAATCCTCCCTGACTCACTCTCAACACTTTCTCCTCCAACACTGACCTTCTTTGCTATAATCCTGGACCCGCCACAGTTTTTAAAAGAGGAACCGACAAGCAGCATTTCACGATCTCACCTCACCCTCTGCTAACCCCTCCACCCACTTCTTGTTTATCAGCATCCTCCCACACTGTGTTATCAAATTTAAAACATAAACCACAGGGCGGGGACCCATAGTTTATTGCCACACACACCTATGGTGCGGTAATAAATAAATTCCACAGCCTGTTCAAGCCTAAAGAATCTGAGCTTGGTTCAGCTCTGGTTTACATCAGCTTCTGAATAACTGAATGGTTCAAGTGCCACTATTAACTAATTCACTGCCAATCACTTTAGTGGAAACACCTAGTTTGAGCGATTATCTAGCATTACTGGATGTAGTGGCAAATATTAGGACAGCAAATTGTTGCCGAGAAGCACTTGGGAAGAAAACAAAAGTCAAATCTCTCCACCTCTAAATGTAACATCACCTCCACCCATACCCAAAAGGACGAGAGAAAGAAGAAATGCATCCTCTCCAGCACAAAGCCTCAATTGTCTCCCAATTTCCAAACCCAAACACACCTTCCATGCTTTCCTGGTGCCAAGAAAACCAACTGTCCAAGCCTTCAGCCTTTTCCCAGCCCTTCTGACAGCTGTTACAATAGCAGTCACCTGTTTTTCAGTACAGGAATCTGTAGCACAGTGAGAGCTGAAACTCTGAGGCAGCATTAAGTAAACCGAATTTAATATCAAAATGAATCCAAGGCCCTGCTGCATAACTGGAGCCTCTGCTGCATAATGCAGGCTGTATGAGCCCGACACAGGGCCTTGTTTATAACTAATAATTGAGATGGATGGGGGAGCAGGGTAAGAGGGTGGGGAGAGAGAAGGAAAAGTGATTTTTTTTTTTAAACATACCCCACACACCATAAGATACATAGAGAATTGCATCCAGGCCCCACAAGGAGAAAGTCATTTCATGTCTACATGGCACTACACCTCAACTGTGTGTCTTGAGTTCTTTTAGAGTAGCAGCCATGTTAGTCTGTATTCGCAAAAAGAATCCGATGAAGTGAGCTGTAGCTCACGAAAGCTTATGCTCTAATAAATTTGTTAGTCTCTAAGGTGCCACAAGTACTCCTTTTCTTCTTGGGTTCTTGGCCCCCCAGGTCAGCATTATAAGTTTTGCCCCCTGAGAAGAATAGGTACAAGATGCTTTGTGGAAGACACACTGAAGGCAAAGACTGAAACAGGGCACTGGACCTTGGGGCACATGAGCATGCCATAATGCATCCATTATGGCCCTTGGCCTTTTACACTGGAAGCTGCAGTTGCAGGTCCCGTACTTGCTCCTAGCATATGTTCTGCAGAAAGTCTCAGATAGGGCTTGCTGCCTCTTACACAAAGGGGCAGGCAAAGGAGACCCAAAGGGCATTCTATGCAGGGAATAAGAACTGGCGGGGGAGATGTGAAACCCTGGAGACAAAAGCCAGAAAAGACCCTGAAGGGTGGTGAAACTGTTTCAGGTTGTGCAGTTTTGGTCTGAAGCCCCAAGAAAAGAAATGGAGCTGTGCCACTGGTTAAAGCGTGATTTCACCATCCCTGGCCGGCAGATCACCTATCAGCTTACGTGGGCATAAAAGGACAAATTCAAAATAGTAGATACAAATAGCATGATGGGAACACACACACACTACTTGGTAAAAATGGGTTAGCCCCTGCAAGTATCTATTATGGCTAAGGAAAGGTGATATAATCATTCCACAACCACCTGTTACCTGGCTGATGGAACAACCAGGTTTTATGGCATCTTTGGCACCATGCAGAGGAAAGGACATCACTACCAGACAAGAGCCATATAACATTTCTCACCCTGCAAGATACCAAGCTGACCCTCTAGACTACAGCATTTGGAGAATTGCACTTTCACTGCTCAAGGCTCCTTCCTAGTCCACTGCACTAAAGACATCCTAACCTCTTTGAAAATCAGTACCTAAACATGACCACAAAGTTTGTGTTCACTTGCATACTGATTTTCAGGGGGCAGGGTTTTTTCAGCGCAAAGGACGCTCCACCGTTCATAAGAGAAAGGCTCTCAATTAACTCGCCTGTATAACAAGACTAAGCATAGGCCCCAATAACATGGTTTTTAAAAGATCCCAAGGCAATTTTTGCAATTGTGTGCATTAGCCCCAACATGCTGTGTCTTTAAGTCAGTTTGTAAAGTGCTTTCAGATCCTTCACATCTAGATGAAAGTCATCATACAAATGCTAGTCCTAACTTGGTGGAGCATTTTGGTTTTGAAATTCCCATACTCCAGTGAGAAACTGCAGAACTGGAATTAATTTGCAAACTGGACACCATCAAATTAGGCCTAAATAAAGACTGGGAGTGGATAGGTCACTACAAAAAGTAATTTTCCCTCTGCTGATACTCACACCGTCTTGTTAACTGTTGGAAATGGGCCACCTTGATTGCATTGGCTTTGTTAACACTACAAAAGTAATTTTCCCTCCCTTGGTATTCACCCCTTCTTGTCAACTATTGAAAATATGCCAATTCCACCTTCACTGAATTGGCTCGTTAGCATTGACCCCCCTCTTGGTAAGACAACTCCCATCTTTTCATGTGCTATAATATATATCCTGCTTACTGTATTTTTCACTCCATGCATCTGATGAAGTGGGTTTTAGCCCACAAAAGCTTAGGCCCAAATAAATTTGTTAGTCTCTAAGGTGCCACACGGACTCCTCGCTGTTTTTGCAGATACAGACTAACATGGCTATCACAATATCAGGTTTCAGAGTATCACCTGCAATTACTGAAGAAGTTTGAACCTACACAGAATTCTAGTGTCAGCACAGTGAGACTGTGGCTACGTATACACTACATACCTTACAGCGGCACCGCTGCAGCTGCACCATTGTAAGGAGACACCTCCCCTGTCAGCATAATTAAACCACTCTAACAAATGGTGGTAGCATGGCTGGAGAGCATCTCCCGCCGACATGGCGCTGTCCACACCATTGCTTTTGTTGGTGAAACTTATGTCGTTCAGGGTTGTGTTTTTTTCACGCCCCTGAACAAAAGTGCTAGTATAGACATAGCCTGAAGATCTGCAATGACACTAAATTACTGTAACAAATGTTACCAGCATAGCCATTTGCATCAGACACATCGCTCATTTTCTTTCACTTCAAGAGTAAACTCAAACTTTAAAATAAAGATGTCTGATGACAGCATATTATTGTGCTCCTACTACCTGATCCTAGCGCATCCTCATACGCCACACCTCCAGCTAATGGAGATCAGAGCCAACAGCACCCTCCACTGAGTCTGAGGCAGGCTCCTCATGCCAAGAGACTCTGACAGGCAGTTTATGAAGTGAAAAAGGTAGTTATAAGCTGATGGAATAGAGCTCTGAGGCTGCTCTAAGTTATGCTGGGGACCGAACTGGAAAAACACATGGAATATATGCTAAGTTTTCCACAGTGATCTGAAAGTCCTGACCACAAGATTCCCATTCAAGTCAAAGCCAGTCAGAGTGAGACAAACACTTGTGCAATGTTTTCAAGATTTATTATGTAAAAAGTCAAGCAGAACTCTTGTCTAGGATGGTGTCTGAGAAATTCAACAGTCATATCACAGCAGAAAGCGGTCTCCTGACATGTTTGAGGAATTAGTGTCTTTTATGGGAGTATGCAGGAACCAGACATTTTTTTTAGTGTTTCCTTGAGGTAACAAGAACTGACCCATGGGGCAATATTTACCAGTTCCAAAGAAATATTTCATCAGGAGTTCACAGGGTGATGTAAGTCTGTGAACTGAGCCACCTGCACAAATGCACTTTTATTCCATTTCAAAAAGCAGACAAAAGCCTCCTCTAAAACTTTACCCAGTAATTCCTCTTTGACCTAACCTCTTGTGTCCGGGGCCACGTCTACACCACAGAATTGAAGTAATCGGGTAGAACCAGTTTAAACACAAAACATTCAATGCAACCACACTAGTCACGTGAATTTGAACCACTGGAGGTTTCACCCTGCTTCTAAACTAGTGACATTCTAAGCTGTTTCAATTGCAATGCCTTCTGGGTACCTATCCCACAGTTCACAGCACAGTGGTTACAGTAGTAAGTCCTATTTGAACTGATTTACTCAACCATTTTAATGCCTCCCACATGGACACTGAACTGGTATTTAGCCTTACAGAAATCAGATCTAACCCAAACTGTATTGGCTTAGGTGCAAACCATTTGGAACACTTGCAACCATGGATTCAGGATGTTTAACAAGCATGCCCAAGCCAAGACATTCTTAACATGGTACAATTTCTTCAGTCTACTCAATGCCAAAGAAAAGGAGTACTTGTGGCACCTTAGAGACTAACAAATTTATTAGAGCATAAGCTTTCGTGAGCTACAGCTCACTTCATCGGATGCATTTGGTGGAAAAAAAATCAATGCCAAAGAGCAGCACTAGCTTTAGAGAACTTTCAAAGACAGTTTCCAGATAAATTGGTACAGTGTTTTAAAGCTTTTCCACACATGTTGGAGGTACATCTCCATTTTTTAGCGTGCAGCCCAGATAGGAGTCATGACAGCTGCAAGCAGCTTTGTTCTCTAGCTGACATTCATAGGATGAGATTACAGTTTATCACTGGAGGGAAAGTGTGTTCAAGTTTTGTTCAGATTAAGTGTCACAAGCCACACCTCAGCTGCTGAAGGGCTATCAGAATCCATTGTCATGTCATTACAGAGCTAATCTATTTAGTAATGGAAGTCACTGGAGTTGGAAGATAAATAAACCCTTTTTAAAAAAAAAAAAAAAAAGTACACAATATCTCATCTTGTTCTTTGGTTCTTCCTGCCCACCCCAAATTTACTTTGAAGAAATTTGAGGGTGTTGCTTACAAGATGCAAAGAAGTCTGGTCTGGAAAACTGATTTTCAGAATACCTGCTTTGGTATAACTGTCAAGACAGAGGAAGATTGCTGGTTTATTTGATCTGATCACTTCCTGTTCTCAGAATCAGCCCTGGTACACAACAAGGCCAACATTTTCAGACTTGAGTGCCTAACTTTAAGTATTTAAATAAGAGAGACCTGATTTTCAAAAATGCACTATTCCTATTAACTTCCATGGGCAGTTACTGGTCTAAATCACTGCTAAGTGCACATTACATCTCCCCTGTGCCCAGTCCACACAGGATGAAGTGTTACAGCCTCACACTACAGAACCTGGTCCTTTAGTTTCAGCTGTAGAGACTTATGCTTACAGCTCTGGAGGTCTCCAGTGCAATTCCCAGTGTTGACCAAAGTGGCCAGCACACTGGCATTCAGCCTAACTTTGGGCACCTGAGTTCTGGCCCATATGCACAAAGAACTGAAATGCACTTCATCCCAAAAAGAAACACTGCATATGTTGTAAAATGGCCCATGTGGATTACATGGATGGTTGAGTGCTGGGCATAAAGGACCAGAAGCCTGGCATATCCAGAATCAGATCGCTCCTTCCACGTGCAATTCTCATCGGGAATATCAATAATAAGTATGCTAAAAACTCACTCAGATTTATCATCTTACTCTTTAAAGATGTTGGTTTTTTTGGTTTGTTTTTTAAATCTAATATGTCCCTATCCCCAACCTCATATCTATCCTGGAAGATTGATGAGAATCATCTGTAACGAAGACTAGTTCATTCTGGTATGCGCTACATATAGTTTTAAAATCTTATGACCTTTATTGATGTAATCAGCAACATTTGTATTTCTGAAGCTTTTTATTAAGGCAAAGTTGCAATAAAATATTAATATTATGTCATACATTACTTATTATTTATTCAGGCTCATGTTAATATTCAAAGAACCTGACTAAAAATTCCCGCTTGCTGGGTGAGGAGCACTCCTCTGAGTACACTAGAAAGGTTGACCACATTTCTGAATACCTATCCTCATTTTGGTGCTTCTCTTGTGTTCATACTTGATGTAAAGGCTTTTCCATTATAAGGACAGTCCATATTTTACTATATCACAATTCCATTGGAGAAGTCATATTTTTCCAATAACGTGCAATACAAAGACTTGCTGCTAACGATAAAGAAAAATGTAGAACCTTTTCTGGTGCACTGAGTAAGCAGGTGAGAGAATATCTTGGAAGGCTGAATTTTCTAATAAAGTAAAAAGAAAAGGAGTACTTGTGGCACCTTAGAGATTTGTTAGTCTCTAAGGTGCCACAAGTATTCTTTTTCTTTTTGCGAATACAGACTTACACAGCTGCTACTCTGAAACCTAATAAAGTGAATCTCTTTAATAATTTCTTCCCCAAACCATCTAATTCCACCACATGTGCAAGTATATCCCCCTTTCCCAGCAGCCCTTCCAACAGAGCACCTGATGTAAAGTTTCAGAGCAGCAGCCATGTTAGTCTATATCTACAAAAAGAAAAAGAGTACTTGTGGCACCTTAGAGACTAACTAATTTATTTGAGCATAAGCTTTCGTGAGCTACAACTCACTTCATCAGATGAATGCATCTGATGATGTAAAGTGTTACCTTAGTCCAAAACAATTGCTGAAAAGGATGAACTACTCTCCTTTTTAAAGGAGTGCTTTGTTGACATGTATACTGTATTATTCTTAACTATTGCACTAGTGATCAACACATGCAAGAAAAGAGAATCACATTGCACAATCTCATTTTGGCATCATAAGCAGACAGAGCTTGAGAACATACCACACCCTGAACCACTCTAACCTCTGGCTCATTTGATCTGCTAATTTTTTGTCCTCCTGGAACACATACCGCGCCTGAGAGTTCCCTGCACCAAAGACCATGTTTGCATTGTCCTTTGCCAAGGCTGTGGGTCATCAAGGCAAGTTGCTATAGCCTCCTCTGAAACAGACAAGGGGACACCAGGCAAAATTCTTGAGCATTCTTTGCAGAACAACTAGGTCTTTCTAAATACAATCCTAAAAAATTGGCGGTTGCCACCCGTAATCCTCAAACTTCTGAGATTTCAAGGGAAAGAACAGGTTTACTTAAATTTAAGGTTCATAAAAATATAGCCGTATGTGTACCTCCAGATGTATATACATCTACCTAAAAGCAAATAAAGGAAAAACATTCCTCCCTTAAAAAATGAAAATCACTTATCCACCCTCTTTACCTCATTCCCTAATGCAAATGCCTGAAAGATGAACCTTGCACTGCACCTTAAAAGTCAAATTGCGGCTACCTCAGAGCAAGTAAGGAAGCAACTTCCAAAGCTGAAGACCTTCCATGGAGAAAGTCCTACACCAACCCTGTTTGTCTCTGTGTAATGCTATCTTGAGCACCTCAGTTTATTAGCAGTAGTATTGCCATAGACCCTATAAGTCCCAGTCATGGACCAGGAACCAACTGTGCTAGGCACCATACAAACCCAGAACTAAAAGATGGCCCCTGCCCTGCTAGCCTTGGTTTCTAACCGTTGTAATAATCATAATTAAGTCTTCTTACTCTGAACTAGCTTGCCCGTGTTGCTACAACTGTATACATGCACTGTACAAAGTCTGGCACAATCAATCTCTTGCTACAATTGAATACATGCACCCTACAAAGAGTTTAGCATAGTCAGTCTCTTGTACAGTGCACAAATACAGTTGTAGCAACACAGCAGCAAGCCACACTATCAGAGGCTCGTTCACCTGCGCATCTACCAATGTGATATATGCCATCATGTGCCAGCAATGCCCCTCTGCCATGTACATTGGTCAAACTGCACAGTCTCTACGTAAAAGAATAAATGGACACAAATCAGACGTCAAGAATTATAACATTCAAAAACCAATCGGAGAACACTTCAATCTCTCTGGTCACTCGATTACAGACCTAAGAGTGGCTATCCTTCACCAAAAAGAACTTCAAAAATAGACTCCAATGAGAGACTGCTGAATTGGAATTAATTTGCAAACTGGATACAATTAACTTAGGCTTGAATAGAGACTGGGTGTGGATGGGTCATTACACAAAGTAAAACTATTTCCCCATGTTATTCCCTCCCCCCCACACACACACACACACACTGTTGCTCACACGTTCTTGTCAACTGCTGGAAATGGCCCACCTTGATTATCACCACAAAAGGTTTTCTTCCTCCCCCCACTCCCGGTCTCCTGCTGGTAATAATGACAGGTTTCAGAGTAGCAGCCGTGTTAGTCTGTATTCGCAAAAAGAAAAGGAGTACTTGTGGCACCTTAGAGACTAACAAATTTATTAGAGCATAAGCTTTCGTGAGCTACAGCTCACTTCATCGGATAAAACTTCAAAAATAGACTAATGAGAGACTGCTGAATTGGAATTAATTTGCAAACTGGATACAATTAACTTAGGCTTGAATAGAGACTGGGTGTGGATGGGTCATTACACAAAGTAAAACTATTTCCCCATGGTATTTCTCCCTCCCACCCCCCACTGTTCCTCTGATATTCTTGTTAACTGCTGGAATTAGCCTACCTTGCTTGTCACCATGAAAGGTTTTCCTCCTTTTCCCCCCCTGCTGCTGGTGATGGCTTATCTTAAGTGATCACTCTCCTTACAGTGTGTATGATAAAACCCATTGTTCCATGTTCTCTGTGTGTGTCTGTGTATATAAATCTCCCCACTGTATTTTCCATTGAATACATCCGAAGTGAGCTGTAGCTCACAAAAGCTTATGCTCAAATACATTTGTTAGTCTCTAGGGTGCCACAAGTCCTCCTTTTCTTTTTGCAGATACAGACTAACACGGCTGCTCCTCTAAAAGTAGCAAGTTAGTTCGGCATAAGACTACTGAATTATGATTCTTATTGTATTATGTCTCTACCTGACTACACAGTAAAGATTTCACAGATGCTTTAACTACAGTGAAATACTTGGTGGAAATATGTTAAATATATAATCATAGTTAAATACTCAGTGGCCCTCTCCGATGCCCCATCCACACCCTGACCCCAAAACCCTGAGGGGAGGGCAGCAACCCCATAGTCCTAGGCTCTCTCCAACACGCCAATCCCCTCCCTCATTATTCTTCATTACAAAAACAGACTGAACATTACAGTAGATACATGTCAAAAAATACATGTCATTACAATCAGGTGGTAAGTACAAAGCTCCAGGAGTTACTTTGAAGTGATATACCTTAAATAAGGGCAAATGGAAAACTTTTTGCTCATGAAAGCAGTGCATAAAATGGGGACATAAACTGGAGAGGGTGTCAGCTTCGAAGTCCATCATATCATCTCTGCAGGATTAGCAGTCACCAGGTAAAAGTGCTCATACCTAGACTTCAAAGAAGCGAGAGTAGAAATGGCAGACCCTTAGAGGAGGGGACTGGAATAGTATCACTGACAGTTACGTCCTCAACCACTGGGATGCTGGAATAAAGGCAAAGTCCTGACAGCTCCAGAGACAGAGACAGAATGACAGAACAGTAATCTCCAATTTATCAGGACTTTAACTATAAGGTTAGCTTGACAGTTGCCTACCCTGTACACTAGAAATGAAGTCATCTACTAATAAACGTCAGAACTTCCAAACCTAAATGGCACTGGCGACCCTATGCACCAAGCTGCAATGCCCAGAGTGGGGAGCCCTCCGCCCCCCCTCCCTGGCCACCCATCCACACCAAGCCAGCATAGGGGGTTGCAGTGCTGGGGTAAAAGGATGCTGCTGTGGGTGGTCAGTGCCTTCTTGCAGGGCCATCCTTAGGCATATGCAGCATATGTGGCTGCATAGGGCACCCCTGGGTCTTAGTGTCCACCCACCCGCCTCTTCCTATCCCTTTCCTCCAGGCTTCCAACACAACTGGCTGCTGCAGCCTGGTGAGAGGGGATCTAGTACTTAAAAGTGAAAAAGCCTTCCAGCCTGCCAGACTTATTAGCATAACACTGAAACTGTTAAAGAGCCATTCAACTGGTAATGACAGGTTTCAGAGTAGCCATGTTAGTCTGTATCCACAAAAAGAAAAGGAGGACTTGTGGCACCTTAGAGACTAACAAATTTATTTGAGCATAAGCTTTCATGAGCTACAGCTCACTTCATCGGAGCTACAGCTCACAAAAGCTTATGCTCAAATAAATGTGTTAGTCTCTAAGGTGCCACAAGTTCTCCTTTTCTTCAAGTGGTAATGAAGCCATTTAACAGGCATTTGCCAACCCCCAGGTATATACTGTCAGTTTCTGAATTTACTGACAAAAACCAGTTGTGCATTACTGTAATATTTACTCAGAACATGTTAGTCTACAGGACCTTCGTTTAACATTTGCTTTAAAATATTTCATTACTGTGTTGCTGAAGATTATAAAAATCACATCTCTAAAAAATCCTTGCATAGAGTTTTAGATGCACAATCCAAGTATTCATCTTAGCCTTAAATGCCTGGATCTTCAGACATATCGTTTTTTAAATAAAATCCTTCAAAAGACCACTCTTATCTAAAATACACATGTGAGTCCGGGTTGCCATTAGGCATAGGGGCACCAGTTTAATAATACTGCATAGGGCGCCATAAATCCTAAGGATGGCCCTGCTTAAGATAAGCCATCACCAGCAGCGGGGGGGGGGGGGAAGGAGGAAAACCTTTCATGGTGACAAGCAAGGTAGGCTAATTCCAGCAGTTAACAAGAATATCAGAAGTTTCAGAGTAGCAGCCGTGTTAGTCTGTATTCGCAAAAAGAAAAGGAGTATTTGTGGCACCTTAGAGACTAACAAATTTATTAGAGCATAAGCTTTCGTGAGCTACAGCTCACTTGATGGCTTATCTTAAGTGATCACTCTCCTTACAGTGTGTATGATAAACCCATTGTTTCATGTTCTCTGTGTGTGTGTATATAAATCTCTCCTCTGTTTTTTCCACCAAATGCATCCGATGAAGTGAGCTGTAGCTCACGAAAGCTTATGCTCTAATAAATTTGTTAGTCTCTAAGGTTCCACAAGTACTCCTTTTCTTTTTAAGAATATCAGAGGAACAGTGGGGGGTGGGGTGGGAGGGAGAAATACCATGGGGAAATAGTTTTACTTTGTGTAATGACTCATCCATTCCCAGTCTCTATTCAAGCCTAAGTTAATTGTATCCAGTTTGCAAATTAATTCCAATTCAGCAGTCTCTCGTTGGAGTCTGTTTTTGAAGCTTTTTTGTTGAAAGATAGCCACTCTTAGGTCTGTGATCGAGTGACCAGAGAGATTGAAGTGTTCTCCAACTGGTTTTTGAATGTTATAATTCTTGACGTCTGATTTGTGTCCATTCATTCTTTTACGTAGAGACTGTCCAGTTTGGCCAATGTACATGGCAGAGGGGCATTGCTGGCACATGATGGCATATATCACATTGGTAGATGCGCAGGTGAACGAGCCTCTGATAGTGTGGCTGATGTGATTAGGCCCTATGATGGTATCCCCTGAATAGATATGTGGACAGAGTTGGCAACGGGCTTTGTTGCAAGGATAGGTTCCTGGGTTAGTGGTTCTGTTGTGTGGTGTGTGGTTGCTGGTGAGTATTTGCTTCAGATTGGGGGGCTGTCTGTAAGCAAGGACTGGTCTGTCTCCCAAGATCTGTGAGAGTGATGGGTCGTCCTTCAGGATAGGTTGTAGATCCTTGATGATGCGTTGGAAAGGTTTTAGTTGGGGGCTGAAGGTGATGGCTAGTGGCGTTCTGTTGTTTTCTTTGTTGGGCCTGTCCTGTAGTAGGTGACTTCTGGGTACTCTTCTGGCTCTGTCAATCTGTTTCTTCACTTCAGCAGGTGGGTATTGTAGTTGTAGGAATGCATGATAGAGATCTTGTAGGTGTTTGTCTCTGTCTGAGGGGTTGGAGCAAATGCGGTTATATCGTAGCGCTTGGCTGTAGACAATGGATCGAGTGGTATGATCTGGATGAAAGCTAGAGGCATGTAGGTAGGAATAGCAGTCAGTAGGTTTCCGATATAGGGTGGTGTTTATGTGACCATCGCTTATTAGCACCGTAGTGTCCAGGAAGTGGATCTCTTGTGTGGACTGGTCCAGGCTGAGGTTGATGCCTAGCTAGATGCAGATGGAAGGTGATGCTCCTGATTTCCAGAGCTACCTAAATTCTGGAAGAGGCAGCAGATCAAAAAGGACTCCCAAATGCTAATTTGCAGAGCAAACTCCCATCCTCAAAATATAAGTAGCAGGAAAATGCAAAATCTAAATTTAAAAATGAATTGCTATTTTCTTTTGAAATATGTTAACATGAAGACATAGGGAAAAAAATATCTAACCATAAAGAAATCACTATGAACAAGATTTCACATTTGGCATTCTCCCAAGCTAACAGTGAAACGAAACAGTCGAGCAGCACAACTAACTTCATCCCATAGCAGAAACTTTAAGTGGTTAAAATAAAAATATCAAGAGGAAAACAAAAAAGAAAAAGGAAAAAAAAACCACTGAAATTCTGTAAAGCAGAAGTTACTTGAACAAAATTCTTGACCTGGTGATTAAGAGTAAGGAAGCAAGCTTGCTCCCAGGTTACTAAGAAAAGAGCAAGGCTAAAAACATAATACAGAAAAAATATTTTTTTTAATTATTTTGAGACCCTGGTGTCAAAGAGAAGACTAATTAATATAAAAGCATTTACCAAAAAAGTAGTTTTTCATCCCTTCCCACACTAAAAAACAAGTTTTCTGCATTTTTTCCTGCATCACGGCTCTGTCCAGCCAGGAAGAATCCATAAGCACCAGAGAATAAGTGAGATGAGCACATCACAAAACCAAAAGCTGAGCAATTGAAATGGGAAGGAATTTTCAGCAGGCTTCTTGAAAACAAAAAAACCCCATGAAGTTGAGTAAATGTTGGCCTTGGTCGTCGTTGCTATGTCTATAGAAGACACTAAGGGCTGGTACACACTATAAAGTTAGGTCGAGCCAGCTAAGTTGCTCAGGGTGTGAAAATTCACTCCTTGGAGAGATTTAGTTAAGCCAACCTAAACCCCGGTGTAGACACCACTAGGTCCAATGGAAGAATTCTTCCATCAAACTAGCTATCGTCTCTTAGGTCTAATTAACCCTGTAGTGTAGACCTGCCCTAAGTTAGGCAACTCCAGCTAAGTGAACAACATAGCTGGAGTCAACCTACCTTAGGTCGACTTATTGCGGTGACCACATCACGCTGGGTCGACGGGAGAGTTTCTCCCATCAACCTACCTTATGCTTCTCATTCCGGTGAAGTACCGGAGTCGACAGCAGAGCAATCGGCAGTCGATTTAGTGGGTCTTCTTCACTAGACCCGCTAAATCGACCCCCGGTGGATCGATCGCCACAATGTCAATCCACAATAAATGGAGACAAGCCCTCAGAGAGGTGGATTTACTACAGCGGGAAGAACCTCTTTCATCATTGTAATAAGCATTTACACTACAGTACTGCAGCTACAGTGTTTCTAGTGTAGACATATTTTCAGGAAAGTTAAGGCTAAAGGTGTGAAGTCAATGTGCATAACTTAAAACTTAATTCACCTTAACTTTCCTGAGAGTCTCTGTATAGACAAGCCCTAATTGAATGTTTTGGAGAAAGGATATCTTTAATAGGGATCCAATAAACTAAACCCTTTATACTGCAAAAGCTCACAATACACATGATCAGAGATGCCCTAGAGGTCCCCCAGTAAAACCAAGGAAAACCAGTAAAACCACACTTGACACACTCCATATTCCCAAGGTTAAATAGATGACCAGAAAATCAAAACTGCTTTTTATAAAAATATTTCAGGCCTTCTTCATACAGTACTTCAAAGACAAAAAGAGCACAGCTCTGTTTTTTTAAAACATTTTGCAGTTCACCTCTAAAAAGACCTAACTTCACACCACACACTTTAAATTGTACATTATGTTTGGATTTATTCATTTTTGTATTTTAGCTATTGGACACTTACTTCTAGAGAGAGACTTTGTATTTATATTGGTCTTCACTGTACAGTAATAGTTGCTGAGAGAAAAAAAGGCATCTTAGAGCACTTCCCTAATTAAAAGCTAGTAAAATTCTACGCACAAATCACTAGACAAGCCAAAAATAGTTCAGAGCTGCTAGGAATGTTTGAAGGTAACAAAATCCTCAATTACATGCCTATTGCCTAGGCTTGCTAAAAAATATGCAAATTTGTTAAATTCATACACCGTAATCAGATCCTGAATGTCAGTTTTCCAGAGTATCGTATACAATAACTTGAACATGCTAACATGGGCGAGCCAAATGTAATCTGTAAGAGATGTTTAGAAAGGTGGAAAAGGAAGATTTTCAGATGTACCCGAGATATCCGCTTACTCTATTTATCTATGGACAGGTTAACTGGAACAAGTGCTGTCATCAAGGAGTATTAAATACAATGTTAACTTTGTCCAAATAGGCTTCTTCAAAGAAATATGGATGCCCTGATTAGAAACTCATCCTCTCACACTGCTGATTAGGACAGAGTATATAAACAATACATCTGAAGAGAAATCCAGATAGCTAAAACCCTGAAGCTGAAAGTCTCCATTACTCTTCCAAGACTGGTTTACAGAGAGGTCTCTGTTGTGTACTCTAGATTCAGTGCACATTCAGTTTTTAAGAATCTTCAGAGTCTAAGAACATAAGAACAGCTATACTGGGTCAGACCAATGGTCAATCTAGTCCAGCATCTCGTCTTCCGACAGTGGCCAATGTCAGATGCTTCAGAGGGAATCAACAAGACAGGCCGTCATCTAGTGATCCGTCCCCTGTTGTCCACTCTCCCGTTCTGGCAAACGGGGGCTAGGGACACTCACGGCATGGTGTTGCATCTCTGCCCATCCTGGCTAATAGCCATTGATGGACCTATCCTCCAATAACTTATCTTATTTTGCTTTTTTTTTTTTTTTTTTTCCCCCCAACCCTGTTAGAGCTTTGGCCTTCACATCATCCCTGGCAAGGAGTTCCACAGGTTGACTAAAAGAAAAGGAGTACTTGTGGCACCTTAGAGACTAACAAATTTATTAGAGCATAAGCTTTCGTGAGCTACAGCTCACTTCATCGGATAATGAAGTGAGCTGTAGCTCACGAAAGCTTATGCTCTAATAAATTTGTTAGTCTCTAAGGTGCCACAAGTACTCCTTTTCTTTTTGCGAATACAGACTAACACGGCTGCTACTCTGAAACCACAGGTTGACTGTGTGTTGTGTGAAGTACTTCCTTTTATTTGTTGCTGCCTATTAATTTCATCGGGTGACCCCTAGTTCTTGTGTTATTTGCTCTTTCACATAACATTTCCTTATTCACTTTTTCCACACCAGTCAAGATTTTATACACTGGTATCATCTCCACCCTTAGCCGTCTCTTTTCCAAGATGAAAAGTCCCAGTCTTTTTAATCTCTCCTCATACGGAAGCTGTTCCATACCCTTAAATCATTCTTGTTGCCCTTCTCTGTACCATTTCCAATTCAAATATATCTTTTTTTGAGATGGGGCGAACAGATCTGCAAGCGGTATTCAAGATGTGGGCATACCATGGATTTATAAAAAGGCACTATGATGATATTTTCTGTCTTATTATCTAACCCTTTCTTAAAAGGTTCCTAACATTGTTAGCTTGACTGCTGTTGTGCATTGAGCGGATGTTTTCAGAGAACTATTCATAATGACTCCAAGAGCTCTTTCATGAGTGGTAACAGCTAATTTAGATCCCATCATTTTGTATGTATAGTTGGAATTATGTTTGCCAATGTGCATTACTTTGCATTTATCAGCACTGAATTTCATCTGCCATTTGGCTGCCCAGTCACCCAAATTTGCAAGATCCCTTTATAACTCTTCGCAGTCTGTTTTGGATGCAACTATCTTGACTAGTTTTGTATCATCTGCAAATTTTGCCACCCGTTTACCCCTTTTTTCAGATAATTTATGAATATGTTGAACAGCACTTGTCCCAGTACACACTCCAGGGGGACACTACCTCTCTGCATTCTGAAAACTCACCCTTTATTCCTACTTTTTGTTTCTTATCTTATAACCAATTACTGATCCATAAAAGGACCTTCCCATGACTGCTTACTTAGATTAAGAGCCTCTGGTGAGGGACCTTGTCAAAGGCTTTTTGAAAGTCTAAGTACACTTTATCCACTGGATCCCCCTTGTCCACATGTTTGTTGACTCTCCTCAAAGAATTTTAATAGATACGTGAGACACGATTTCCCTTTACAAAAGCCACGTTGACTCTTCCCCAACAAATACTGTTCATCTATGTGTCTGATAATTCTGTTCTTTACTGTAGTTTCAACCAATTTGCCTCCTACTGAAGTTAGGTTTACTGGCCTGTAATTACCAGGATCACTTCTGGAGCTTTTTTTAAAAATTGGTGTCACATTAGCTATCATCCAGTCATGTGGTACAGAAGCCGATTTAAATGGTGGTTACACACCACAGATAGTAGTTCTGCAATTTCACATTTGAGTTCTTTCAGAACTCTTGGGTGAATACCATCTGGTCCTGACGACTTATTACTGTTTAAACAAACAATTTGTTTCAAAACCTCCTCTACCACCACCTCAATCTGGAACAGTGCCTCAGATTCATTACCTAAAAGAATGGCTCTGGTGTGGGAATCTCCCGCACATGCTCTGCAGGGAAGACTGATATAAAGAAATCATTTAGTTTCTCCGCAATGACCTTATTGTCCTTGCGTGCTCCTTTAGCACCTCGATCATCCAGTGGCCCCATTGATTGTTTAGCAGGCTTCCTCTTTCTCATGTTCTTAAAAAAAATGCTGTTATTTTTTGAGTCTTTGGCTAGTTGTTCTTCAAATTATTTTTTGGCTTTCCTAATTATACTTTTGCACTTGACTTACCAGAGTTTATGCTCCTTTCTATTTTCCTCTATAGGATTTAGCTTCCAGTTTTTCAGGGATTCCTTTTTGCCTTTAGCTGCTTCTTTTACTTTGTTTTGCCATGGTGGCACTTTTTTGGTCCTCTTACTATGTTTTTCAACTTGGAGTCTTCAGTCTCACTACTGATCTGTCACTGATGCCTCACAACCTTACATCATACAGCCTTCTTTTAAGCAAAAAGCCCCCCAGCAGCCCTTCTGTGGCACTGATTTGGATGCTGACTGCAACTTTCTTCGCGACCTCAATCAAGGTATTTGCTCTACATTCTAAATCCTGAATTCAATTTCTCTGAGACAAGCTTTTGAGTTCACACAGAGCTGAAGGTTACCTGAAGAAGAGAACTGTGTAAGCTCAAAAGCTTGTCTCTCTTACCAACAGAAGTTGGCTCAATAAGACATTCTCTCACCCACCTTTTAAAGAAGATAGTTAGATGAAACAATCCATGTTGACTCAAAGAACAAACTCTGCATCTGTTATCTATATATAACAAGCAGTATTCCTCTTACCAACATTCTATATGAAATAAGAGATTGTGAAATGTTAATTGATAAAAGTGCATATTTCATTCAGGAAGGGATCTGAATATATAATGTCACCTGGATGCATTTTTGTACTCCACCCATCTTGCATAAAACCCAGTTAGTCACTCTCTTGTATTGCTATTGCTAACAATTCTAGAACATCTTGAGTATTACTTATGCAATGAAGGCAGACCCTCCTTAACGGACAGCCTAGCTTAAGGCAGACTTATTTTGATTTGGTTTTATTTTTTCCAGTTACAAAAATTGCAACAGATGCAGCAAAATGAAGTTGGTAAACTACAGTTTCAGAATCCAACCCCCTCTGAGAGAGATGAGGCATCTACTACAAAACATGTTTTTTTCACCTTTTACCAATACACATGAAACAAGAAATAGAAGGGGAGGTGTTAAAGGAAATGGAAGCAAACCGCAACACAGTCTACACATTTCAAGATGGGTTAGTGACTTCATGTAGCCCAGAAGAAGATTCCATATTTTAAATAAAGTCTTCTAGTAAAAAGACCCCAAGACAGAAGTTATAAATTTTTTAAAAAGACATGCTGAGCAAAACTAGAATTATGAATATTAAGAGACCAGTTAAACCGCATACTGGATAAAATAATACTGACAGAATTTTTCTGGGTGGCTTTATCTTCAGACTTAAAAATCCTGCCTGAAACAATAAGAGCATTTGCACATAAAAATGCTGCTTCGGACACAATGAATTCAAGTGAGGATCCTTGAGACTATGTATGTCTCATACTTAATCGCTGAACAGTGGGGTGCACTTATCTCAATTCAACCAATAGAAAGCACTGGATTTCCAAAGTCAGAGAAGCTACAGGAATGAGGATCTGCCTACCGGGGCAGGACTGAGGGGGGAGGGAGGGGGACAAAACAGTAGCTGAGACATAAAAAAAGGAGATTCCCAAAGGTTAGGGAAGCTTGAGCATAATACTGAATAATTTACTCTGCATAACCCAGTTCTTAACAAATCAGTTATATAGACACTATGGTAGTTTGCACAAGAGAATTTGACTTTTAAGAATGAAAAAGCTAGACAGACTCTTAGAAACATAAGTGTGTGGTATGACCTAAATGATGAAAGAACAAGTAGTTAAGTGAACCACAGCACCTGTTGAATTTTTAATCACTAATGTTCTCCTGGCTTGCAGCAAAGCAAGTATTCATGAGCTTCCAAGCCCTACGAACAGGAGTATAGAGTAATAAATTAGAACAGTAAGATTTTCCCTGGCAGAAATTCAATTTCAAGATCATCTAAACCCATTATTTTACAACTAACCACAGACCCTGCATGTGTTGATTTTTTTAAAAAAAATCCTCCCGACATAAAAAGCATTACATTCAATATTTTAGTTTTCCCCAAGTTACCTGGTTCCAATCAGCGCAAACATTTCTGTGTAAGATAAAACTAGTATGTTTTCACTCTTCAAGCATATTTAATAGTCACTAGAATACCCACTGAAAGACACAGTTGAACTTCAGAGAAAAGTGAGTGTGTGTGAGGATTAATTTTGTAATCACATGCACAGTAGGAATAGCAAATGGTACAGCAGATTTTTCCCCTACCACAACAGAAAGAGGTAAGATTCTTTGGGGGAAATAACAGAGGGAGGAAGAAAAGAAACATGTTAATTCCATAACAGCAGCCAGATTCTGCTACTTGTGGCAATTCTCCTAATCTCATTAATCATGTTTTAACAAGAGCAATATTCACAGAAATGAGCAAGTCTCAGCTGCACTGACCTTTGAACATTAAAGCTGAGCAAAAAGGCTCAAAATGGTGTTTTAAAACAAGTTTAAATTTCACTACTGTATACAGCAAAAATAAATCCACAGTTTTCTATGCAGCACATAATGTTAGTGAAAGGTACTTTGCAGGTTACAGACAAACTTCCTCGTTTTGTAAGCCAAAATCAGTTTCTAAAGACTTGAACATTAAATCCAGTGACCAGAAAAGCCCTAAATTGTCTTAGACATGAACAAAATGGTTTTGTGTATTTGTATTGAAGACATTTTGGGAAAAGATACAAATTTAATTACTAACTGGAGATGTGCAAGTTTTCAACGATAGAGCACCATTGAAACATAGGCTTTGGTAACAGACTGGGCTATAAAATTTGTCTTATTGATGCTTGCTTTTTAATAGCAACCTTTGCAAGACTCCTTACCAAAAAAGCCAACAATGACATTTTGATTGGAACCAGCTACCTAGTCTGCAGTTTGAACATATTTACATCCACACAACAATGTTGTTTTTTGGGGGGGTTGGGAGGGAAGAAACGGGAACCAGTAGAACACTCAATCCTGTGCTACTTGTCAACTATTACAATAATTGTGCCAGTTTGAGAATAATACTAACATGTCAGCCACAAAGGAATGCAAAAAGAAACTCAGGCCAGTACTTTGTAACAAATCTGTTGCCACCCAGAACTTCATGGCTGTTGCTACAGTACACAGCCACTCAGAACCCACCGCAACAACAAAGATAGAAAACTCTGTTCTTCCTGCTCCAGAGCACAGCACTTCCTAGCACTTGAACTAGAGGCACATATCATAAGATCAGGTTTTATCACAAACAGTTAATTATGCCATTCTCATTCTATCCAGCAGAACCCTATGATACACATTAGCAGCTCATTGCAATATGCTTCCTGAATCACAAAATATGCAAAAGTAATTTTATACCCTTGAGAAAATAAAACATACTATTGCATCTCAATGCTTGACAAGATGTCTCCATATGTTCACAATCCCTTTCATATCTGAACTGATGCAAAAATAAGTCTTAATGTTTCACCTACCTTTAACAATACAAAGTCTGTGCATTTGAAGTATTTTTAATAATTCTCTAGTCACATACGAAAGAACCAACTCAGTCACAGAGCATGCAAAAATATTTGAAGACTAGCCCCGGTTTTAAATCAAATCAGAAGCTCTCAATTTATCAGCCATATTAAAATGCAACTTCTAGTTATTAAGTGCATATCATTAAAAAGGGCAATTTCAAAAGTGTTACTCAATTAACAGACACAGTCTTTGTTATCCACCTGCTTTTGATAAGACATAAATCACCTTCTGGATAGTAAAAGGAAAAGGAGGACTTGTGGCACCTTGAAGACTAACCAATTTATTTGAGCATAAGCTTTCGTGAGCTGCAACTCACTTCCTCGGACGTATTCAGAGGAAAATACAGTGGGGAGATTTATATACACAGAGAACATGAAACAGTGGGTGTTACCATACACACTGTAACAAGAGTGATCAAGTAAGGTGAGCTATTACCGGGGGAACCTTTTGTTGTTTGAAAGATAGTCCTTCTCTTTCCCTCAGAAAGGCCCTGGTTTCTGACAAATTTACCTTTCGAGCAGAGAGCGGGACACATTACCTCCCAAAACCAGTCAATGAGGCTCTTTCATTCAGCCATAGAGAAGGCATGTAGCAGTTGGAAAGCAACACAAGGCACTCCCTTCCCCCTCCCATCAGACTGAACACACTGCATTCAAAACACTCCCAGTCCCTGAAGCAAAGGATTATCCATTTATCGAGGAGGAAGCAAAACACTGAAAGATTCCAAGGGCCAAATGTATCCCTACTGCAATTTCAATGAAGTTAACTGTTTTAACAGTTACACCCTGGATTAATTTGTTTCAGAGTAGCAGCCGTGTTAGTCTGTATTCGCAAAAAGAAAAGGAGTACTTGTGGCACCTTAGAGACTAACAAATTTATTAGAGCATAAGCTTTCGTGAGCTACAGCTCACTTCATCGGATGCAGCCGATGAAGGGAGCTGTAGCTCACGAAAGCTATGCTCTAATAAATTGTTAGTCTCTAAGGTGCCACAAGTACTCCTTTTCTTTTTGGATTAATTTGGTCACAAATGACCACATTACTCAAATTTAACCAATATCATTTCATTCATCCAGACGCACTACCTAGACTCCAAGTACACATTTAGCAAAGAAAGAGTACAGCAGTATTTTTGCCATGGTGTTTAGCAGTAACATTAGCACACCCACAGACCTTTATGAGGTTTAGAGTTTGGACTTCCAAAGCAACTGTGGCCACCTCAGTGTTTACTGTTTTCCTATAAGGATATCAGAAGAGGACCCAAATATAACAATAAGGGTTTATATAGAACCTTTCATCCAAGGACCAAAAAGAGTTCCACAAATATTCATTAAGCCTTGCCACACTCTGTGAGACAGGTATTACCCCCATTATACAGACAGATATATGCATGTTTCACCTATATTTAACCATACCCTAATTGTATGTCTACACTACAAAATTTTGTTGACCTAAGTTACATCAACATACAGGCAGCACAGTAATTAAATCATTTTACATGTCCACACTACGCTCCTTGTGTTGACCGTGCACATCTCACCAGGAGCATTTGCACCAATTTAACTGTCAGTGTGGGGCATTATGGGCCAGCTTCTGAAAGCTAGCAACAGTCAGTGTAAGCAATGCAGTGTCTACACTGACACCACATTGACCTAAGCACTTTGCCTCTCGTGGAGGAGGAGTTAAGTCGCTGTAGCATGTGAGTTGCATTGGAAAGAGCAACATTTTAGCGTAGAAGCTTACAATTAAGTCGACGTAAGCTGCCTTACGTCGAACCAACTCTGTAATGTAAACCAGGGCTTAGTGTAAAGAAGAAACTAGGTTTTATTTTGTTAAACAAAAAGCTACAACTCATTGTTTCAGGTGCAACCTTGAAGGGACAATATCATCTGGATAAAAGTCACATCCACTTGAACTGTATTTTTAACCTTTTGAGTTATTATACAATGCCCATCTGAGCACATATTGCTACAAGTAACATCCAGACTATTTTTAATAGTGAATAGAGTTCCATTTTTTTGGATTGCAGTTTGGATTCACAAAAAGAAAAGGAGTACTTGTGGCACCTTAGAGACTAACAAATTTATTAGAGCATAAGCTTTCGTGAGCTACAGCTCACTTCATCGGATGCATTTGGTGGAAAAAACAGAGGGGAGATTTATATACACACACACAGAGAACATGAAACAATGGGTTTATCATACACACTGTAAGGAGAGTGATCACTTAAGATAAGCCATCACCAGCGGGGGGGGGGGGGAGGAAAACCTTTCATGGTGACAAGCAAGGTAGGTTTCAGAGTAGCAGCCGTATTAGTCTGTATTCGCAAAAAGAAAAAGGAGTACTTGTGGCACCTTAGAGACTAACAAATTTATTAGAGCATAAGCTTTCGTGAGCTACAGCTCACTTCATCGGATGCGATGAAGTGAGCTGTAGCTCACGAAAGCTTATGCTCTAATAAATTTGTTAGTCTCTAAGGTGCCACAAGCAAGGTAGGCTAATTCCAGCAGTTAACAAGAATATCAGAGGAACAGTGGGGGGTGGGGGGGAGAAATAATGCATCCGATGAAGTGAGCTGTAGCTCACGAAAGCTTATGCTCTAATAAATTTGTTAGTCTCTAAGGTGCCACAAGTACTCCTTTTCTTCATGGGGAAATAGTTTTACTTTGGTAAAGTAAAAGTTTGGATTCAGCGTCACAAAAATTTCTTTGGGGGTTTCACAAAGCAACAGGGGAGAGAGAGAGAGAGAGAGAGAGAGAGAGAAAAAAACCTCAAAAAATGGGGTGGTAAAACCACAAAAAGTGGCCAGGAAACTCTGGACAGGTATAAAACTTTAACTCTCTTTTAAAAGGTGATTAGATTTCCAGTTGGCGGTGTTCTTTTAAAAGATTCAATCCTTTTATGTTGCACAGAGGTGTGTTAAAGATTTACCAGTTTTATAGGACATGGCACACAGACTCATCTTAGTCTACTGCAGAGAGTAGTGAAGTCATAGCCACAGCCTGATGGCGTTACCCCCCTACATTACGACTTCACTGCAGGTGAAGCCAAAGCATCATATACCTGTCCTCCCAGCCCCGCTATAACTGCAGCACGCCGGAGGAAGAGGCTACAGCAGGAAGCCCTACAGAGGGGGCATCCCAGCAACAGAGAGGGGAAATGAGCCCCTATAAGGGGTGCGGGTGTCCTAGCCACATCCAGCCTTCTGCCGGGGGGGTGGATCCTCTACGAAGCGACAACAACGTGTGCTGTAGACCGATAACGTGTGAAGCACCTTCTAAATGCAAAGAAAGGCACAGGAGGCTCACCGGCGTTGGGGGGCAGGGAGCCCCATCCATATCCCCGCAGCAGTGGGGGGCAATGGAACACCATGCAAGGCCACCCCGTGCCCATGGCTGCAGCAGGGAAGGGAGCCTAATGGGGGGCTGCCCCAGCCCCACGGCCGCAGAGGGGGAGAGCCCGACGGGGGGGCGGTGGTGGGGAGGGGAAAAAGGGCCCCCCGGCCCCCAGCAGCAGAGCCGGGAGCTGCAGAGGGGAGTCAGCCATGGGGGACCGCACCCTACGGGGCCCGCGCCAAGCAAACCAGGCCCGGTTGCCCCTGCCTGGCGCTTGGCTCCGGCCCGACCGCCCTCGCAGACGCGGCCCCCGCCCGGCCCCAGCGCCGCCGCGGCCAGGCAGGAAAGACCGCGGCGGCCTCCGGGGCCTGCTCGCGGCGCCCTCTCCAGCGCCCGCCCGCCCGGGCCCCACGCCGGGATCCCCCCTTCAGCCTCCCGAGCGGGACCCACCTGCCCGGCCGCCCCGAGCCCCCGCTCCCGGGGCTGCTCGGGGGCGGCGCGGGCCCCGGGCCCCTCCCCCGAGCCGCGGCCCTACCGGGTACAGGGCGCGGGCCCGCCTGGGTCCCAGAGCAGCGGGGGGCCCGGAGCCGGTGGCGGACGCGCGGCTCAGGCGACCCCGGTCGCTCGGCACAGCCGGATCCCCCCCGCCCCGCCCCGCCGGAGCCAACTTGTTCGGGGTGGAGCCGCCGCGGCCTCGCCAATCCGGGCCCGGGGCGGAGCCGGCGCTGCAGAGCGGGGCCCCGGGAGCCCCCCCCAGCGCCAGGCCCCGGGAACCGCCAGAATCCCCCTCCCGCCCCTGGAACTCCCAGCCCCTCCCCCCCCGTGCCAGGCACCCCCCGGAGACACCAGCGGCCGCCAGCCAGTGCCAGGCACCGGGAACCGCCAGCCCCCTCCCGCCCCCCCCAGTGCCAGGCACCGGGAACCGCCAGCCCCCTCCCGCCCCCCCTCAGTGCCAAGCCCCGGGAACCGCCAGCCCCCTCCCGCCCCCCCCAGTGCCAGGCACCGGGAACCGCCAGCCCCCTCCCGCCCCCCCCCCGTGCCAGGCACCGGGAACCGCCAGCCCCCTCCCGCCCCCCACTCAGTGCCAAGCCCCAGGGAACCGCCAGGATCCCCCCCCGTGCGAGGCCCCGGGAACCCCCGTGTCCCTCCCCCCCCCGTGCCAGGCAGCGGGAATCGACAGTGTCCTGCCCCCCCAGTGCCAGTTCCCGGGAACCCCCAGTGCCAGGCACTGGGAACCGCCAGTGTCCCGTTCCCCCCCCCAGTGCCAGGCACCGGGTACCGCCAGTATCCCCTCCCCCCCCAGTGCCAGGCACCAGGTACCGCCAGTGTCCCGTCCCCCCCCCCCAGTGCCAGGCACCGGGTACCGCCAGTATCCCCTCCCCCCCCCAGTGCCAGGCACCGGGTACCGCCAGTGTCCCATCCCCCCCCCAGTGCCAGGCACCGGGTACCGCCAGTGTCCCATCCCCCCCCCAGTGCCAGGCACCGGGAACCGCCAGTGTCCCGTTCCCCCCCCCAGTGCCAGGAACCGGGTACCGCCAGTATCCCCTCCCCCCCCAGTGCCAGGCACTGGGAACCGCCAGTGTCCCGTCCCCCCCTCAGTGCCAGGCACTGGGAACCGCCAGTGTCCCGTTCCCCCCCACACAGTGCTAGGCACCCTCCGGAGACACCAGCGGCCGCCAGCCAGTGCCAGGCACCGGGAATGGCCAGTGTCCCCGCCCCCCCTCAGTGCCAGGCACCGGGAACCGCCAGTGTCCCGTCCCCCCCTCAGTGCCAGGCACCGGGAACAGCCAGTGTCCCGTCCCCCCCTCAGTGCCAGGCACTGGGAACCGCCAGTGTCCCGTTCCCCCCCCCCCGCAGTGCTAGGCACCCTCCGGAGACACCAGCGGCCGCCAGCCAGTGCCAGGCACCGGGAATGGCCAGTGTCCCCTCCCCCCCTCAGTGCCAGGCACCGGGAACGGCCAGTGTCCCCTCCCCCCCTCAGTGCCAGGCACCGGGTACCGCCAGTGTCCCCCCCCCAGTGCCAGACACCGGGTACCGCCAGTGTCCCGTCCCCCCCTCAGTGCCAGGCACCGGGAACCGCCACTGTCCTTCCCCCCCCTGCTAGGCACCGGGAACTGCCAGTGCTCCCCCCCAGTACCAGGCACTGGGAACCACCAGTATCCGTCCCCCTGTGCTAGGCACCAGGAACTGTTAGCCCCCCTTCCCCAGTACCAGACACCGGGAGAAACCAGCATCCCCATGCCCGGCACCAGGAGAAATCAACCCCCTCCTCCCCCCGTGCTAGGCACTGGGAACTCTTAGCCCCTCTCCTGTGCCAGGCACCGGGAGCCTCATTGGACACCAATCCTCCCCCACACACACACACACAAACACATTGTCATGCACTGGCAGCCAGAGGGACACCAGCCCACTACACACACTGAAAAACACCTGCTTGGCCCCCCCCGTGGCAAAGCAAGACACGGGGCACTAGCTACCTCCACTTTAGTGTTGGGCTTTGAGAGACACAGGACTTACCCTCCCCACTGCCTGGCACTTTGCATAAATAATTAACTATTCATGGGGCTAGAGAGAGCAAGCCAGAGGATGACTCTAGAGCTTGGTGGTTAAGTAGGAGGAGAGTCAGCTTCTTACTCCCATACATAATTATTTATACAAAGTGGGACAGCTTCAGCAGGAAAGAGTGAGAGCAACCCACCCCACAGGCAGCTGGTTAGGGTACTAACCTAGAACATGTGAGTTCAAGTCTCTGCCCCAAATCAGGGGGTGGGTATTCAAACCTGTGACATTCACATCCCAGGTGAGGGCCCTAAGGATAGGGCTATGGAGATACTGACAAATACCTTAAAAATTGTATTTTCCAGTTTGATTGTGCTGCTCATTAGCTCCTATCCATATCATTCCTGCAGTTGCTATACTGCTTGTGATAGCTTTAGGCTGTAACTCAGAGAAAGATTTGTTGCTTTATGATTCTTGGAAGTAACTACAGTCCTAAGCTTTGTCAAGATTAAAAAAAGTGGTTAGTTTAGGCTGGGGTTAGCTAACATATTCTAGTTAAAACTAATCTAAACTCAACTTTTCTCCGAATGTAGGTGAAGAGTGTTATGGGAGTTGGGCACAGCCATGCCTGTGCCTAGTTATCTAGCACTAAGGGATGGATTTGGGCGTGGTTCTGCAGTCTGAGATGACTAGTTAAGTTTTTCCCTGCTCCAGGTACCTCCTAGCAGCCAAGCTCAGGCCAACTCCCACCCTGGCAGAAATCTGCAGTGGCATGTGACCCCTCACCCCCACCCCCCGCAAGTTGCCTCTGCCTGCAGTTGTCAGTTGACCAGGATAACCTGATGGTAGCCTGCGGGTGTGGGCTTCCTATGAGAGCCAACTCCCTCAGAGAAAGGAAGCTTGGGTGAGGTCTGGTAGTTGTTTCCTACAATGACCTTAGTAGATAGTCCGTGCTTAAAGGAGCTAGAGAGGAAAACTTCTATAAGGGATCCAGAGATGATCGAGGCTCAGAGAAGAGAAGGAAAGGGGGTTCTCCACACCAGGCAGTTGAAAAGCCCTGGCTGGAATGACCTATAGTGGGGTTCAGGAGCAGAGGCTTGAGGAAACACCAGGAAGCAGGCTCTAAGCTTTGGAAAGAACTATTGAGTCTGGCAAGGGGGTGAAGAAACTGTGGAGCGGGGGAAAGATTTGTTTTGGTATAAATTGCCATCTGAATTATGATGTCTTAATGAACCAGACCCTAAGAAAGGGAGTTAATTGACTTGCAAATGACTGGGTGCAGGTTTTGAGAAACCCCAGAAGGGGAAAACTAAGGCAGCAACAGGGTCCAGTGCTGCAATGGTAAGCCCCTCTTACAAATTTAGCTAGACTTTTTTTTTAGCCTGTTGTATTGTCCCAGCTAGGTGTCACCTTGCCTAAGTCCCCTCACTTAACTTGTACATGCCTAGACAATCACAAGAACAATGCTGTGTTCCACAATCTCTGAGTTAAGTGCCTAGCTCCTATACAACGAATAGGGAGAGAGAGATGCCTGAGGCTAGAAGCCACAAAGTTAGCCAAGGAGCTGCCTAAACTAGCCAATGGGAGTTACTGATGACAGGGGTCTGCTACCCACTCATGGCACTTAGCACTTAAGTGAGGAGTTTTCCTGCAGGCCAATCTCTGCTTCCAGTCCCCGAACTAGAAGAAGATAGGCATTTGGCCACCAAGGTGCCTGTGAGGCCTAAAACAAAATGTAGGGTGCAGAGCAATGACCCTCTCTTATAACCCTTAGCCTAGTGAATAGGGTATTCACACACGACATGGGAGACTCCCCCTTCAAGTCCCCCTCCATCTAAGAAGAAGGGAGTTGAACAGGGATCTGCCACCTCTCAGATGAATGTTGTAACCACTAAGCTATGGTCATCCTAACTCTTACTGCCCTAACTAATCAATTTAATTAAAGTGAAACACTTCCATAGGAGAAATTGAGGGAGACCCACATCAAAATACTGTATAACAGAGGGGTTACAGCACCCAACTGAGAGATGGCAGACTCTATTCAGGTCCCTTCTCATCAGGCAGAAGGGGCCTTGCATTTGGGGTCTCAAAAATTCTGGTGAGTACCTTAGCAGTTAGGCTAAAGTTTATAGGGGAAGTTCTCCTCCTCCTCCTCAGGTTTTTTGTGCCAATTCACCTTACGTGCCTGATCCTGTAGGCCAGGGGTCGGCAACCTTTCAGAAGTGGTGTGCCAAATCTTCATTTATTCACATTAATTTAAGGTTTTGTGTGCCATTAATACATTTTAATGTTTTTAAGAAGGTCTCTCTGTATAAGTTATATATTATATAACTAAACTATTGTCATATGTAAAGTAAACAAGGTTTTCAAAATGTTTAAGAAGCTTCATTTAAAATTAAATTTAAAATGCTGATCTTACGCCGCCGGCCCGCTGCCAGGCTGGGGTTCCATTCACCTAGGCCGGCAGCAGGCTGATTCGTAGATACTAAGGTCAGAAGGGACCATTCTGATCATCTAGTCCGACCTCCTGCACAGCGCAGGCCACAGAATCTCACCCACCCACTCCTATGAAAAACCTCACCCATGTCTGAGCTATTGAAGTCCTTAAATCATGGTTCAAAGACTTCAAGGAGCAGAGAAGCCTCCCTCAAGTCAACCATGCCCCATGCTACAGCGGAAGGCGAAAAACCTCCAGGGCCTCTTCAATCTGCCCTGGAGGAAAATTCCTTCCCGACCCCAAATATGGCGATCAGCTAAACCCTGAGCATATGGGCAAGATTCACCAGCCAGATACTACAGAAAATTCTTTCCTGGGTAACTCAGATCCCATCCATCTAATATCCCTTCTCAGGGGATTTGGCCTATTTACCCTGAATATTTAAAGATCAATTACTTACCAAAATCCCATTATCCCATCACACCATCTCCTCCATAAACTTATCAAGTAGAATCTTAAAACCAGATAGATCTTTTGCCCCCACTGCTTCCCTTGGAAGGCTATTCCAAAACTTCACTCCTCTGATGGTTAGTAACCTTCATCTAATTTCAAGTCTAAACTTCCTGGTGGCCAGTTTATACCCATTTGTTCTTGTGTCCACATTGGTGCTGAGTTTAAATAATTCCTCTCCCTCTCCTGTATTTATCCCTCTGATATATTTATAGAGAGCAATCATATCTCCCCTCAACCTTCTTTTAGTTAGGCTAAACAAGCCAAGCTCCTTAAGTCTCCTTTCATAAGACAAGTTTTCCATTCCTCGGATCATCCTAGTAGCCCTTCTCTGTACCTGCTCCAGCTTGAATTCATCCTTTTTAAACATGGGAGACCAGAACTGCACACAGTATTCCAGGTGAGGTCTCACCAGTGCCTTGTATAATGGTACTAAAACCTCCTTATCCCTACTGGAAATGCCTCTCCTGATGCATCCCAAAACTGCATTAGTTTTTTTCACAGTCATATCACATTGGCAGCTCATAGTCATCCTATGATCAACCAATACTCCAAGGTCCGTTACTTCTAATTGATGCTTATAACTAAAATTCTTGTTATTAATCCCTAAATGCATAACCTTACACTTCTCACTATTAAATTTCATCCTATTACTATTACTCCAGTTTACAAAGTCATCCAGATCCTCCTGTATAATATCCCGATCCTTCTCTGAATTGGCAATACCTCCCAGCTTTGTATCATCTGCAAACTTTATTAGCACACTCCCACTTTTTGTACCGAGGACAGTAATAAAAAGATTAAATAAGATTGGTCCCAAAACTGATCCCTGAGGAACTCCACTGGTAACCTCCCTCCAGCCTGACAGTTTGCCTTTCAGTAGGACCTGTTGTAGTCTCCCCTTTAACCAATTCCTTATCCACCTTTTGATGTTCATATTGATCCCCATCTTTTCCAATTTACCTAATAATTCCCCATGTGGCACGGTATCAAACGCCTTACTGAAATCTAGGTAAATTAGATCCACTGCGTTTCCTTTATCTAAAAGATCTGTTACTTTCTCAAAGAAGGAGATCAGGTTGGTTTGGCACGATCTACCTTTTGTAAAACCATGTTGTATTTTGTCCCATTTACCATTGACTTCAATGTTCTTAACTGATTTCTCCTTCAAAATTTTTTCCAGGACCTTGCACACTACAGATGTCAAACTAACTGGCCTGTAGTTACCCAGATCACTTTTTTTTCCTTTCTTAAAAATAGGAACTATATTAGCAATTCTCCAATCATTCGGTACAACTCCTGAGTTTACAGATTCATTAAAAATTCTTGCTAATGAGCTTGCAATTTCAGGTGCCAATTCCCTTAATATTATTGGATGAAGATTATCTGGGCCCCCCCGATTTAGTCCCATTAAGCTGTTTGAGTTTCGCTTCTACCTCCAATATGGTAATATCTACCTCCATATCCTCATTCCCATTTGTCTTGCTACCATTATCCCTAAGATCCTCTTTAGCCTTATTAAAGACTGAGGCAAAGTATTTGTTTAGATATTGGGCCATGCCTAGATTATCTTTAACCTCCATTCCATCCTCAGTGTTTAGCGGCCCCACTTCTTCTTTCTTAGTTTTCTTCTTATTTATATGGCTATAGAACCTTTTACTATTGGTTTTAATTCCCTTTGCAACGTCCAATTCTACTCGACTTTTAGCCTGTCTCACTTTATCCCTACATGTTCTGACCTCAATAAGGTAGCTTTCCTTGCTGATTCCTCCCATCTTCCACTCCCTGTATGCTTTCTGCTTCTTCTTAATCACCTCTCTAAGATGCTTGCTCATCCAGCTTGGTCTACAACTCCTGCCTATGAATTTTTTCTCCTTGCTTGGGATACAGGCTTCCGATAGCTTCTGCAGCTTTGATTTAAAGTAATCCCAGGCCTCCTTTACCTTTAGATCCATAAATTCTTCAGTCCAATCCACTTCCCTAACTAATTTTCTTAATTTTTGAAAGTCAGCCCTTTTGAAATCAAAAACCCTAGTTGCAGATTTATTTTTGTTAATCCTTCTGTTCAGTTTGAACTGAATTAGCTCATGATCACTTGAACCAAGATTATCCCCTACAACCATTTCTTCTATGAGGTCCTCGCTACTCACCAAAACCAAATCTAAAATGGCATCCCCTCTAGTCGGTTCAGCAACTACTTGATGAAGGAATCCATCAGCTATCGCATCTAGGAAAATCTGAGCCCTATTATTATTACTAGCACTGGTCCTCCAGTCTATATTTGGGAAGTTAAAGTCTCCCATGATCATGCAGTTTCCATTAGTATTTACTTTATTAAAAACATTAAAAAGGGCTCTATCCATATCCAAATTAGATCCCGGTGGTCTATAGCACACCCCAAGCACTATCGTAGGAGAGGCTCTACTAGTTATCTTCCCCAATGTAATTTTTGCCCAGATGGACTCTGTCTTATCCATTGCATCGCTTCTTATTTCTTTACATTCTACCTCATCATTGATATACAATGCTACTCCACCACCTTTACCTTTATTTATGTCTTTCCTAGCACATACCCTTCAATACCTGTAGTCCAGTCATGACTACTATTCCACCATGTTTCTGTTATCCCTATAATATCTGGTTTCACTTCCTGCACCAGTAGCTCTAGTTCCTCCATTTTGTTACCTAGGCTCCTCGCATTGGTGTACAAACATTTTAATTTTTGCTGTTGGGACCCCGGTTGGCAAGGGGCCGGCAGCCAGAACCCCAGACCGACAGCAGGCTGAGCGGGGCCGGAGGCTGGGACCTCAGACTGGCAGTGGGCTGAGCCGCTCAGCCCACTGCCACCCAGCCTGCTGCCGATCTGGGGTTCAGTCCGCCGGCTCCTACCAGCCAGGGTCCTGGCTGCCGGCCCTGCTCAGTCCGCTGCGGGTCTGGGATCCTGGCCCTGCCCACATAAAGTGGGTACCTACCTTCTCCCTGGTTCTAGCCCATTCTCTTCCTCTCTCTCTGCACTGAGCTCAGGGTGGGAGTGCACTGAGCTCAGGGCTGGGGGTGAAGGAGCAGGTTGGGGTGTAGGGTCTGGCCAGGAGCTAGAATGAGGGAGGAGGCTCAGGGTTGGGGTTTGGGAGTGCTTACCTGGGCAGCTCCCATTTGGTGTAAGGGATACAGGTGGGAATGTGAGGGGTGGGGGGGGTACAGGAGTTCCCGTTTGGTGCTCAGGGTGGGGGTGGGAATGTGGGGGGTGCAAAGTCAGGACATGGGGTTTGAGGGGGTTGGGTATGTGTGGGGGTGCTGGAGTTAGGGCTGGGGTTGTGGGGGGTGCCGGGATCAGGGCAGGAGGCTGGAAGTGTGGGGGGGGTTCAGCGGTCAGGGCTGGGGGTGTGGGCTGGGGTCATGGGGGTGCTCCCAGCCTCCCAGCGGCTCATGGCAGGGGGCTAGAGGGGATATGCCCTGATTCCACCCCACTTCCTCAAGGCCCTGTCCCCACCTCTTCTCCACCTCCTCCCTGGAGCAGTACGCACACTGCAGCTCCACTTCTCCCCTTCCCGCGCAAGGGCCATCAGCTGATTGGCAGCAGGGAGGGAGAGGAAGAGGGGCAGGAACCCAGCATGCTGGGGGAAGAGGGGGGAAGAGAGGAGGACCTTGACTGCCCTGCAGCAGCAGCCGGCAGGACCAAGCTTCTTCACCCTGCCCCGGTGAAGAAGAACCGTAAATATTCCTCCAGAAATTTTAGTGCCACGTACGAGTGGACACAGCATCTCCAACGTTATTTTGTGGTGCGTATGCTCTCACTCAAGCTAGGTAACTTGACTGTAGCTACTCAAGTTACTTCTTCAGTGAAGACCTACTGTAAGAAAAAAGTTGCTTAGCTACTAAGCACAACCTGGACTCAGCTACTTTTCCTATTTGAGACAAAGCCCTGGGTCATTTCTATATGGGCCAAGATGTGGCCAAGATGTGTAGTTTTTCAAACATGTTAGCTTCATGTGATTGAAAACCCTCTTAATGCTTAAGATGCAGGAGACTAGTAGGGAGGTTAGGGTTTACCTCAACCAGCTAATGCGTTAAAACTACAACTTACATTAGGATTTTAATATGCATCAGTTAACATGTTAGAATACACTCTTTATCCTAACAAAGACAAGGCACTAGATGCTCCAATTAAAGTAGTGTTAATCATAAAGATTCAATGGCTATTGATATTAAAGCTGATGCAGAGAAGAACTAGCATCCACTTAGTTCCTATGCTCTTAGTCTAACATATCTTCCATGAACCCTTCCAGATAAAGTTCTACAACTAATTAGTTAAATACCAGGCACCAATATAGATGCTACATGTTTTAGACTCAACATTGAGAAACAAATTGTTTTTTCTCCATATGAAGCCCTATCCCAGTGGTTCTCAAACTTTTGTACTGGTGACCCCTTTCACATAGGAAGCCTCTGAGTGTGACCTGACCCCAGCCCTCCCCCGTTATAAATATATAAAATAGTGTTTTTAATTTAACACCATTATAAATACGGGGGGCAAAGCAGGGTTTGGAGTGGAGGCTGACGGCTCACAACCCCCATGTAATAACCTTCTGACCATCTGAGGGATCCCAACCCCCAGTTTGAGAACCCCTGCCCTATCCGGTTCCAGTTATTTGGACATGGCAGCATTTGCTACAAATGTGTTTAAAAACAAACACCATTTACAGTAAATTGAAAATACTGTGTACCAAGGGTAGCCAAACTGTGGCTTGCAAGCCACATGTGGCTCTTTTACAGTTAAAGTGTGGCTTATGGAGCCTCCCCTATACCCCGCCATTCTCCACCTACCAGACTGGGGTGGGGGGAAAGCTCAGGGCTTTTGCCAGGTGGTGAGTTTAGGGGCTTCAGCCTAGTGGGAGGCACCTGCCAGGGCTCGGGGCTTCAGCCCGACTCCTGCTGAAGCCCCGAGCCCTGGCAGGTCCACCAGTGGGGCTGAAGCTCCTAGCCCCACCATCCTGCCAGGTGCACCCTGCTCTTGAACTTCTGAAGATTATCATATGCGGCTCAGCAGGTCAGTAAGTTGGGCCACCCCTGCACGTACTGTAGTGAGCTGTTGTTTTATTATAACAAAGAATTACAGATTATTTACTTATGCATTCTATCAGAAAGGACACAAACTTAAAAAGGAGGCAGAGTCAATTCTTTACTGCACTAATCCTTTATGCAATGGAGTCTGTAGTAAAATAGTGTCCTAATTTGATACGGTCAGGGCCCCTCTGTGCTAGGTATTGTACAAACTCAGTGAGAAGCAGTGCCTGTCTTGAAACACTTAACAGTCTACATAAATAGATGAGATGGACAAACAGTGGGAGAGGAAACAGAGAGGTGATGTGTATTGCCCAAGGTCACAGAGCAGGTTGCTGCTGAGTTGAAAATAGAACTTGGGTTTCTTTGGGTATGTCTGTGCTACTAAAAGACCTGCAGCACAGCTGTGGCTGGCCCAGGTCAGCTGATTCAGTCTCACAGGGCTCAGACAGCAGGGCTAAAAATTGCAGTATAGATGTTCAGGCTCAGCCTGGAGCCCAGGCTCTGAAACAACAAAAGGGGAGGCATTCAGAGTCCAGGTTCCAGCCCAATCCCAACATCTATGCTTCCATTTTTTAGCCCTGTGAGACCAAGTCATTTGATCTGGGCTCTGAGACTCAGTGCCATGGGTTTTTTAATGCGGTGTAGAAGTATCCTTAAATTCCACTCCAATGTCCTATCCATTGGACCACAGCATCTCTGCATGCTAATAGCAATCCTGGCAAGAGCACCATGATCTTTCCACTAGTGCACATATTCATGTGGGAAAGGATACAAACAACAAACACTCGGCCCTAGGATCATGGTGGGTGCTATGAATGCATAAGCAGGAACTTTATTTCTAGTACTGGTGTCATAGTGTCCATAGCAGCTATATCCAGTAGGCCAAATTCACACCAGCATAGTTACCCTAAAGATGATTTAGATTCCCTGTCTAATAGAAAAAGGCCATGCAATGCAACTATATAGCCCCAATTTTTTGTTACAAGCTTATAAGCACAGCTGAATGCCACTTGTCCCAAACTGGCTTCTAATGAATATTTTTTGTGGGAGAGGAGCAGGGGCATTCAGGGTATTTAGTGATAAATATAAAAAGGATTTTGCAATTTGTTTACCTTCCCCAGCCATCTGGCACTTTTGCGTTTCAGTAGCCTTGGACACTGAGAGAACAGTAGATAAAACAAAATAGTCCTATCTTATCAGAGACCTGGAGAAATTGAACTCTGTATTTATAGGATTAACCAAGTCATTATAGCTCTTGTATGGCTTCCATCTTAATTAATGGTCATGTTCCTCAAAGCTTTTCTTTGTTGCATGTTACTAAATAGAGCAGTCCCTTATCTCCTTTTAATTTGCTTTCACTGTAAACCAATTGGCTGCAGCAATCCTGCCCAGCCTCAGTACTGGAGGTGCTGTTGATCGAGCAATAGATATATAAAGGCCATGTTTGCACTGGGAGAAGAATAATTTTAACACATGGTAAAATTTCAAAAGCACCTGAAGCTCTGGCCTGGTCTACACTAGAAAATTAGTTTAGCTATGTCAATCAGGGGTGAGAAAAATCCACCCACCTGAGCAGTATAGTTAAGCCGATCTAAGTCCCCATATAAACAGCATTAGGTCGATGGAAGAAGACCTAGCTACAGACTGTCAGTGAGGTGGATTACTTACACCGATGGGCAGAGGCAACGCATGGGGAGACATGCAGGGTCAAGTGCCCCTCTCCCCATTGGTCTGCCGGGAGTAGGGAGGGAGAGGGGCTCTGTCCTTCTATTCCTGAGCCTTTCCCCCGGCATGTTTGGCCCCTCTCCCTGGCAGCCAGGCAGGGAGCAGGACAGAGCTGCTTCTGCCTGAGAGAGCCTGGCTGGGAGGCAGCCCCGGGCTCAGCTCTTGGAGACATGGGCCAAGCATGCCGGGGTGAAAAGGGGGCTTCAGCTCACTCAGCCCTGCCCTGTCCCCAGCAGCTGAGCCCAGGCAGGGAGTGGGCCACCGCTACCTTCCAGCCAGGATCTCTCAGGCAGAAGTGGCTATGTCCCGCTCCCTGCCCTGCTGCCGTGGAGGGTAGCCAAATGTGCAGGGAGGAGGCGCAGGGAGAGAAGGACAGAAACACCCTTCTCCCTCCACAGATAACGTGGGGTGGGGAGAGCATGGCGGCCCCAGGCTGAGCACACGGTGGTGGGGTTACTGGGCAGGGGAGACATGTAGGGTGGTTATGTGTCCTCCCTTTAGATTGTACCTCCCCACCCCCTGCTCAGTATGGGGAGGCACCATTCTATGCCGATGGGAGAATTCCTGCTGTTGCTGGAGGTAGCGACTACATTGCAGTGCTCCACACTGTGGTGTTTTAAGTGTAGACAAGCCCATTGTCTAGGAGAAAAAGTGCTTTTTTCTTCTTCAGACAACTCAGTGAAGTTAACTCTACTGAAAATTCCATTTAGTACCAATGCAGACACATTTTAACACTGGGAGGGTGATTAATCATTGGAACAATTTATCAAGGGAGGTGATGGGTTCTCCATCACTAGCACTTTTTAAATCAAGATTGGATGTTTTTGTAAAAGATCTGCTGTAGGAATTATTTTGTGGAAGTTTTATGGCCTATGTTATACAGGAGATCAGACTAGATGACTACAGTTGTCCCTTCTGGCCTTGTAATCTATGAGCATATGAAAACAACTAGGCTATAACTTGATGTGCTAAAATTGAACTATTGGTCTTAAACTGTGTCTAAGTTGGTGTTAAGTGGGGTTTTCAATCAAGTTAAACTAACTTCTATTCTATGTATGTTCTTATATAGCTCTCAGTCCAAGTATCTGAGCACCTTCCAGGAATGCATTAAGTGATGTGACTGTACTGTCACATACTGTTTAATCTCTCATCCCTTCCCCAAGGGAAGAACCGTTTGCAAGTGGAGTGTCTTGTTTTGGTAGGGTTTGGTGTTTTTTGGAGGGGGCAGACGGAGTTGATCCTGGGTACAGTATACTAGTTATTGCTGGGGGGGCTGTATGTGTACCCTCCTATGTCCTATGGGGACATCACCTAAATCATCCCTCATACTAACAGAGGATTTGTCTCTGGCTATGCGTATGCTGCATTGCAGTGCAGATCATGGGGGTGTGAATTGTAGAGCCCACCAAAATGTTGCACTCTAACTGCCCAAGTGTGGATGGTGCTGGCAAAAGATGCATAGTTTACATTAACATAGGTTTCAGAGTAGCAGCTGTGTTAGTCTGTATCCACCAAAAGAATAGGAGTACTTGTGGCACCTTAGAGACTAACACATTTATTAGAGCGTAAGTTTTCATGGGCTACAGCCCACTTCATCAGATGCATAGAATGGAACATATAGTAAGAAGATTAAATATATAACACACACACACACAGAGAAGGTGGAAGTTGCCATACAAACTGTAAGAGGCTAATTAATTAAGATGAGCTATTATCAACAGGAAAAAAAACTTTTGTAGTGATTATCAGGATGGCCCATTTAGACAGTTGACAAGAAGGTGTGAAGATACTTAACATGGGGAAATAGATTCAATATGTATAATGACCCAGCCACTCCCAGTCGCTATTCAAACCGAAGTTAATGGTATCTAGTTTGCATATTAATTCAAGCTCAGCAGTTTCTCGTTGGAATCTGCTTTTGAAGCTTTTCTGTTGCAGAATTGCCACCCTTAAGTCTTTCACTGAGTGGCCAGAGAGGTTGAAGTATTCTTCTACTGGTTTTTGAATGTTATGATTCCTGATGTCAGATTTGTGTCCATTTATTCTTTTGGGTAGAGACTGTCCGGTTTGGCCAATGTAAATGGCAGAGGGGCATTGCTGGCACATGATGGGATCTATCACATTGGTAGATGTGCAGATGAATGAGTCCCTGATGGTATGGCTAATGTGATTAGGTCCTATGATGGTGTCACTTGAATAAATATGTGGACAGAGTTGGCATCAGGATTTGTTGCAAGGATAGGTTCCTGGGTTAGTGGTTTTGTTGTGTGGTTGCTGGAGAGTATTTGCTTCAGGTTGGGGGGCTGTCTGTAAGCAAGGACTGGCCTGTCTCCCAAGGTTTGTGAGAGTGATAGGTCGTCCTTCAGGATAGGTTGTAGATCCTTGATGATGCGTTGGAGAGGTTTTAGTTGGGGGCTGGAAGTGATGGCTAGTGGCGTTCTGTTATTTTCTTTGTTGGGCCTGTCCTGTAGTAGGTGACTTCTGGGTACTCTTCTGGCTCTGTCAATCTGTTTTTTCACTTCAGCAGGTGGGTATTGTAGTTGTAAGAATGCTTGATAGAGATCTTGTAGGTGTTTGTCTCTGTCTGAGGGATTGGAGCAAATGCGGTTGTATCTTAGAGCTTGGCTGTAGGCAATGGATCATTTGGTGTGTCCCGGATGGAAGCTGGAGGCATGTAGTTAAGTATATTGATCAGTAAGTTTCCGATATAGGTGTTTATGTGACGATCGCTTATTAGCACAGTAGTGTCCAGGAAATGGACCGCTTGTGTGGATTGGTCTAGGCTGAGGTTGATGGTGGGATGGAAATTGTTGAAATCATGGTGGAATTCCTCAAGGGCTTCTTTTCCATGGGTCCAGATGATGATGTCATCAATGTAGTGCAAGTAGAGTAGGGGCGTTAGGGGACGAGAGCTAAGGAAGCGTTGTTCTAAGTCAGCCGTAAAAATATTGGCATACTGTGGGGCCATGCGGGTACCCATAGCAGTGCCGCTGACTTGAAGGTATATATTATACCCAAATGTGAAATAGTTGTGGGTGGGGACAAAGTCACAAAGATCAGCTACCATATTTGCCGTGACATTATCAGGGATACTGTTCCTGACAGCTTGTAGTCCATCTTTGTGTGGAATGTTGGTGTAGAGGCTTCTACATCCATAGTGGCTAGGATGGTGTTTTCAGGAAGATCACTGATGGATTGTAGTTTCCTCAGGAAGTCAGTGGTGTCTCGAAGATAGCTGGGAGTGCTGGTAGTATAGGGCCTGAGGAGGGAGTCCACATAGCCAGACAGTCCTGCTGTTAGGGTGCCAATGCCTGAGATGATGGGGCGTCCAGGATTTCCAGGTTTATGGATCTTGGGTAGCAGATAGAATACCCCTGGTTGGGGTTCTAGGCATGTGTCTGCACAGATCTGTTCCTGTGCTTTTTCAGGGAGTTTCTTGAGCAGATGGTGTAGGCTTTTTTTGGTAATCCTCAGTGGGTTCAGAGGATAATGGCCTGTAGAATGTGGAGTTAGAGAGCTGCCTAGTAGACTCTTGTTCATATTCAAGCTTATTCATGATGACGACAGCACCATAATCCTCTTCAAACAGGACTATGGTAACGCGAACTGGGTACCTTTTAGTTCATGCTGCCAGCATCCACATAGGGCAGTTAGAGCGCAAGGTTTTGATGTGCTCTGCAATCCACTCCCCTGTAATCCACACTGCAGCAAAGTCCTTTGTTCAGTTAAGTATTTTGTTGGTGAGTGCAGCATTTGTTCCTGGGGTTAATTGCTGCCTCTCCAACAGTTGTGGAAAGGAACCAAGAGGGACTGGGCTTAGCTGGAAGCAAGTAGGGTATTCTCAGGCACAGGGCTTGGGATCCATTTAGCCAATCTTGGGTTGCCACACCACAATTGCAACAAAGGAGTGCTTTTTACATCGATAGCTCTCGCT
Organism: Dermochelys coriacea; assembly: GCF_009764565.3. Lineage (NCBI taxonomy): Eukaryota > Metazoa > Chordata > Testudines > Dermochelyidae > Dermochelys > Dermochelys coriacea. Next base: position 120,151,449 of record NC_050073.1, read on the forward strand.
GTAAACTCGAAGTGGAGACAAGACACTGCAGTCTTCACCTCAGTGGAACTAATCAAGGCTAGCCAGCTGTGGGGTGTAAAATTGACTTTGACTAGTTACACTGAGATAAAAACTACACATCGCATCTCCCTTGGAATTGTACATTGAAAAATAATTTTATGCTAAAAAAAAAAACCTACACTTTTTTGCAGTAAAGACATAGCCTCAATTATGGGGTGAAACCTTTTTTCCCCCCTACTGCTCTAGACAAAGCTTAAATGATTTAGGAGCCTAAAGTCCCATTGACTTTCAAGTCACTTAAGCACTTATGAAAATTTTACCTAAAGTCTCTTTGGCCTGGTGTACACTACAGAGTTAGTTCAATGGAAGTCTGGAAGCATCTACACTATAATGTTCTTCCTGCCAATGTAAGTCACCCGCTATGCCAACCTAATTACTACACCTCCGCGAGAAGCATGGCACTTAGCTTGATATAGTTAGATACTGTTGTTTACATTGCCATACCCGTGCTCAGGTGTGACCACCGAAGCCTTGCGGCCCGGGGGTCAGAGCTGGAGTTCCACAATGGCCTAATTATGTCAGTGCAAGTGGTCCTGGTGAGGACATGCACCACTGGCAAGAAGGAGCATACTGTGGACATGAACAGCTGATTTAATTACTTCACTGTCTGTAGGTTGACCTAACTTAAGTCGACTTAATTTTGTAATTGAGACATGTCCTTTCTATGCTGCTGCTGTCTCTTTTAGTATTTTGTTTTTCCTTGATTGATCTATTTGAGAAGGTGATGGAGAAAGGGGAACTGGTTTCAAGATCAGTCACATAAAATGAGCACTTTTATAGACAAGCCAATCCCTTTCAATAAACCTGAGGATATAAACGATACATCTGACTCACAATACAGTATTTGTTGACATTTTAAATTATGCACTTCCCATTTCCAAAATTGGTCAGATCTGCCTCATCATGCTAACAGGGAGAGTAACAGTCAGTGAGATAAATATTAAAGCTGTCTCTTATTTTAGACACTGACAGTAACTTTGACAAGTTACTTTCTTACCCACATCACAAGGTGTAATTTTAAGGTCAGCTCATTCCAAATGACCAGATACTTTTTTTTTTTTTTTAACTCATCAAACAAGATGTACTGGACTTACCAGATATAGGCTCTGACCCGCAAACACTTATGCACATGCTCAACTTTAAGTATGTGAATAGTCCAACTGACTTCAATAAACAACTCTCATGCTTGATGTAGGATTGGGTCCTAAAATCAGTGGTTTTACTGCATGATGAATTTGGGCCATTGGGAGTTTTGATTGAGTTAGGACTTGACAGATACTTTCTTTTTTTAAATTCAAAGGATTTGCCAGAGTATATCATTATTCAACTCATGTTTTATCTTATCTGTGTGGGAGCAGGAATTTGCCTCTACTTATGAAATTTCACTGATCATGCTGTCTGTAAAGGTTAAAAAGTATTGTGGCATATCAGACTGGTTCAGGTTGATTTGCAAAGGTCTTTTGATGAGGATTGCAGCAATGTGTGGTTCTACATGCTGTTGCATAAAACAATTATAATTGTATAGTGGCCTGTATATACTGATTTGTATTTAAAAAGTCTACATGAGGATTATATATTTTTCAAGGGACTTCTATCATCACATGCATTAGTAAAAACTGCTCAGGATATGTTTACATTAGAGTTATTAACCACAGACTAATTGATCATCAAATCACATTTGTAGAGGCTAGTGTGGATACTCCACAATATTTGTCACCTAGAACAAATGTGTGAGGTTTACCCTGCGGTGATCTAGATATACTATATACAGAGCTTTTGCTTATAGATCATCAGTTTGAATCCAAACATGGCCAAAAGTTGTGGCCTACAGGGATAAGCTTGAGTCTACTTCCTTGTAAGCATATGTCCCCCTGAAAAGAGGCCTTCATTGGCACTCTCAGCAAAAGGGATCAAAGAATGGATGTCCAAACATACTGGACTTTCCTCTTCTAGAGATCATCCTTGCAGGCACAAATAAGGTGCATTCATAGGTGTGCATGTATATAAGCAAACAGAAAAGGAGTACTTGTGGCACCTTAGAGACTAACAAATTTATTTGAGCATAAGCTTTCGTGAGCTACAGCTCATTTCATCGGATGCATTCTTTTTGCGAATACAGACTAACACAGCTGCTACTCTGAAACCTGTCATGTATATAAGGAACACCGACACTTTAAAATCATAGAAATGTAGGGCTGGAAGTGACCGCGAGGTAATGTAATCCATTCCTCCCATGTGGAGGCAGGATTAAGTTTACTTAGACCATCCATGGCAGCCATTTGCTTAACCTGTCCTTAAAAACCTCCAGTGATAGGAATTCCACAGTCTCCCTAGGTAACCTGTTCCAGTGTTTAACAATCCTTATAGTTAGAAAGTTGTTCTTAATATCTAACCTAAGTCTCCTTGGTAGCTAACTAAGCCAATTACTACTTTTTCCTACCCTCATTGCACATGGAGGGCAACTGATCACCATCCTCTTCATAACAACCTTTTACATATTTAAAGACCTGTTATGTCCCCCTCATCCTTTTAATCTCTAGAAGGAGCATGCTCAATTCTTTCAACCTTCCTCATGGGAGCAGACAATTGGAAGGTGCTGGCTACAAATAGCCAAAGTCAGCTGAAAATAGTGGAAGAGGCACTCCAGGAATGCAAAAGAAAGATTCCTGGCAGACCAAGCTAAAGCCTCTGAGAAAATTGAAAGAGAATCATGTGCTCCAAGGTATGGTAAAGAAATTAACCTTGAAGCAGGGCAGAGCACCTGCAAATCATAGTAGTTGAGAATCACTAATTAAGAGTCTGAGGCAAAAAATAGGCTTTGCCTCTAAACAGGTAGCAGCTATTATAGCAGGTGAAGGGGGAGAAGGTCCTATGTATGGCACCCCAGGCATAATTACAGAGAGAAAAGAGAGTGAAAAGTTAACTCTGCAGAGGCTGGAGGGAATTAATCGGCTAAACTTTGTGAAAATGTTAAAAAGAAAAAGTGTTAGAGGAAAAGAATTCTTGGTTTCTTTGCAGCCATTCTGAAGGAAAAATGGGCCCTTTTCCAAAGGAATGTCTGTAAATTAGCCAGGCAAAAATAAACTATATGATTAAAATCATTTGACTGGACAAATTAGTCAAATTTGCTAAAAGAACATAAGCGGGTTCTATTGAAACTTAACTGCCTCAAATGTATAAAGGGAATGTAAGATGTAAAAAACAGAGAAGTGTGGAAGGGATGTTAAGGAAAAGAAAATGTGTATGTATCTATCTGTGTGTAAATATGTAAAGTTCTAAGGACCAATTGGTTTTGTTTTAAATAATGCCACTAAAAATCCATTTGACTCTTTAATTCAAAGTTGCAAAACTGACAGACCTTTTTGCTAGACACAGGTAATTAGTGTTGTTTGGCTTTGGGATTTGGCATTTTACCCTTAAAAGGTAACTCAATGCTTTACAAAATTTAAAATGTTTTAAAGTTGTGGCTGCCGCAGGGCAGTCAAAATCAGGAGAATAGAAAAAAAATCTGGATTATTTGTGTTTGTTTTTGTAACAAAATAGCAGATGAGAGCTGTAGTAAAAAAAAAAATAAATTAAAAAAAGATAGTGCCCCTCTGAAGCAACAGCAGGGGTGAGATGCACAAAACAAAAAGAAGCAATGTTAGAAACACTGAGTCTTAAAATGGCTCTGAGTAATCAGACAGTCACTTTGATAAAGGTACATGAAAACTCTAAGCAAAAAAAAAAAAAAAAGAAATAGTTATACCTTATGTAAAAATTGATATGGATAATGTTATAGAAGTTAAACTATGGAAGGAATGTGCATTTGCCCCACAACATGTGCAGGGTATATTGCAGAAGAGGCAAAAGAAATGCAAACATACCATGCTACTTAATTAGGGCTCCATAGGGAGCCACAATAGGTTGGGTTTTCTTTTTCAGATTGCTGTGTTTTTTGGAAGCAGAAGTTAAAAAAGTAATCAAAACTCTGGTGAAAGTTGATTGTGTCCCTTTTAAGATAGTCTCTCTGAGCTGCTGATGGTTTTAAATCCAAAAGTAGGAAGAGTCTGTGAAAATGCAAAAATTACCTACATGATAAAGGAAGGAAAAAACTAGGAGCACAAAGGAGCTGCAGATAAAGGACATACCTGGTCAGCAAACAAATTGTCTAAATAAAAGGCCTGGTATAACAAGATAATTTTAATAAATTTAATAATAAGTACCCCCGTAATAATGTATAGTGTGTATGATTTTTGGAAAAATCCTTTAAGGTCATATGGTAATGATGTTTCTCAGCTATTACCTGTAAATAAACTTAAAGCTTAACACAGTAGGAAAAACGTTATAAACTTGGTCTGCTGTATAAGAAGGAAAACTGAGGTACCCCACCTCATGGATTTAATGACTAAACAGTGGGATATTTTCCCCATAACCTTTAAAAGATAGAAGCCATTGAAACCTGGCCTGCCTATAGAACAAAAACAAGAAAATATTGGGGTAATTCCTCTGGTTTGCCTGCAATCAGCAAGGGTATTTGTAAAAGAAATATTTTAAGCAATAATCTGCCACCCCAAAAAGGGGTAGAAACATGTTCTTTTGTCTTTCAGAAAATCAGGAAAAGCTGATGCCAGCTGAAGAGCAACCCAATACCATAAGTCTACTGTCACAATAGAAATTGTGTTTTGTGTTCTATGTTTTGTCTTGTCTTGTTGCTAGCACTGTTGTGTGTTTAAAAAAAAAAAAAACTGCAGACCTGCAGGTAATTAAAAATAAATTAAGCTCTCTGTCCCAGCTACAGATACAAAAACAAGTACATGCCAATGTAGACTTGGTCCAAATTGGTCTGGGTAACCTAAAAGCCCGATGGAATCTTTGGCAATGGCTTAATACTACCACATGGCTTATGCATAAGAAAAAATTTAGAAATAGGAAACTACACAGCCATAGCTATGGGATGCACTGAAATGCAGATACTTGCCCTAGCTACTTTGGAACACGAAATGTTCTGGGTCATATTGGGAAATATTAAGGGTTTGATGCATTTGTTAAAACAAAGAAAGAGATCACTGTTTGACACTTATCAATATGAATGGATGCAATATGTTTCCAGTATTGTAAAACCAGACTTGTTAATGGGAGAAATTGTTGTCAAAATTGCACACCAATAGTCCCTGGAGGCAAAGGTATTGAAGCTTAGCCCATTCCCCATATTACACATGGGATCCTTCTGGCTACCCTGGACCTCGAGCCAGTGGGCTGGGGAGGGAGGGAGGGAAGCTATTGGACACTAGAGGTTGTACCGAATGGTCTCCTCAAAAGTGGGTGTGCCTCACCTTGTCTGTTGCCCCAGAATCTTGTAGTAAAGATACATCACTAGGATCATGTATGTAGGATGAATTGGAATCACAAACTCAAATTGCCTCACAGTACCTTCTCTTGAATAGCAAGTGACACTGACTATTATAAATCTTAGTGTCAAAAGGGGGATTATGTTGGATCATTTTAAGAAGTTCTGTATTAAAATCACAAATGAGTTTGATTCCCCATAGTTTAAATTCCAGGGTATTACTAATTAAGAGGTCTCTTGGTTTTTGGTGCTGTTTCTCTCCCTCTCTGTGCGAAACTTGTAAGCTGCTAATTGTGTTAGTAGTCTGTTCTCAAAGCAATTCTTTGTAACAACAACTACTCACACAGAGAGAGACTCAAAGCAATACTCTGTAACAACAGAAACAGCACCAGAGACTCCCCGCCCTTTTGTTGTATTCATCTCGCTTTGTTAATAATTGTGATTAAAATAGAGATAGAGGATGTATGTGGATGGATGCTTGGTGTGGATAATAACTGAATGATCAGGGAGGTGCCAGCCTAAGAATTCAGTGTCCATCAGCTGAAGAAGGCGTCAAGTGGAAATAACCAGAGGACCCCCAGAGGGCAGACTGGAATTCACGCAACAGCCTCAAGGATGGGAGAACCAAAGAATAAAATAACATCTGGCAGCACAGAGCCATCAGCTGATTGATTCAGCAACAGCATGATAAAGCAATTCCCATAGACTGGCATAGGAAGAAATTCCTATAAAAATGGACTCTAGAAAGTGAAAACTTTGGGGTCTGATTCTGCAAACCAACTTCCAGGAGCATCAGATGAGCATCTGACAAGGCCCTGCTCCCTCATCATGTCCAGGCCACCTGGCCAGTGACTTGGCATGAGCAACTCTAAGGCTGGTAACTATGATAACAACCTTGCAGAACCTGTGTGTGTGTGTATGAATGAATGTGTGAATAAACATGAAATTGAATGGAATGTTATAACTATAACTAACTGCTTACTATGATTCTTTCTGTATTCACAATAAATGTGGCATTTTGCCTTTTCCCCTTTAATAAGATCCTGCTGGTTTTTATTTTATTGGTATAACAACAGCTGCTGTTCGAAAGGGGTCATTTTGTAATCGCTCCTTCAGTTCTAGCTGGCAAACATTCTTGTCATAGACTACATTTCCCCTTTTTAATTCCTGAGGAGTTAAAGGACATTTTCTCAGAATAATGCAGTGTGGGGAAGGTTTGCACTCTAACTGCTCTGCTGTACCTGTTCTGTGGTTAAATAAAGGACTTAAGTTTCCATTGTGGTCAACATGGCGCTTTTCAGTAATCCTAAATCCACTTAAAGCCATTTTGTAAAGGTAGGTGTAGCATAATGGAATGGAAACTGACAGCCCTTCATGACCATTTCTCTGGTATGGCACCATAGTCTTGTCAGATCTTTCTCATCCCTTCACATTTGCCCCACTATTACATGACCCCATGAGCCTCTGGATGTATCAATGGTGTGAACAGACTAAAGACACTCCACCCCATTTCTTCAGCTCTCTTCTGAGGTGTCTGTTGTCTAAAAAACTTACTGAAAGTTGTGCTAACTTCAGAACCTTCTCAGACATATTAATAAAAGTGCACCTGAGCTGTTCCAAGTGGGCAGAGGGATTGTCATAGGGCAGCCTTGCCCAAAGCACCATCCTGCAGGAAGTCACAGCATGAGAGGCATGTCTGCCTCAGTTTCCCCTCTCTAATAACAATAACTTCACTTTAGGCTCTCTTGTTGCTATACTTCCCCTCCTTGGGGCTGGTTTATTACAACAATAGAGTCCAACTAGTTCATAACAAGAGGCCCAAACATGCAGTCCATTTTTCAGCCCAGTGCAAGCAGACATTAAAACTCAAGACATCTCATCCATTGACACCCCACCTACCAGCACCTTTGACCACACCCAGACTCTGTCAGTCCCATTCTGTCAGGCCAGCCACCCCAACCCTTCCAACTGGAGTACAGCCCCACCCTCTTCCCAATCCTAGCAGGAATGCCTATCTGCTGGGAGCATCCCTCACTCCCCCAGCCCTCAGTTTGTCTGAATCTAGCTGTCCAACCCTGAAGATGCCAGCAGGTAAGCTTCTCAGCTTCTTCAGCCCTCTCTAGGGTTTGGCTCCAACTCTCCAGCTTAGAACAAGCAGGCAACATCTGCTGCTGCCACCTTCAGCTTCTCCAGACACGGCTCCTTGGCTTGGGGACACCAGACAGCAAACTGCTCTTCAGCCTTCTCCCAGGAACCATGTCAGTGAGTTCTGAAAGGAAACATGAGTCCCCTTGGCTTTAGCAGTTGTCACCCACCCTTCCTGACTGACCCACTCTGCTCCGACTCACTGAAACTCACCCCACTATAGCATTCCCAGATCCTTTATAACCCTGCCCGCTTAATTGGCCACATGGGAGCACCTGTCCTGGCACAGGGGCATTGGACCTACTTCATTTACAGGAGCCAGCCACCCTGTGTCAGGGAACACACAGGATGAACTATGCCCAGAATGTAGGATGGGGGCTTTGTACCCTCTGCACTAAGGAGCTGAGTTGCACTCTATGCACACAAATGGTCCATCACGGAGAGGCAGGTGTATGTGAGCCTGGTGAGTGGTGGGCACGTGGCCACCTGGGCTGCAGTTCTACAGTTCCAGTGAGCAGAAATCCCATGTAGGTGTGCAGAAATTGTAGGAACTATTTCAAATCAGGGGCTAATGCTATAGCATTGGAGTCTGCAGAGCTGTCATAGAATATCAGGGTTGGAAGGGACCCCAGAAGGTCATCTAGTCCAACCCCCTGCTCAAAGCAGGACCAAGTCCCAGTTAAATCATCCCAGCCAGGGCTTTGTCAAGCCTGACCTTAAAAACCTCTAAGGAAGGAGATTCTACCACCTCCCTAGGTAACGCATTCCAGTGTTTCACCACCCTCTTAGTGAAAAAGTTTTTCCTAATATCCAATCTAAACCTCCCCCATTGCAACTTGAGACCATTACTCCTCGTTCTGTCATCTGCTACCATTGAGAACAGTCTAGAGCCATCCTCTTTGAAACCCCCTTTCAGGTAGTTGAAAGCAGCTATCAAATCCCCCCTCATTCTTCTCTTCTGCAGACTAAACAATCCCAGCTCCCTCAGCCTCTCCTCATAAGTCATGTGCTCTAGACCCCTAATCATTTTTGTTGCCCTTCGCTGTACTCTTTCCAATTTATCCACATCCTTCTTGTAGTGTGGGGCCCAAAACTGGACACAGTACTCCAGATGAGGCCTCACCAGTGTCGAATAGAGGGGAACGATCACGTCCCTCGATCTGCTCGCTATGCCCCTACTTATACATCCCAAAATGCCATTGGCCTTCTTGGCAACAAGGGCACACTGCTGACTCATATCCAGCTTCTCGTCCACTGTCACCCCTAGGTCCTTTTCCGCAGAACTGCTGCCGAGCCATTCGGTCCCTAGTCTGTAGCGGTGCATTGGATTCTTCCATCCTAAGTGCAGGACCCTGCATTTATCCTTATTGAACCTCATTAGATTTCTTTTGGCCCAATCCTCCAATTTGTCTAGGTCCTTCTGTATCCTATCCCTCCCCTCCAGCGTATCTACCACTCCTCCCAGTTTAGTATCATCCGCAAATTTGCTGAGAGTGCAATCCACACCATCCTCCAGATCATTTATGAAGATATTGAACAAAACGGGCCCCAGGACCGACCCCTGGGGCACTCCACTTGACACCGGCTGCCAACTAGACATGGAGCCATTGATCACTACCCGTTGAGCCCGACAATCTAGCCAGCTTTCTACCCACCTTATAGTGCATTCATCCAGCCCATACTTCCTTAACTTGCTGACAAGAATGCTGTGGGAGACCGTGTCAAAAGCTTTGCTAAAGTCAAGAAACAATACATCCACTGCTTTCCCTTCATCCACAGAACCAGTAATCTCATCATAAAAGGCGATTAGATTAGTCAGGCATGACCTTCCCTTGGTGAATCCATGCTGACTGTTCCTGATCACTTTCCTCTCCTCTAAGTGCTTCAGGATTGATTCTTTGAGGACCTGCTCCATGATTTTTCCAGGGACTGAGGTGAGGCTGACCGGCCTGTAGTTCCCAGGATCCTCCTTCTTCCCTTTTTTAAAGATGGGCACTACATTAGCCTTTTTCCAGTCATCCGGGACTTCCCCCGTTCGCCACGAGTTTTCAAAGATAATGGCCAAGGGCTCTGCAATCACAGCCGCCAATTCCTTCAGCACTCTCGGATGCAATTCGTCCGGCCCCATGGACTTGTGCACGTCCAGCTTTTCTAAATAGTCCCTAACCACCTCTATCTCTACAGAGGGCTGGCCATCTCTTCCCCATTTTGTGTTGCCCAGCACAGCAGTCTGGGAGCTGACCTTGTTAGTGAAAACAGAGGCAAAAAAAGCATTGAGTACATTAGCTTTTTCCACATCCTCTGTCACTAGCTTGCCTCCCTCATTCAGTAAGGGGCCCACACTTTCCTTGGCTTTCTTCTTGTTGCCAACATACCTGAAGAAACCCTTCTTGTTACTCTTGACATCTCTTGCTAGCTGCAGCTCCAGGTGCGATTTGGCCCTCCTGATATCTTTCCTACATGCCCGAGCAATATTTTTATACTCTTCCCTGGTCATATGTCCAACCTTCCACTTCTTGTAAGCTTCTTTTTTATGTTTAAGATCCGCTAGGATTTCACCATTAAGCCAAGCTGGTCGCCTGCCATATTTACTATTCTTTCGACTCATCGGGATGGTTTGTCCCTGTAACCTCAACAGGGATTCCTTGAAATACAGCCAGCTCTCCTGGACTCCCTTCCCTTTCATGTTAGTCCCCCAGGGGATCCTGGCCATCTGTTCCCTGAGGGAGTCAAAGTCTGCTTTCCTGAAGTCCAGGGTCCGTATCCTGCTGCTTACCTTTCCTCCCTGCGTCAGGATCCTGAACTCAACCAACTCATGGTCACTGCCTCCCAGATTCCCATCCACTTTTGTTTCCCCCACTAATTCTACCCGGTTTGTGAGCAGCAGGTCAAGAAAAGCGCTCCCCCTAGTTGGCTCCCCTAGCACTTGCACCAGGAAATTGTCCCCTACGCTTTCCAAAAACTTCCTGGATTGTCTATGCACCGCTGTATTGCTCTCCCAGCAGATATCAGGAAAATTAAAGTCACCCATGAGAATCAGGGCATGCGATCTAGTAGCTTCCGTGAGTTGCCGGAAGAAAGCCTCATCCACCTCATCCCCCTGGTCCGGTGGTCTATAGCAGACTCCCACCATGACATCACTCTTGTTGCACACACTTCTAAACTTAATCCAGCACCTGCACCTTGCCCCTGGTTTGAGGTTAAACCCTATCACCCCCAAACATCATATTGTTACACATGTAGGGCCTGCTTATAAAAATTTTGTTCAGGGGAAGGGTGATGTTTGCTTCAAATGAACAATACCCAATGTAAGGACAATAAAAAGAGGAGAGCAGGGGCAGGCAAGGAAATTCCCAAATATTATGCATCCACAACAATATATTAATAAAGAAATAGTGTCTCATATTTAGAATTGCATTGCACTGAAATACAGAAATGTAAATTAGTTCTCAAAGCTCTGAAGGCTTAAATTGGGATATCATTTTATATAGTGACCAGAAGCACATGACAGGTGACACATTTGACCCTTCAAGCATGTAGGATGTGTATGAAATTTAAGGGATAAGGACTTTAAACTTACAGATTGTCTGTCTTATTTATTACTATTGTTAAATGATAAAGTATTTTTTTTATACTCAATAACATCAGCAATGTGGATCAGACATTTGATTGGAAAGTCCCAAAGATCCTTACTACCTTTTTTTCCAAAGTGACACTGCAGTACTTTAAAATCATGGCACTCATTCACATATTTTATAGGACCTAGGTGTGATCTTGACATTCAGTGGAATTTAACACATCAAATGCTTTAGCCTAAACACTACTGGGAGTAAAAATACCTGTAATTAGAAAAGCAAGGCACATCTCAGCTTCACGTACAGCACATCCAAGAAAATCATGAAATGATTTTTCGTTGGAAGAAAGAAATCCTTAAATCCACTTATACCAGAGTTAGTGGCCCACCATAGCCCAAATTCATCTGAACATAGGCTGCAGTCAGCAAGAAACTCCCATGGAAGTCTCTGGGCCAAATTCAGTGGTCATGTAAACAGTAGTGTAAGTTGTATGTCAGGTGTAAATGGCCAGAACTTGCATCAAGTTTTGGAGCCTTCAGTGGTTAGCAACTGAATGTAACTTAGAATGTGGGGATGATGGCTGCAGAGTAACTGGGCGCAGCTCTCCTTGACTCTTGTCTCTCCTCAGATCAGAGCCATGATAGCCATGATCATAGATCCAACTGTAACGATGCTGGTTCTGGTGGGACCCAACTGAGAGTGCCAATTCAGGATAAATTGTTTCAAGCAGGGCAGTTACAGCCCAAGGCTGGGGTTTTTCCACCTCTAAGGCAAACCAAACCAGCCAGAGAGGACTTTGGTTTTACCTCACTGGCTAACCACAAGTCACCCAAGCAATTCCCTTGGACACTCCAGTTTCCCAGTATCACCACCAGTGCCACTTGTTAAGGGGATAAATGGTTATGGAAACCAATACCCCAGTAAAAGAAAAAAAGGTTCTCTCAATTCCAAAGGACCAAGCCCCAGACCCAGGTCAATATACAAATCAGATTTTACCCACAAATCATGCTGTTGCCAATCCTTTAGAATCTAAAATCTAAAGGTTTATTTATACAAGGAAAAAGATATAGATGAGAGCAAGAATTGGTCAAATGGAATCAATTACATACAGTAATGGCAAAGTTCTTGGTTCAGGCTTGTAGCAATGATGGAATAAACTGCAGGTTCAAATCAAGTCTCTGGAGTACATCCACAGCTAGGATGGGTCTTTCAGTCCCTGGTTCAGAGCTTCAGCGTAGCAAAAGTCCCTCCAGAGATAAGATGGAGATGAGGCATCAGCCTTTTATAGTATTTTCCAGGTGTAAGAACACCTCTTTGTTTTTACTGTGGAAAATTACAGCAAAATGGAGTTTGGAGTCACATGGGCAAGTCCCTGCACACTTTGCTGAGTCACTAGGTGTATCTGTCTTCTCTCAATTGGTCAATTGTATAACTGATGGTCCTTAAGGGGTCATCAAGCAGGCTAGGCAGAGCTGACACCAACTTGTCTGGGGTGTCACCCAGAAGCATAGCATAAGTTTGAAACACAGACAGTATAGAGCCAATATTCATAAATTTAACTACAAAAATGATACCCACATATAGACAGCATAATCATAAGCAGCAAACCATAACCTTGTCTTAGATACCTTATTTGACCCCCTTTATACAAGATTTGGTGCCACTACAGGACCTTGGTTGCAACAATGATCTATACGGTCCCAGATTACGTCAATAACGTCACACCAACGTACGATATTGAAACATGCTGAGCACCTTATGTGAGGTGCTGAGTCCTTCAACTTCCACCAAATGGGAAGTAAGGATGCTGAGACTCTCAGGACCTTGCAGGATTGCATTCTGTAGGCCAGATCCTCTGCTAGTGTGAATTAGCATAACTCCATTGATTTAACCAGAGCTACACCAATTTCATAGATTCATAGATATTAAGGTCAGAAAGGACCATTATGATCATCTAGTCTGACCTCCTGCACAACGCAGGGCACAGAATCACATCCACCCACTCCTGCAATAAACCTCTCACCTATGTCTGAGCTATTGAAGTCCTCAAATCATGATTTAAAGTTCCATCAGCTGAGAATCTGGCCATGTGATTGCCTATCCAAGGGCGGACAGGGCCAAGGTAACTTGGTTCGTGTTACATAGTGAGTCTGTGGCTCTTCTGATTATAACCAGGATTTTCTTAGTTCTCAGGCCTTTGCTGTAATCCAGAGATTTTCAAACTGTGGTCTGTGGACCACCAGTGGTCTACAAGCTCCATTCAGGTGGTCGCAGATAATTCCCTCTAAGGTGCACACCTGGTCAGCCTCACATGTGAGAACGAAGGGCCACCCACCTAATTAGTGGAGCCGCGCCTGCACAGCTCCACTAATTAGGTGCCTGGATCCTGGAGAAGACATGTAAGGTGAGGTAGTGGCCTTGTGGGGAATAGGGGGTAGGTGGAAGGAGGCAGTGAGAAGAGAAGAGAAGAGAAGAGAAGAGAAGAGGGGGTGGGGGGAATTTGGGACATACAGGGCTGCGGCAGCCAGAGAAAGAGGTGACTTTCCCCAGCTCCAGGATTGCATCTGCTGGGGAGAGATTCCCCCCCTCCTTCCCAGCCCCAGCTCAGGGGCTGCTGTGACAGGGTAAAGAGGGCACATCCATTGCATTAGAAATGTAAGATTACTGATATTAAAATATGAGTTGTGTGCTTTTATTTGTAGAACAAAAAAACATTAATTATTAAGGTTTTTTTAATATAGCGCTTTTATCCAAAGCACTTTACAATAGTTAGCTAATGGTACAAACAACATTTGGGAAGATCATTAAGTGGTCCGCCGAGACCCGCAGCAATTTTCAAGAGGTCTGCCAAAAAAAAAAAGTTTGAGAACCAATGCTCTAATCAATGGTTTCAGAGTAGCAGCTGTGTTAGTCTGTATTCGCAAAAAGAAAAGGAGTACTTGTGGCACCTTAGAGACTAACAAATTTATTAGAGCATAAGCTTTCGTGAGCATCCGATGAAGTGAGCTGTAGCTCACGAAAGCTTATGCTCTAATAAATTTGTTAGTCTCTAAGGTGCCACAAGTACTCCTTTTCTTTTTGCTCTAATCAATAGTAGTCTCTGCAGTCAGACAAATAGGCTGAAACTTCTTCAGTTGTTACATTGTGAGGTAAGTAGAAACAACCTTACGTTATGCCATATAACTTCTTCTATGGGAGGCAGCTCTGTGGCTCAGCACAGTAATTAGTGTCTAATCCGTATATTGCTGTTCCCATTCACTGATGCCTGATGGCATGCTGGATTGAGATGCTAAAAGAAACATCTTTACGCTGCCTGCAAAAGACGCCTATGTTTCTATGCTTATTAATGCGTCTTAAACTTAGCAATATTCTACAGTATTTGCCAATATTGTTTTCTCAATCCACTGTCTACATTTTTGTGATGCCACCATGTGGCTGATTTTTGAACGGCTACTTTTATCTTTGAATGTTGCATGGCTCGCTTTTCTTTGTTGATACAACATTTTCCATATGTAAGAATCATATTATACACAAATCACCTTTTCACAACTGAACATCAGTTTCTTCGAGATATGGTTACCGGGGAGAAAAAAAAAAGGCCTGGGATATGTGTGTGGAGGGGGAAATTAGAAAAGTGGAGGACACATAACATGATATGCGTGGGACTTTTAAAAGAGCTCAGCAGGGTTAGGTCAGCGCTGACCACTTCTGAAAATCCTACCTTTGCCTTGTTTACCAAATTAAGCCCAACTATAGTATATCTTGTTGCTCTAGTGCTGAATGGGAGCAGAATTGAGGGTCTTAAAGGTCTGTTTCCTGTTTGTTGTTTTTTATTATTTGTATTGCTGAAGCATCTAGGACCCTAATCATGGACCAGGACCCCCTTGTTCTGTGTGTACAGCACCTAGCACAAAAAGAAAAGGAGGACTTGTGGCACCTTAGAGACTAACAAATTTATTAGAGCATAAGCTTTCGTGAGCTACAGCTCACTTCATCGGATGCAATGCAATGCTGTAGCTCACGAAAGCTTATGCTCTAATAAATTTGTTAGTCTCTAAGGTGCCACAAGTCCTCCTTTTCTTTTTGCGAATACAGACTAACACGGCTGCTACTCTGAAACCTAGCACAAAAAGACAGTCCCTGCCCCAAAGAGCTTATTGCTTTCTGCACTGTCACCCAATTCACACCTACCCTTTGGATCCTCTATTGTTCTTAAAGGGGACACGAGTGATTTCAGGCAAAATTCACCCTTCCCGTCCACAAAACTTTTATAAACAGATTATGCAGAGCAATACGGAGTTTGGGGGTGAGAGAATCTAACCTCAAAGCCTGTGCAAGGTGCAGGCCAGCCCCGCAGGTCCAAGGCCATGACACCAGTTTCCCCCCAAATTCTACACCCCAGACGGCTGTGAGCCGAAACAGTGCAGCGCGACTGGTGACCCTATCGTCACCAGTGGCCAGGGCCCCGCGGGGACGGCACGGCCGTCCAGTGCCCGGCGGTGGCCAAGGCGGGGTGGGGATGGCAGGGCTAGGTAGCGCCCAGCGGCCAGGGCCATCCAGTCACCTGACCCTACAGTGCCTGGCGGCAGGAGGCCCCTATGGGTGCGGAGAGTGGGGGCTGGTGGCAGGGTGGTCCAGCAGCTCGCTAGCGCCCCCTGGGCACACCACAGCCACCCGACGCCGCCCCGCCCCGCCGGGCCTGAGGCACCGCCTCGCAGCTCCCGACAGCGGCGTCAGGGGGCGCTGCTCGCACAGACCATTCCCCCTCCCCACGGCCCGACCAATCACAGACCGCTCCCCGCCTCCCCCCCGCCCCCCGGCACGGGCTTCTGCGGCGGGAACGCGCCCGCTCACCAATGACCGCCGCAGGGGGGGGGGGGGCCCACGACAGCCCGTGAGCAGCCGGCCCAGAGCGCGCGGTGTCCAATGAGCGGCCGCCGGGAGGCTCGGTGAGGCCAATGAGCGGCCGCCGGCGGGCTGGGCTCCGCCAATGAGGGGTGCGGGGTGAGGTTTGAATTGCGCCGGGGCCCGCCGAAAGGGAGGTCGAGCCGCGCGCGCGGCCGGGTCGTGCCCGCCTTGGCGTCTCTCTGGGCCCGGCACAGGTAGGAAGGGCCGGGGGGGGGGGTGGCGCGGCGCGACGCTCCTCGGCTGCAGCCCTCGAGGGCGCGAGCCAGGCCCCCCCCCCCCCCCCATGGGCCCTGACGGTCCCGCCCCACAGCCCCAGCGGCGGCGCGGGACGGGCTCTGTTCCCTGGCAGTGCCCCCCCCCCCCCCTGCGGGTTTCGCTGCAGAGGAGCGTCTCCGGCGGGGGGGGGGCGCAAAATCCAGCGCGAAGCGAAGCCGTAAACGCCCAGGGTGGGGCCTCCAGCACCGGCGGCGGCGGCGGGGGGGGGCGCAAGAAGGGCGGTGACCCGGGTTACAGGGCAGGGGGAACGCTCGCTCCGGCGTGGCAGAGCCGGGGAACGGTTCTCTTCCTGCCTCTGCTGGGGGGCGGGGCCAGTGGCTTCGCCGTGCCGTGCCTCGGTTTCCCCACCTGGAAAAGGAGGCTAGCGGTGCCCTCCTTTTGCAAAGCACTTGGGGATGTGGGGGATGCAGAGCTCTACGGTGTCGGTGTCGCTTCCGCCGTCTTCTGTGCGGCCTGGGGCGTCAACACAGTTGCCGATGCTGTTCGACAAAAATGCCTTGGGTGGCATAGGCGTGCGCAGCACCTTTCCTTAGGGAATTGTAGGTAGGTATTTTTTAAAGACGAACATTTAGCGCGCACAATTTTCCACACTGAACACAAACAGTAACCTAGTTGTATTAATAATTAATAAAATCAACTGGTAGAATTCATGAAAACTGTGTGTATTCTGGAAATGAGATGATTATATGAGAAATGAAAATGAGTTTGCTTGGGGATTTGATAAGGCCCTTCTGTCATTTAAACACCTTTGGTACCCTGAGTAATGAGAACACTTCATGCAAATCACATAAATAGGGATCTCATGGTCCCCTTCCTTCACCCTGTTGCCAAGGCGCAGGTGTTATTGCTGGCTGCCCTAGGGCTGCAGAGAACTCTATAGGCAAAACATATGGAAAGAAGAGGATCAATGTATACAGAGGGCTGAAGGGGGACTCCCATAGTGCATTAAGAAAAGGAGGACTTGTGGCACCTTGGAGACTAACAAATTTATTTGAGCATAAGCTTTCGTGAGCTACAGCTCACTGCATCCGATGAAGTGAGCTGTAGCTCATGAAAGCTTATGCTCAAATAAATTTGTTAGTCTCTAAGGTGCCACAAGTACTCCTTTTTCTTTTTGTGAATACAGACTAACACAGCTGCTACTCTGAAACCTGTCATAGTGCATTAATTAACACTTAATAAATACATTTCATTACAGAGATAAGAACCTGTAATGATAACTTTACTTCATGAAAAGAAAAGGAGTACTTGTGGCACCTTAGAGACTAACAAATTTATTAGAGCATAAGCTTTCGTGAGCTACAGCTCACTTCATCTCTGAAACCTTTACTTCATGAGATGCTCCAGAGAAAGAAGACCAGAGGAAGTAATGGTAGGGGGAATCCCAGGGAGACCAAAGGGGCTGGTAGAGAGAGCAGACAGAGAACAAGAGTAGAAGCAGAGTGGCTGCAGGGTTGGCCCAGTCTTTTGCATCTCCCCTGTGGGTGGAGGCACTGATCTCTATCACTGTAAGAGGGAACAATAGAATGGAGTGCCCAGAAGAATGAATGACTTGAGGACAATTTTCTGAGGGACCCATACCCTTGCAGAGCTTTTCTAGCTCTGACATTTACATTTCTATGTGGTTTGGCCCACAGAAATACAAATTGCACACCTTCCATGTGTTTTTGGACCAATGGAAAAAAAGTTACAATTCAAGTGACTTTTAAAATTCCCTATGAAACTGAGTTAACAAAATAAATGAGCTTATGAACAACCAGAAAACATACTTCTCAAGTGAAAAACTGTAACTGGACTTCTTTGCAAAGAAATTGTTTTCTTACAAGAAAAGCCACAAACTGTCTGGAAAGGAAGAGTAGATTAAATTACTTGCCTCAGTGAAATTAAATATCCAGAGAATTGCTGTGCCTGTGATGATGTCTGACAGTCCTATGCATATCCAACCTCCCTCCCCTCCCCCCGTGTCTGACAGTGACAGACTCCTGCTGCTCTCTCTGCCTGCAGCTCCCTCCCCCTCCCTGCTGGGGAGATGCTGTCAGGCAGCTCTGGCGCTGCCCCCCCCCCCACAAACTCCCATTGGCCAGGTTCCTGGCCAGTGGTCTGGGAACCGGGTCAGCTAAGGGAGGGGGGACGGAGGCAGCCTGCAGAGCTGCCCTGCCTCTGCCAAGATTCTCCGCAGCGTACCATGGCCCATCTCACCACCTGTGTGTCCAATCCACCCTGTCCCCTGACTGCCTCCCCCCCTTATCCAACCCTCTGGCCCCCCTAACCATGAGGCTCCTAGCAGCGTTTGGCTCAGCGCGGAGCCCCACCTCCCAGAGCTCTGCCCTGCATTAGGGTGTGCATGCCTATGTTGTGTGGCTTGCCTGCAGAGTTAAAACCAGCTTGGTTTGCAGATGCTACTTTGAATGTGTGGTAAGGGATTAAAATTTGTGGTGGGGATTGCTGCAGAGAGGAAAAAAAATGAATTTTCACCCACCACTTTCATATGTGTGCTGTAATACAAACTTCCAGCCCCTCAGCTTGAAGTCTCCAGTGTCTTGAACAGCACAGGATGGCGTGTAGACTTGACTAGAGCATGCATAAGTATCAGAGGAGCATCAATTGTAATGACCAACTGGGGCCCAGGTTATGCTGCACATAGAGGTCACAAGTAAAGTAGGGAAAGAATCCTTATCCAAAATACTATAGTGATGGTATGCAGTATTTTCTAGCTGTGTTGGTTCCAGAATATGAGAGGGAATGGGTGGGTGAGGTACTGTCTTTTATTGGACCAGCTTCTGTTGGTGAAAGAGATGAGCTCTCCTTCCTGTCTGGAAAGGGTACTTACTCTGTCACAGATAAATGCAAGGAGAGATTGTTTAGCATAAGGGGTAAACAAATGTTCCAAGAACCATTTAAGATGGAGGGGGTAATTAACATCTCTGTAGTCATAACAAAGTTATGAGTGTAAGCTCCCAGGCTTGTCTTTTGAAGGTGTTGTACAAGTTTTCTTTGAGTATGAGGACTGAGAAGTCAGATAGGGAGCCATCACTTCGTGAAGAGTGTTCATCCTGGGATGATTAGTTGTTTGTCTTTTTAATCACTTTTTTCTGAGAAAAAAGAAAAGGAGGACTTGTGGCACCTTAGAGACTAACAAATTTATTTGAGCTTAAGCTTTCGTGAGCTACAGCTCACTTCATCGGATGCATTCAGTGGAAAATACGGTGGAGAGATTTATATACATAGAGAACATGAAACAATGGGTGTTACCATACACACGGTAACCAGAGTGATCACTTAAGGTGAGCTATTACCAGCAGGAGAGCATGGTGGGGGGGAACCTTTTGTAGTGATAATCAAGGTGGGCCATTTCCAGCAGTTGATAAGAATGTCTTCATGTTCTCTAAGGTGCCACAAGTACTCCTTTTCTTTTTGCAAATACAGACTAACATGGCTGCTACTCTGAAACCTTTTTTCTGAGTTCATTTGAGAACATAGTGATTGTGTGGTTTCATCTGTATAGTTGTTGGGGCATTTGATGCCCTGGGTAAGGTACACCATATGTTGTGATCGGTGTGTCTAGGACCCACAGATCTTGAGAGATGTATTGTGGGAGTGTTGATCAGCAGTGGAGATATGTCTGCATATTTTGCATCTGTTGTTCTGGCAGGGTCTGGTTCTGCTTTGAGTTGGTGTGTCCTGGTCTGCGGGAGCTTGCTTGTGATGATGAGGTTGGGGGGTTGTTTGAAGCCCAGAAGAGTGGGTTCAAGAAAGATTTCTTTCAGGATGTGGTCACCATCAAGCTCAAAGAAAACCTACTCAACACCTTCAGAAGGTGAGCCTGGGAGTTTAAATTCTTAAATCTTCTAGACTCTCAAAAATCATGGACTCGGCAAAGATCCTGGTTTTGTTTTATGACTTACTACAACAATCTAACATACTAAGGGCTTGTCCTCACTTGAAACTACAGTGGCACAGTAGTGCTTCCATGTAGACACTACCTGCACCCATAGGAGAGGCTCTCCCATCAGTATAGGTAATCCACCTCCCTGAGAGGCTGTAGCTAATTCCTTCATTGACTTAGTGCTGTCTACAGGGGGATAGATGGGTCAATTTAACTACATCATTCAGGTTTCAGAGTAGCAGCCTGTTAGTCTGTATTCGCAAAAAGAAAAGGAGTACTTGTGGCACCTTAGAGACTAACAAATTTATTAGAGCATAAGCTTTCGTGAGCTACAGCTCACTTCATCGGAAGTGAATTTGGTGGAAAAAACAGAGGGGAGATTTATATACACACACAGAGAACATGAAACAATGGGTTTATCATACACGCTGTAAGGAGAGCGATCACTTAAGATAAGCCATCACCAGCAGCAGGGGGGGAAAGGAGGAAAACCTTTCATGGTGACAAGCAAGGTAGGCTAATTCCAGCAGTTAACAAGAATATCAGAGGAACAGTGGGGGGTGCGGTGGGGGGGAGAAATACCATGGAGAAATAGTTTTACTTTGTGTAATGACTCATCCACTCCCAGTCTCTGTTCAAGCCTAAGTTAATTGTATCCAGTTTGCAAATTAATTCCAATTCAGCAGTCTCTCGTTGGAGTCTGTTTTTGAAGCTTTTTTGTTGAAGGATAGCTACTCTTAGGTCTGTAATCGAGTGACCAGAGAGATTGAAGTGTTCTCCAACTGGTTTTTGAATGTTATAATTCTTGACGTCTGATTTGTGTCCATTCATTCTTTTACGTAGAGACTGTCCAGTGTGGCCAATGTACATGGCAGAGGGGCATTGCTGGCACATGATGACATATATCACATTGGTAGATGCGCACAATGCCCCTCTGCCATGTACATTGGCCAAACTGGACAGTCTCTACGTAAAAGAATGAATGGACACAAATCAGACGTCAAGAATTATAACATTCAAAAACCAGTTGGAGAACACTTCAATCTCTCTGGTCACTCGATTACAGACCTAAGAGTAGCTATCCTTCAACAAAAAAGCTTCAAAAACAGACTCCAACGAGAGACTGCTGAATTGGAATTAATTTGCAAACTGGATACAATTAACTTAGGCTTGAATAGAGACTGGGAGTGGATGAGTCATTACACAAAGTAAAACTATTTCCCCATGGTATTTCTCCCCCCACTGTTCCTCAGATATTCTTGTTAACTGCTGGAATTAGCCTACCTTGCTTGTCACCATGAAAGGTTTTCCTCCTTTCCCCCCCACTGCTGCTGGTGATGGATTATCTTAAGTGATCACTCTCCTTACAGTGTGTATGATAAACCCATTGTTTCATGTTCTCTGTGTGTGTATATAAACCTCCCCTCTGTTTTTTCTACCAAATGCATCCGATGAAGTGAGCTGTAGCTCACGAAAGTTTATGCTCTAATAAATTTGTTAGTCTCTAAGGTGCCACAAGTACTCCTTTTCTTTTTACATCATTCAGGGGTATTGATCTTTCACAGCCCTGACTGGTGGTAGTTAAATGGACCTAATCCTCTAGCCTAGACCAGGTTTAACTATCCTTTGTTCTGTAACTGCAGAGATGTTAGTTGCCTGCTTCATCTTAAAGGTCTCTTGGAACATGTTAACCCCTTATGCTAAACAATTTGTCCTTGTATTTAGCTGTGACACTCTGATTACCTTTTCCAAACCTGAAGATCTCTTTAGCTCAAAAGCTTGTCTCTTTCTCCAACAGAAGTTGCTCAAATAAAAGATATTACCTCACCCACTTTGTCTCTCTATAGTGATGGTAGTTAGTTAGTTGTATTGCAGTAGCATTTATGGGCCCCAATCAACTGTCGTGGCCCCATTGTGCTAGGAACTCTCACAACACAAAAGGTCCCTGCCCCAACAAGTTCATAATCTAAATTGTCAAGGACCTTATGGCTTCTAAGTAGCTAAGTAGTTTTTGGTTTACTTGTATGATTCCTTAGCATGAATGGGTGTGGTTACATAGGATGCCACCCAGTAAGGATAGCCAGGTAAGTACCAGTCCGGTGGCAAAAGCCTACCCTACCAGAACAGTAGGATGCCAGTGGCTTAGGATCTACTGATTAAAAGTATTTTTAATGTCTGATGCATATGGGTGTAGTGAAGAGCCATTACTGAAATTCTAAAAAAAATTAGATACTTGGAAGCTTTCAGTGGGTATTTTAAAATGCTTTAATGTAAAATTACAATAAAACAGAACTTTGTCTTATTTCCTAATTCCTTATAAACTTGTTCTAGGATAGTTAAGATGGCTGCTACATCCCAGTTTGCCAATCGATATAGAAAAGATCTGAGCACAGAAACGCTTAGAACAAAAGTTGCACGCAGGAAGTCTCTGATTCAAAAGGAGAACAGACACAAGCAATTTGAAAGGAGCAGACAGTTTGGACTGGCAGATGTCAATGTCCAGTTATCGAAAGACAGGGGACTTCCTAAGCTGGACGAGACAAATGAAGTGCGCTCTCAGGAAAAGACCACAGCTAAACGGAGTGAGTAAAAGCTTATAGTATTGTTCAGCATTAAAATATTTCTTAAATTTCTTTAAGCTGGTTTTATGTCTAAAGAAGCTGTATTTGCAGTCATAGGGATTTAACTATGTGTAGAGGTGAGCATTATAAATTGAATAATGGGAGATCTGAGTCCTTTGGCTACCAGTCCAGTTCTACTGACTATTAATTGGATTAATAGATAAAAGACTAATATACAGTTCTTCCCTTTTTTCCCCCATTTCAGTGATCATAGTTCATTTTTCAACCTGCTTTGGATTTCATGCATATCTTATTGTGGGCACATTTTATTGCTTCCATTTATAAGCTGTCTACGATTAGTAGATGTGTTAATAATGACCACTGTAAATTGTGTAGCCAGCAGCTCAATCATTTGCTCTTATCTCTGGTTTACAACCACCTATAACACCTTCCAATGTGCTTATAATACATACTAATGTCTGTAAAATGCTGTGGAGAACACAGGAATGTTTTGGTATTCTTTTTATTGACCGGATGGGTGACTCAATTTAACCACTGAGTGGCGATACTTGCACCTCCACTACAAAGTGGTGCTGGTTAAGAATGTGGAAAAGAATCAGACATAGCAGGCTGACATAACTATGCTGGCGGAATTCCCGGTTTAGACTGAAGTGGGTCAACAGAAGAATGCTTCTGGGGCCGCTGCTGGCATAGTTATACTGGCAAAAGCTCAGTAGTGTAGACAAGCCCTTACTGTACGGTTGACTCCAGCTCTGGACATACAGCTGGATGTCACAGAGGGTACACTGCAATAAAAAAAACATGTGGCACTGAGTCTCAGAGCCTAGATCGGGGTGGGCAAACTTTTTGGCCCGAGGGCCACATTCGGGTTGCGCAACTGTATGGAGGGCTGGGTAGGGAAGGCTGCGCCTCCCCAAACAGCCTGTCCCCTATCCACCCCCTCCCATTTCCTACCCCCCTCAGATCATCCAATCCCCCTGCTCCTTGACCCCTGACTACGCCCTCCCAAGACCCCCTGTCCCTAACCGCCCCCCAGAACCTCTCCACCTATCCAACCCCCCTCCTCCCGCTCCCTGTCCCCTGACTGCCATCACCCCATCCACACCCCCGTTCCCTGACAGGCCCCCCGGGACTGCTATGCATATCCAACCTCCCCTATCCCCTGATAGCTTCTCCACACACCCCAACCTCCACCCCATCCAACCACTCCCTGTACCCTGACTTCCCCTTGGGACCCCCTACCCCATTATCCAACTTCCCCGCCCCCTTACCGTGCCAGAGCCAGCCACGCTGCTGTGCTGCCCGACAGGAGCGGCAGGCCAGAGCGCTGCCAGCGCAGCAGCGTAACTGCGGGGGAGGGACTAGGGTCTAGCCTCCCTGGCCAGGTGCTCAAGGGCGGGGCAGGACGGTCCTGTGGGCCAGATGTGGCCCACCTCTGGCTTAGATCAATAGACTCGGGCTCATAGAGCTTGGGCTGCGGGGCTGAAAATTTCAGCATATATGTTTGGAACCACCCTCTCTCGCATGGATTTGGGTCCAGGTTCCAGCCCGAACATCTGCTTTAATTTTTAGTCACCACAATCTGAGCCCAAGTCAGCTGACACAGGCCAGCTGCAGCTATGGCTGCCATGTCTTATTGCAGCGTAGATGTACCATAGACAAAAGGGCCTGGTTTAGAACAAGGTATCTTAACAAGAACTGGCTGGAATTAACACATGTGAATGGCAGACCCAGCAACTGGACAATTAACCCCTAATGACTAGCAGCCACATATCTATTCGGGGACACCATCATAGGGCCTAATCACATCAGTCACACTATCAGAGGCTCGTTCACCTGCGCATCTACCAATGTGATGTATGCCAGCAGTGCCCCTCTGCTATGTACATTGGTCAAACTGGACAGTCTCTACGTAAAAGAATAAATGGACACAAATCAGACGTCAAGAATTATAACATTGAAAAACCAGTCGGAGAACACTTCAATCTCTGGTCACTTGATTACAGACCTAAGAGTGGCTATCCTTCAACAAAAAAACTTCAAAAACAGACTCCAGAGAGAGACTGCTGAATTGGAATTAATTTGCAAACTGGAAATTTAGGCTTGAATAGAGACTGGGAGTGGATGGGTCATTACACAAAGTAAAACTACTTCCCCATGTTATTTCCCCTTCGCGCGCTTCCCCCCTGCCCCATTGTTCCTCACACGTTCTTGTCAACAGCTGGAAATGGCCCACCTTGATTATCACTACAAAAGGTTTTCTCCCCCCCCCCCCCCCCCCCCGGTAATAGCTCATCTTAAGTGATCACTCTCCTTACAGGTTTCAGAGTAGCAGCCGTGTTAGTCTGTATTCGCAAAAAGAAAAGGAGTAACCGTGGCACCTTAGAGATTAACGAATTTATTAGAGCATAAGCTTTCGTGAGCTACAGCTCACTTCCGATGAATGCATCCGATGAAGTGAGCTGTAGCTCACGAAAGCTTATGCTCAAATTCGTTAGTCTCTAAGGTGCCACGAGTCCTCTTTTTCTTTTAGCCAAGAGCAAGTTACTTTCTCCATCTCTGCAGGGAAGCAAAGTGGAAAAGTCCCAAGCAGGAGAACAAAGGGCAGGAGATAAGAAGATATTGTGTTAAGTGCACTGCTGTAGATATGCAGGAACTCGGATACAAAACCAGGGCTTTGGAGCTGTGCTCCGGCTCCACTCCAGCTCCAGGCGAAAACCTGAAGCTCTGCTGTTCTGGAGCTGCTCCTGCTCCAGGTTTCGCTCCAAAGTCCTGTTACAAAACAGATTCCAGGAAGGTATAGCATATTGCAGTCATAGGCAATGACTCTGTAGGTCAGGGGTGGGCAAACTTTTTGGCCCGAGGGCCACATCTGGGAATAGAAATTGTATGGCGGGCCATGAATGCTCACAAAATTAGGGTTGAGGTGCAGGCTCCAGAGTTGGGCCAGAAATGAGGAGTTCAGGGTGCAGGACGGGGTTCTGGACTGGGGCGGAGGAGTAGGGTTCTGGGGTGGGAGGGAATGAGGGCTCTGGCTGGGGGTGCAGGCTCTGGGGTGGGGCTGGGGATGAGGGGTGCAGGAGGGTGGATCGAGGGATTCGGAGGGCGGGAGGGGAATCAAACCTGGGGCAGGTGGTTGGGGCGTGGAGAGAGGCTCGGGGTACAGACTCTGCGGCTCCTGGAAGCAGCGGCATGTCCCTTCTCCAGCTCCTGTGCAGCCAGGTGGCTCTGCACGCTGCCCTGTCTGCAGGCAGGTTCCCAGCCAATGGGAGCTGCGGGGGCAGTGCTTGAGGCAGCGCAGCATGCAGAGTGAAGCCTCCTAGCTGCCCCTACGTGTAGGAGCTGGAGAGGGGCCATGATGCTGCTTCTGGGAGCCACGTGGAGCGGCCCCCAACCCTGCTTCTCATCTGGAGCGCCGGAGCAGGCCCATGCTGCAGCTTCCAGGAGCTGTATGGAGCAGCCCCTGACCCTCTCATAAAGCAGCATTATCCATCTGAACTTGTTGAAAGAGTATTTAAATAAAAAAAGAAATTCTAATATCTTTAAAAATTGTGACTTGCTGCTCTGACATTCTTAAGGGTCTTTTTAACCAGGGAGAAACTGACTATATAGAACAAACAGTAAAACTGACTTGCACAAGGCACAGAGTAAACTGAAAAATAAAAATATCTTTCATTTAGTCCTCGTAGGTGATACTTATATCAATAAGTACAAACTTTTCAGATGAAAGTGTCTTTTTTTTTCAAGTTGGCATAAGTATTTAATCTCTCACATAATCACTATCTGATTTGTTCTCCTCAATTACAAAACATTGCAGTTTTTTGGCTGCTTTCACTTCTTTTAGTCTGACTTGCTATGAGATGTACAGATTCTGTGCTTTGTTCCTCATTTGCCTTAGGGTTGCACCTGAATTCCACCGGATGGATACAAGTTTAACTTTTATACTATCTATACTCATCTGTTTTCTCTTGTCTTATATTTAGATTGTAAGCTCTTTGGGGCAGGGATTGTCTTTTTCTTTCATGTTTGTTCAATGCCAAGCACAATTGGGGCTCTGTTCCATGACCAGGGCTCCTAGCACTAATACACAATAAATAATAATAATAATTAATAATAGACAAAACCCTTAGCTGAAACTTGTAATGCAGGCACAATCTCAAAGTAAACGGTGAGGGCAACTTTCTGCTGCAATTCAGCATCATCCTCCTGTATCTTAAATAGGAGAATTCTAAATATTTATCTAGTGACTTATGTAACCTTCCAGGCAACATTAGTATTCTGGTCATGTTGTACTGTAACAAAATTTGAGACAGTAAAGTATCTTCAGAATTTTGTAAAATGTCCATTTCTGTCTTTTCATAGAACAAACTACAAATGCAGCCGTCAATAAAAGTGAAAATGAGCGCAAGGAAATGCTCCAGCGCTACAAAGAGGAAAAAGAACTTCGAAAACTAAAACAACAAAGAGAGAAAGCTAAACGGGGAGTGTTTAAAGTTGGACTTTACAGACCTAATGTACCTGGCTTTCTTCCATTTGTACCACAGAACCCAGTGATAGTCAAGCCAAAGGAGAAGGTAATGAGGAGTAAAATTTGTACCAGTCTTCAATGGCACATGTTAAATAATTTTTATCTTACAGTAAGAAATTCATAGAAATTATACATATTTTTACTAATTCAAAGCTTGAGGACTAACTTCATCACTGGTAAAAAGAAAAGGAGTACTTGTGGCACCTTAGAGACTAACACATTTATTTGAGCATAAGCATCCGATGAAGTGAGCGGTAGTTCACGAAAGCTTATGCTCATATAAATGTGTTAGTCTCTAAGGTGCCACAAGTACTCCTTTTCTTTTTGCGAATACACACTAACACGGCTGCTACTCTGAAACCTTCATCACTGGTGTAACACTAATGGAGTCAATGTTATACCAGTGGTGACTTGCCTTCTTTTTTTATAAGCAAAGTGGAATAGATTTCTATGATGTATAAATTTATATTCTTGAACTAGGACAGAAGCACCTAGAGCTAGTCTGCCCTACAATGGAGTGGAGGCATATACCAGCAAAAGTAATTCTTTTGTCAGTGTAGTTAAACCATGTCCCCAAACAACATAAGCTGTAATGCGAAAGGAATCTCTTGCTAGTATAAGCTGCATCTACATGGGGTTGGTGGTTACATAGTGCTCTCAAGGTTGTGATTAACTAGCATAGCACTACGGGCAAATCTTTGTAGTACAGTAACTCCTTGCTTAACGTTGTAGTTGTTTCTGAAAAATGCGACTTTAAGTGAAACAATGTTAAGCAAATCCAGTTTCTCCATAAGAATTAATGTAAACGGAGGGGTGGGGGTTAGGTTCCAGGGAAATTTTTTTTTCACCAGACAAAAGATTATATTGTGTATATATATACACACACACACAGTATAAGTTTTAAACAAACAATTTAATACTGTACACAGCAATGATGATTGTGAAGCTTGGTTGAGGTGGTGAAGTCAGAGGGTGGGATATTTCCCAGAGAATGCCTTATTGGCTAAATGATGAACTAGCACTCGACTGAGCCCTCAGGGTTAACACGTTAATGTACACTCTACAAGGCAGCATAAATGAAGGGAAGGGAGACAGCATAGCAGACAGAGACACGCACCCTGTGTGAGTGAGAGAGATGCACGTTGCCCCTTTAAGGATGCTGACACCACTCTAAGTACATTGCCTTTTTAAGTAGATCAGCAAGTTGAGACAGCTGCTGCTGCCAGAAAGTCGTCTTCCCCCCCATGTCCCCCTGCTCTATGGAGATGGGGTAAGTGGGGGGCAGGAGCAGGGGGGAGGGGGGACATCCTGACATTAGTGTGCGTGCATGCACACACGCAGCAAGCAGGAGGCTTCTGGGAGTAGCTCCAAGGCAGAGGGCAGGAGCAGCACATGGCAGTGGGGGGAGGGACAGCTGAACTGCCAGCAACTGATAGCCTGCTAGGCAGCTGACACACAAGGAACTTAGGGGAGCAGGAAGCTGACAGGGGGGCACCAGTCTATCCTGGTTCCAAGCCCCCATCAGATAATTCCAATGGGCTGCTCTTTCTGCAAGTAGTGGACAAAGCAGGCGGCTGCCAAACAACATAAGGGAGCATTGTGCAACTTTAAAGGAGCATGTTCTATAATTGATCAGCAATGTAACAACGTTAACCGGGATGACTTTAGGTGAGAAGTTACTGTATACGCCCGTCCTTAGTATGTCAAAGCCTTTTGTTCTTAATTGCTGCAACTGGGGAGAAGGGAAAGGAATATGCTAACTTCTGTTTCTTTGGGGATGTGTCTAGGCTGCTCCTACTTCTGCAAGGATTACAAGATCAAAGGCAAAGAGCCACTCGGAACAAACTGTTATGTCAGCTAGATCTCAGCAGTCCATGGTTTGTCTTCTGGGTTTTTTTTTGTTTACAAATTGAGAGAATTAGATGTGCGTAATAACTGTGAATGTTGTAATTCCTTTAAAATCCCTAGTTTTGGGTCATGTGTACTTTACTGCCGAGCTGACAGTTCTAACTATTGTAAACGAGCTTTACAGATAAAGGTATAAGCACTTGCTTATAGTCCCAAGGAGCTGACTGATTATATGATGCTGCCTGTTTTTATTTCTACCTGCTATATTGCGCTAAAGAAAACTAACTTAGTTCTGTATAAATCAAAAATACTTTCTTAATATTATTTTTTCATAGAAAACAATTGCTCTACTTACCCCAGGGATGATATGTGATCACAAAGGAGAGGTGGTTCATGAGACAATCAGATATCTGGTTCTCGCTATGGAAAATTTTTTGAAAACTGCTGTACTAGCAAATAACATAGTTTACAAATATGTAGGATTTTTTCTGTATGCAGTATAGTTGTGGCCATATCAATCCCAGGATATTAGAGAGACAAGGTGGGTGAGCTAATCTCTTTTATTGAACCAACTTCTGTTGGCAAGACAGAAGCTTTTGAGCCACACAGAACTCTTCGCCACAGACCTGACGCCACAGACCTGTGACTCAAAAGCTTCTCTCTCAACAGAAGTTGGTCCAATAAAAGATACTACCTCACCCACCTTGTCTCTTCAACTTTTTTCTGCTCAGTTCATCTTCCCATGTTTTAAATTCCTCCTCTTACCAAGTCATTCAGTAGCCATTACTTTGGCTTGGAAAATTGGTGAACTATGATGAGCCTTGCATACAGATCTTTGAAGATAAATAACCTTTCCTAATCTGTACTTTCTCATTCTATATTACTTTCTGGCTTCATGGCATAAATGGGTTGAGGACCACCCTGAACACTAGGTGCACCATAGGTGTTTACTTCTACAAAACAGGCCATGGATTTTTATATTCTTATACAGTGGAACAAGATCTCTTGGTTTTTAATGTCTCATTTAAAAGGTCCTCACACGTTACATTGCATACTACTCATTTAATCCTCTAAGGATGAGGGATTGAATTAGCCATAGGTCTAGATCCTAGCTGGGCTCCAGGGATACAAATTTGATGCTTAGAATGCTAACCATTCCTTTCTTTATTCTGCATATTGCTTTGATAATTTTCAGTGATGAAACTAGCAAATGTGTCAACTGAGCATCTTTACCCAAATCTGAAATGAGAACCCTGTTCAAGAATTTTTAAAGACTGACTGTACGCAAGTATCCCACTGCAGCACTTTGGACCTTTGGAGTGATGGGTCCAGGACCCAGTTCGGTTTTATTTTGTCAGCAAGAATGAGTTCAGAGTTGTTTTTGTCTTGCACCTTTCATGTCTAACTTGATTATCACTTAATACTTTCTCTCAATTATACTGTGTGCTGTTTACTTGACCCCATGTTCTGCTTCGTTATGACTTGCTTCTTTACGGACTAAAGTACTTTGTGCATTTCAGATGCAGTTAGTTCTGACATCTTTCATGACTAACTTTCTCTGCTTTGAACGATTCTTCAGTATTATAATACTGTCTTGCTGTTGGTTTAATCGAACGTTGTATTTGGACTATCTACCATTTTTGGGCACCAGCTGTATACTTTTGGGGGCAACTTAATTTGAAATAATCTTTGAAAGAGGTCACACTTTGACTCTCTAACAATCCTGTCTTACATAATGTGAATTTACATATGAAGGATCTCTACTCATAACTTTCACTTCATGTACTAAAAGTTGTCTGAGAATTGGCATCTAACTTACATTACATGTGCATAAAGGTCCAGCAGAAATCAGTACCCACTTCCAAAGTAATTTAGAAACCCAGTTCAAGGACTCACTTCACCCTTTACCCATCCAACTGAGAAAGGGTCAGAAGTATAATGTAAAATTGAGAGAAGTGTCAAAAATGAGCTGTTTTGGTTCCCTTAATCTCTCATTTTAAACACTTAAAATCAGTGTGACACTAATCAGGACTTTCTAGAAGAGGTACAAAGGAAATATGAAAGAAGGGGAAAGAATTAGTCTTCCTTATTTTTAGAAAGGTGAAGTTTCACAAAACATACTTTCTTTGTAGATCTATGCTGACCATGCTACCAATGGGCATAGTGTGCGCCCTACCGAAACCGGACGCAGACAGACATGTGCAGACAAAGTGACTGAAAAAAAGAAAGGTAGGAATGTAAAATGGTTTGGAATGTGAAAGTGGACACTGGGTTAAAAGGTCATAGCACTGGGACATGGATTGCCTACCATATTACTAGCCATGAAAAAGTGAATTTTCAGTCTAATTTACTTTTTTCCTATTTGCATTTTTATTTTTTTACAATTCACTCTGCTTGAGCAAAATGGACTGCTCAGTTTCACTTTGAATACTGCAGGGGATGTTATTTTCAAATTGTCTTGTTAAAACTAATGAAAAACATTGCTTATACACTTTGTAAAAGCCTGTGCTCCAAAAATAACTAGTCCACCTAATTTCCATTTAAGTCCACACTTCCAGCACAAGTCAGGCAGGATTTCCCCTAGGTCTTGATGTTTTAACTGAGTCACCCCTCTCCAGACCAGTAGTACCTATGCCGTCCCTGTGTTCAAATGTTAGATTTTTTTTTTTTTTCCCTGACCACAGTCAGTGAAGTAGTGCCCATCGGCCAGACTTCAGCCATGCCTGATCTCATGCAAAGCACTCCAGCATCCAAGCCCCTCTCTTTTGATATCCTTTGATCATTTTCTTTCTTTGGTTGTGCCTTGAGAAGGATTTCAGACTAAGACTGTTTTTTAATTTGACACTGGCTGTAGCTTGCTGCATGTTTTCATGCCTCCAGGCTTTCATTCTCTTTCCGTATGTCCCTATTATACCTTCTCTTGCCCTATGTTGTGGCTCCATTGTATAGTTAGTGCATCTTTACCCAAATCATAGTTTGCCTTCATAGTTTTGGAGCAAAGCTGGAAGTTCTAATTATTGTGAACAATCGGTGTGCAAAATATGCTCAACACCACTAACTTCAGTATAGATTTGGCAAAAGGCTTTAATACAGCCAGGTTGCTGTTTTCCAGTCCCAAGTAGGTTGCAAATTAGATTGGTAAAAAAACAGTGAAATTTTTACCAAAAAAGCTGCTCAAACCAAGATAATGTGCAAATATAGGGGTTTTTATTAAGTAGTGTGGACTAAAAAATCTGTCCATAGAACATCTTGTCATTGAAACAGAAAAGCTTTAGAGAATACAGATGTTAATGTAGAGACCATGTTTTGCAAGTGTCGCACGCAAAGTGTAGTCCTTTTCTGAAAAAGATAATGTTATAATGTGTGAATGAGTTTGTTCAAACTGAAGTTCCTAAAGTGGTTCAACACATTGAAAAATGGTTCTGAAGAGAGCAGGCTAAATGGCTTACAGATTAAACAATTTGCCTTGCATGCTGGAGGCAGGAGTTCATGCCCCTTGTGAGATATTAGGGCAATTAGATAAATGTGGCAGTATTTGGTACTGGTTGCATTGGTCAGTGATATAATGTGACCCTAAGCAACCACATACGTTAAGAAATGGTTCTTGCCAACAGAATCTGTCTAGTTATTGGACTTCCTGTGTGATGGCTCCATACGCTTGCAACATGTATTTAGAGAGAGTGATTTCAGAGTAGGCACTGGTCCTTAAATATCACTGAGATATAGGTGCCTTAAATACCTTAGATAATTTGTCTATAATTTTCAAACTCACTTAAAAATCTGAGTAGTTTCCAGCATGGGTTGTTTTAAATCACTGATTTTAATTATTTAAATCGGCAAGTAGCAAACCTTGATTTAAATAATTGATTCTAGTTATGCTTTCTATTAGTACTTTAGTTATTTTCTTAAAAGGTTCATAATTTACAAGATAACAATCTGAGTAAAAAGTCAGTTGTCAAGCTGCATTTAGAAATTGTAATTCAACTAAAACCATGCACAAACAGCATTTGAATATTGTTTTTCATTAAATAAAACTACCGTACAGTTGGATACTTAAGAAAAAAGTGAAACTAAAAAATCCTAATAAGCTTTTCTGTACAATGGGGGGTGGAGTACTGTTTGGGAAAAACAAAATACTAACATTGATTCCATTATAAAGATGGAAAATGATATAGATACTTGATGCAGTATATGACAAATATTGTCATTTTTTTAAAGCTTGACCTCAAAAGTTACCATGTTTTTGCTTATAAAAAGCAGCCTTTAACTTGTTACTTAGTGTGTAATAGAAAGGGCAAGTAGACTCAGCATATTTTTAATTTTTTTCAATGGTTTTAATAGGTGATAGTAAATTTAGGCCTTAGCCTAGCTTGTCATAAATTTACTTGTAAACAGATTTATTTTTGTTAAAAAGCATATGATTTATTTTTTAATAAATCAATAACTTTTATCCACTCAGATCCTAGGCTAAAGCTTTTTGCCTGAAAACTGTATTCAAAGACTTATTCTTAGAGGAAAGATGGCTTTGTGATTAAGGCACAAGTTTGGGACTTGGGAGGTCTGGGTTTAATTCTGAGCTCTGCCATGTTCTTCCTGTGTGAGCCTGGGCAAGTCACTCTTTGTCAAGTCCTTGTCTGTAAAATGAGGATAATATTCACTTTTTTTGGTCTGGTCTATTTGTATTGCAAACTTTCAGGACCAGGGATTCTTACTGTGCATATGTACTGTGTCTATTGCAATGGGCTTTGATCTCCATTAGGGTTTCTAAGCACTGCCATAATACATTCTGAGGGTTTGTGCGGTCTTTGGCAACTCAAAGCACTATCCTGATGCAAGGATTGATCTCTGCCCTCAGTGCTCCAGAAGCACTAACTGCTTTAGCATAGAGAAAAGTCTGGCGACCTGCCATCCAGTGCTGATGCCAAAGCATTTACCACTGGCTTTTATAAAACCGGAACTTTGGACCTATACTGATTGATGATACTGTTTTAATGTTGCCTCCTTGCAAGTTATGGTGAAATAGCCTTGGGAATTATGATATTCCTTGCAGTGGTGGTGCAACCTGAAGTCCCTACAGCCTCAAATGTAAGAATCACCAGATCAACCTCCTCTACTCTGACCAAACAGATGTCAAAGCCAGCTACGACCATGAGTAAGTGAAGCAGTAAGACTCCTATATTCCTGGTGTTCATAGAAAAACTATTTCAGCTTGTACAGCTAAGACTTAGTGTTCAGCGGTGGCACAGAAAACTTAGTATCAAACTGACATAGAAAGGAAGGGTCTAAATGTTGAAATCAGAAATTTCTCCTGTGAAAGAAGGCCTTGTAACTGCAGCCTCTATTTCAATGTTTAATTCAATATGAAAAAGTCAACTTTAGAGTGAGTTGGGGGAAATACAGTAATATGGAAGTATTTATACCTTATGTTAATTAAAGGCTGGCACACCTGTGCTTTTTCTTATCTGGCTTAATGTCCTACTAGTTGGTTGTATAGCCATTAAAATATTTAGGTTATAAATTCTCTATCTAGTAACAGAAATCAAAAGAAATACATTGTCCGAGGTAAGGGCTGCTCTCTTCATCAGTGTTTGTATGTTGCCCAGAACAGTGGGACCCCAATCTTCAAGGCTCTGAGAGAGAAATGTTTAATAATGTTATCCCTTCTTGTCCTCAAGATAGCTGTCAGAATGTAACACTTTCTTTCACGCTGTCCATTATGTATGGAAGTATCCCCTGAATTAAACGGGCCACTACCGCTTTTGTGATCATATGGATGACTAACATCAAGTAATCATGCATGACTTTTAATCCTAGTATGTCCATATAGCAAGAAGAAAGTAGAAAAAATTCTGTACTCAAAACTATTTGACAATGTCACTTCAATCTTTAAGGAAATACTGCAGTGTTTATTTTGAGTATTGTCATTTTATCTGGGGAAAGCTGGAGTACTATAATTCCTTAGATATTTCAGTATTAGCCCAACGGGGAGCTAAAAATCCTTTTAAAGACTAACATCTTGTGTTTTGGAGGGAGGAGAAAAATCTGATATTGGATCTTAGTAGCGTGGCTCTTGTCATGCTGTTAAATTCTAGAGCATCTTTTTGTATAAACTGTACAACTTTTCTTTAACTACTCCCTGTCTGTAACCATTGTGATATGCCATTATTTTTTGTTTGTTTTTCATGCTTCTATAATAATTTGAAACCTTCTGATGAAAGATGTTGTATAAATAAGTTATCTGTTTTAATTGGCATGGAATTTGTTCAGCCTTAGGTAACCAACAACAAAAAAAGTCAACAAGTAGAGGAAAACAGCAGAAAGAGGTCAAAGCTGAGAATGTAGAGGTATGTTACTTGCTATTTGTAAATATGAAAATTGAACAAAGCATATTAACATTCAAGAGTGAGCTGTAACTCACGAAAGCTTATGCTCATATAAATTTGTTAGTCTCTAAGGTGCCACAAGTACTCCTTTTCTTTGTACTATGTAGGTGCTGTAACTGAAATAATGACCACTGCTTTGACTCATGTCTTCACTGGTCTGTTTGCAACTTACAGGTTAATTTGTAACTACTGTTGCATTGCCTTTTTTTTTTAATTATTAATATATTTAGTCTTAACTCTTCACATTGGGAAGTTTCAGAACTTTCTGCTTACAACCAAACTTTAAATATTCGATGTGAGCAATATTAATCCAATTTTAGTATTCTTCTTTAAAAGACCACTGCCCTTGCTACTCTGATCAGTTTGTTACCATAAACATCGTCTTGAGATGTATTTAAGTAGACATGGGAACTTTGTATGGAATAGGGTCTTGGTGGGGGGGGGGTGTGTGTGTGTGTGTATATACACACTCTTCCAAAACAGTTTCTCAGAATTGGCATATATCGTTTATAGCAATGTACAGATTAAAAGTTTGGCCATATGCTTTTATAGAAGAGCACGTGCACCCTTACATGAGCTTTATATGCACATCAGTAGTTTTTTAGGCAAGTTGGGTTGCATGCAGAAGTATTCTGCAAAAATCCTAGACTTGTACACGCACATCAGGCGTTTCGTGCATGGAATTTGTGAACAAAATTGCATGTATGCTTTTAAAAATAAATGGGCCTAATTTTTTGTTATAGGCCAAGCCTACCAGGCTTTTTGGGAGTCTTAGTTAATATCTGAGTGTCATACTGCTGTGTGGCTTTTAACTGGTATCTGCAAGATACTTGACTGAGATAGAGTTTTAAACACAAATGTAGCTACAGAATTGGCATGTTCAACTAGTTTTTATGTGATCAAATGTACAGTGTAATCATGCTTTTTCAAAAACTCATGGAATTCCAAAATGTTTTGGAGAAGTTTTCTGGTTCAGATACTCCTGTGCGTTGTCAGCACATCTGGCCAAATCCTTCTTGCTTTACATGTGTAACCACAGTGACTTAGTTACTGGTCATCAACCCTAATTTAAATTAGTACAGA
The DNA here is from genome assembly GCF_009764565.3 of Dermochelys coriacea. Classification (NCBI taxonomy): domain Eukaryota; kingdom Metazoa; phylum Chordata; order Testudines; family Dermochelyidae; genus Dermochelys; species Dermochelys coriacea. The sequence continues at coordinate 120,188,052 of NC_050073.1, forward strand.
GGCATTTATCTGGAATATCCAGATATTCACTTTCTATATGCACACACAAAACTTCACTTGCTGCGTCATAAGGAAACAGCATGCAGAGTACCTTGTTGCTTTACTACCACTTCAAAATTTAGCATAATACTCCATTCCTCACTGAAGACTGTACTGAGAGTTAAATAAAATGGTTTTTGAATTGAGTGAACAAGTGTCTGAACAAGCTTTTCACGCTTAGATAACTGAACAGAATTTCAGAAGTTTCAAACAATCATCTTCAGATTGAGAGGAGCATCTCAAAAAAAATCTGTCATCTTTCTGTGCCAAAAGCTTAACCCACTGAAAATGGGGACTAGAATAAGCCATCCTAACTATAACACACATTCTTTTTAGAGCTATTACTGCTCTCCTGCTGGTAATAGCTAACCTTAAGCGATCACTCTCGTTACAGTGTGTATGGTAACACCCAATGTTTCATGTTCTCTATGTATATAAATCTCCCCACTGTATTTTCCACTGAATGCAGCCGATGAAGTGAGCTGTAGCTCACGAAAGCTTAAGCTCAAATAAGTGTTAGTCTCTAAGGTGCCACAAGTACTTCTTTTCTTTTTGCGAATACAGACTAACACGGCTGCTACTCTGAAACCATTCTTTTTAGGGAGGTTGCAGATGTGTATTCCACTCAGGTGTGCTGGAGAACTTTGCCTAGTGGTACCTGTAGGGGCAGTACTGTAGCCCCTTAGCCCCTCCCAGGGTTATTTAAGGGTGGTGCCACCCAAATCCCCTCAGTTCCTTTTCACCACCTGCCACTAGAGTCGGAGCATTTGATGTGGTAGTTTACCTCACTCTGTTTATCTGTTTTTTTGGGCCTTTATTGTATATAGGTAAGTTTAGTAGTATGCTTAGATTGAAGCATAGTAGGTAGGATAGACAGATAGGGTATGTCTACACAGCAAAGAGAAACCCATGGCTGGCCTATGCCAGTTGACTCGGGCTCCTGGGACTCGGCCTGCAGGGCTCTTTCACTGCTGGATAGACTTCTGGCTCGGGCTGAAGCCCGAACTCTGGGACCCTCCCACCCTGCAGGGCTCTAGGGTTTTTCTTTGCTATGTAGACATACCCATAGTTTAACCCAAGGGTTAAACCTTGTCAGTCATGTGGGGTGTCTGTCCCCACTAGTTACCCTCACGCGTGGTGTTTGTGCCTGGGAAAAGCGCACATCTAAAGAAGGGAATTCCATCTGCCAAGTCCTTTAAAAAGGACAAGCTATTTGCATCCAAAGCGCAGCACCTTCTAGAGCAGGCCATGAGTCGTTCTCCCCCCCCCGCCCCCCACTCCCTTGGTACTAGGGATCTCCACAGACTGTCCAGTCCTGCACTCTCATTCAGAGATGACATGTTGCTTCCAACACAGTCTGGTGCTTCACATAACAGAAAGGAGGGGGATCATTCACCTTCCTCTAGTCCTCCGAGGAAGAGGTTCAACAAGATGGACCGAGACCATTCCAGGACTCGGGGATTTCTCTTCATCTTCTAAGAGAAGTGGCTGGCACTATAATTCCTCCAGTATGCAGGATGGAGCTGGGCTGTCTCACTGCTTCCCAGTATCACAACGAGATGAGTTGGACACTGTACTACCATCTCCAGTATTGGCCATGTCATCTGTTAAGTCCAATACCGATGATGTCAGCATTGGCGCTGACTACGCCGTTGGCATACCAGTTGGTGTCAGACCTGCTCTGCCTTTTCTAGCCTGATTCCCCAATAATTCAAGAGCATTCGGCAGCCAGGGATGCTGCTTCTGCTGTGCCCTCAGCACCATGTGATCTGATGGCAGAGATGTCTTGTTTGTCAGCACCGTATTCTACTCTGCCTAAGACTTGGAGTTCAGAGTTGTGGTCAACATTCTTTTTTCTTAACAAGCAGCCTACTGGTACAGATGCTTTCTTCAGCACCGACTCTGTCTTTGCTGCTGACCATATTTTTGGGATTGGTACCTGTGATGGGTTCCCTCCCTGGGGTGCCACCTGGAACTGGGGTACCACTGAGCCTGCCTGATCCACCAGCTTGGGCTCCCTTTTCACCCTATAAGGGTGTGACAAGATGCAGACATGCTCCCGGTCTCACCAGCACACAGGTAGGGACACACTTAGCTGCAGCTACACACACAGATACTGAGATCAGCTCTGCATGGGAAGGCTCAGCTAATACACCTCCCAGTTCCTAAGGTACGCACCCCCCTTTGGAGGGTAAACCCAAAATTATACTGTCTTGCGCTGCACCAGGAACTGTACAGCATAAGCTCATAACATTCACCCCTTCCCTCAATGTGGAGAGAGAGATTTGGCTTTCTGTCCCAAGTTACAATTTCCACACAGCGGTTTTAGGCAAAACAAAAACAAGTTTATTAACTACAAAAGAGATTTTAAGCGATTATAAGTGATAGCAAACAGATCAAAGCAGATTATCTTAGTAAATAAACAAAACCACAAACTGAGCTTAACACACTAGATAGGTAGGATATGAATTACCAAATTCTCACCGTGAGTGATAAACAGGCTGGTAGATTCTTGAGGTACAAGCTGCCTTGGCTTTCCCAGGTTTTCATACAAAGGCTAGCAATCCTTTAGCTGGGGACCATCACTTGCTCCTGTTCAGTCTTTGTTCCTCAGGTGTTTCCAGGTGTGGTGTTATAGGGGGAGTAAGGTACCATCATGATCTCATTGTCGCCCTTTCATATTATCTTCTCACTTGCTGGAAAGCTCTTTTGCTGTGACCTGGGTCACAGTTCCCATTGTGTAGTGTTATCGCTGAGAAGTTTCTATTGTACGCAGTTCCTGGGGTAATCCTTGTGCTTGTGTGCATTTCCTCAACAAGCCATTAATATTGTTTGGCCTTTTTACTGTTGTATTCAAAAGGCTGCTTGTGGGCGTTTTCAACCTCAAAACGTGTTTCAGTAACACATACATAAACTTCAAAACTGCACATACAATCTAATGAGATATTAATGTCTAGTAGATCAAGAGTTTTAGAATACCTCACAAGGAATATTTTTGTACAAAACATATCCTAATTACATGACAGTGGTGAAGATTGGGGTGCCAGGGTGTCACAGTACCTCCTTCGTTTGCTTTAGTATTGTGTGGAATTGTGATGCCTCTCTTGGTACTCCGAGGCACCAACTGCTCATTCATCCTTGGTACTGATGCCATTTCCGTATTGGTTTTTGGATGAGGTATGTCATTTGCTTGCCCCATTGGGGATTGCTCCTCCTCTACCAGTGGACAACTTGCTAGTCTTGTTGAGACAGAGTTTGGGGACATCTTCCACTTCTCCCTCGCCTTTTGAAGCACTGTTCTCGGAAATCCTCAGGACCATCCTCAGATCGCTGTCTGTATAGAGATTGGCACCATTCTCGCAGTAAGGATAGGGGCCCCTGCCCTAGTACCTACTGGTAACCAATGCCTTATCCCTATTCCCAGTTGCCTCTTTGGAATCCTTAGTACAGTCCTTGGTCTGCCAAATCATATTTTTTGATGTAGTCCAAGGCAAGGTTGCCGATTCTGGCTGCAGTTTCTTGTCCTGAGTCACCTCTATTACATGCATAGTCTGAGGTCATTCCTCCTGACTGGTCCAGACTGATTCTCTCATACAGGAGCTTCTGTTGGCCCTGCACTCTTCCTCATCCTCTCCAGGTGACCCTTCCTTATCTGTTCCTGAGATTTTAAGGATTTCCTGAGGTGTATGGCTTCTGCCTTGGGCGTTCAGGCAGAGTTCATGCAGAAGAAGACACAAGTTGCTGGATATTCTCCAGGTGTCAACTCCAGGGATGGTGGCTCTCCAGGTAAACTAAGCCTTCTTGGAGTTTGCGAAGTCCTTGCGGAATACCCCAGCTTCATTACCACCTACAGCAAAGCATTCTGAGAAGCGCTATAATGTTCTCATGCAGGGATTCAACTGCTTCTGCTTCCATCAAGCCCCTAACTCTCTTATGGTAACAGCATAAATGACTGATCGTGACAGGGGAGATATGAATCCACCCCCAAGAACAAAGAATCTAAGAGGCTGGACTTGCCGGAGGTGGAGGGTGAGAAACTTACATGACTATCATAACAAATGTGCATTGTAAATCAGCAGGCAATGTTATGGACTTGTCTTCACAAATAGCAGCACAGCTGCACTGGGGCAGCTGCTCCACTATAGCACTTTAGTGAAGGTGCAGTTACTAGGCTGACAGGAGAGCTTCTGCTGTGGGCTTAGTTAATCTGCCTCCCCGAGAGGCGATAGCTATGTTGGTGGGAGAAACTCTCCCTCTGACATAGCATGGTCTACACCAGGTGCTAGGTTGATATCACTATCGCTCAGGGGTGTAGATTTTTTTTACACCCCTGAGCGACGTAGTCTTTATGGTAGACCTGGCCTAAATATGACTTCATCAATTGAGACATCTCAAAATTCAAGCCAGAAACATCCAGGGAAAAAATTAAGGTGGTGTGTTTGGAGAGGGCCATCTGATGGCCAAAACTTCATTGCATTTGGCCCTGGTTATGGTGGATGCCTCTTTTAGAATTACAGTAGAACGTCAGAGTTACGAAAACCAGAGTTATGAACTGACCAGTCAACCAAGCACCTTATTTGGAACGGCAGTATGCAATCAGGCAGCAGCAGAGACCAAAAGAAAGCAAATATAGTACAGTACTGTGTTAAATGTAAACTACTAAAAAAATAAAGGGAAAGCTTAAAAAAAATTGTCAAGGTAAGGAAGCTGTTTCTGTGCTTATTTCATTTAAATTAAGATGATTAAAAGTAGCATTTTTCTTCTGTGTAGTAAAATTTCAAAGCTGTATTAAGTCAATGTTAAGTTGTAAGCTTTTGAAAGAACAACCATAACGTTTTGTTCAGAGTTATGAACAACCTCCATTCCCGAGGTATTTGTAACTGAAGTTCTACTGTATGGCATCAGCTGTGACTATGAGAAGGGCCTTATGGTTGCAGAATTCTGGCATAGTTCCTGACGTTCAGCAGTGTATAAAGGACTTATCTTTCAATGGTCATATTTTGTTTTTGGAGAGAACTGATGAGACTTTACATTTTGTTTAAGGATTGCTGGGCCACTTTGTTTCCTGGGGGTTTAAACCCTGTCCAGAAGGAGGCATAATTACGGAAGTCAGCAGCAACAGTACTGCTCACAGCCATTTTTCAGGCAGTAATCTTTCCCTGTTAAGCAGCAGGACTCCTAGGAAAGGACATAGATTGCAGAAGAGGAAGCCTTCTGTGTCTAATTTTAGCTAGCAAACCCAGCCCATTGTCCTCCATTGAGTAAGTATCCATTTTGACTTTCAGGTCCAGGACAGTATTCCATTTGTGACTTCTGTGCCCCCATCTCTTCAGTTTGGGAATAGATTGTCTTGCTTTTATGGTGGTGCTTGGGATACAGTAACCCCTGACAAATGCGTCCTAAGCACCTTCGGATTATACCTTTCAGTTCCTCTGCATCTCTCCTACCCTGTCCCTCCTCAAGAACTCTTCTTGTGAGCCAGTTTTTCTTCAGTTGGTCTAAATTCTACATGCTTAGAGAGAGCTATAAAGGAGGTCCCGCTGCATCACTGGGGAAAGGGATTACATTCCCGATATTTCCTGGTCCCCAAACCCAAAGGAGAGATGAGGCCAATTCTTGATCTCCACAGTCTTAACAAATGCATCAAATACGTGTAATTCCATATGGTCACTCTAGCAATGATCCTTTTTGCATTAACTCATAACTGGTTTGCTGCCCCAGATCTTCAAACGCTTATTTCCACATGGTGATTTTCTCAAGCTATAGGAAGTTTGAGACTTGTCATAGTAGGTCAACATCAGTACGCTGTGCTTTCCCTTGGCCTATCCTCAGCTCCTCGTGTTTTTATCAAATGCATGGTGGTAGTGACTGCATACCTCAGGAAAAGAGCAATTCACAACTTCCCGTATCTGAACAACTGATTAGTGAGGGTCAAGTCAAGACAAGTCCTCTTGCATGTTCAGTTCACATTGTTACCCAGGGTTTTCAGAACCCAAAGCAGTGGCAACTTAACTGTTTCACTCCAGGCGGTGTCAGGAATAAATCAATGGGAACACAGTGCTTCCGGATGATGAAAATTGATAAAATAAGCATGCTCTTATCTAAAACTACTATTTCTTAAATTTAAGCACACAAAGACATAAGCAATAGGTTTAGAACATTTCAAATGATTACCTAGAATCTGAGATTGTAGTGAGTAATCAGCAGCAGGTCAGCAATAGATGCTTGCTTTCCTGCCAGGGAGTATGGTGTCAGGAAAAAGTCTCTCGGGATAGCTTCAGAGAACTGTTCTAAAGTACACTCTATTGTCTTTTTATAACTAACTTTTACAAAACACACAGCTCATAGTAACCCCTACAGTTTCATCACCTCTCCTAACTTCAATAAACTACTTATCAACAAAACAGTCCTAACAATCTTAGTCATAATAAGCTTCTGTATTAAAGGCGCCCAAACTCAATGTCTCCATCCACTTATTTTCTTTCAGTCTCAATTTGTTGAGTCTTTTCTCCCCTCCCATTCTGGTTAGCAGAAACTGCAAGCGTAAAGCTAGTATTTGACCTTGTCTCCAGAAGCATGGCTTGTCCAAATTAACCCTTAACGATGTGGTGGTCTATTTTATTAATTCATGGTGGCTGAATGCACACAATATGGATGCAATTAACTTGATCAAATTCTGGCGTAACATTCCCCTCAATTCCAGGGCAACAGCACTGCACCTTTTTCAGTTATGTGGATCTGATCTTAAATGAGGGGACGTTAAACATCAATACCAACTCAAAAGATCAAGTTCATTGGGGGCCTACTAGATTCTATAAGATATCGAGGGCATTCCTACCAAATGAGCAATTCCAGGCAATTCGTTGCTTGTGTCTCTCTGCTTTCACACTTCTACTGCCATCTAAGTGTGCCTGAAGTTGTTAGGTCATATGGCTGCATGCACTTACATGGTCCACATGCAAGATTTCATATTTGTCCTCTTCAAACCTGGTGGAAGTTGCTCTGTTGCCCAAATTGTCAGGTATTGGATGGGCTGGTCCAAGTACATCCAGTGATTCTGAACTCCCTTCAGTGGTGGACAATTCAATGCAAAGTATACCAAGGTGTTCTCTTTGCTTGTGTTCTCCCCACATCCCTTTAGAGAGGATCATAGTGACAGATGCTTCCACAATAGGTTGGGCAGCACATCTGGGGGAATTGAAGATACAAGGTTTATTGACAGAGCAGTAAGCATCTCTTCATGTCAACGTTGTGGAGCATCGGGCCATTTACAATGTATGCAAGATATTTCAAGTGCAGATTGCATCACAGCAGTTCACGTACTCACTAACAACATTACCAGAATGTATTATGTGAATAAATGGAGGAAACTACTCCAATCAGCGTCATCAGGGGATGATAAAGTTCTGGCAGTTCTGAATCAAAGAGAACATCATTCCCACAGCTGCTCATTTACCAGAGACCCAGAATCGCTTGGCCAATCATCCAGCAGGAATTATCACAAATGGTCTCTGAAGAGCAGTATACTGAGGACCATATTCACAGAATGGGATATTCCTGCTATTGACCTGATTGTGACAGATGACAAGAAGTGCAATCAAGTTTGCCCTCGAGCAGGTCTCAATCCAGATTCCTTAGCCAATACCTTTCATGTGAATTGGGGATCAGCACTGATGTATGCTTTCCCCTGATCCCACTCATTCCTGGGTCATTCTCAAGCCAAGGATGGATCATGTCAGACTAATTCTTATAGCACCAGTTTGGCCAAGACAATGTTGGTTTTCTAACCTCCTCTGTCTTTGTCCACACATTCCTCTTCCTTGTTGACCCTATTGACTCAGTTCTGTGGTCAGATTTCACATCCAGCACTGAGCAGTCTGCCCCCAGCATGAATACTAGTATGGTTAGATAAAGAAAACTGCTCAACTGATTCTGCTTAGCAGCAGATAGCCCTCCACAAGGGCCTATCTATTTGGAAAAGTAGAAACATTTTCCCATTTGATGCCTAGCCCGGGGGATTCAACTGATGCAATCCTGCATTCAGGACATCCTGGAGTACCTGTTACACCTTCAGTCCTCTGTATCTCAGTTTGTTGAGGGTCCATGTGACAGTGATTTCAGCATTTCATCCTGAAGTCCAAGGACAATCAGTTTCCTTGAACTCCATAGTTTTCAGATTTCTGAAAGGGGTCACTTGTCTCTTTCTACCAGAGAAGAAAGTGAGACTTAATACTGTGTTAGCCCCCTTATGGGTTCTCCCTTGGCAACTTGTTCTCTGCCTCTCCTAGGCAGAAAGACAGGGTTTCTTGCAGCCATAATTTCCGCAAGAAGAGTTAGTGAGCTGTAGGGCCCTGATGGCAGACCCTCTAAATACTCAGTTTTTCAAGGACAAGATTGCCTTGACACTTCATCCTAAGTTTTTAGTCTCAGGGGGTGTCACTATTTCATCTTAGCCAGAATGTTTACTTACCCATATTTTTTCCAAAATCTCATTTAAATGCTAATGAACAGTGTCTTCATTCCTTGGATGTGAGACAATGCATGGCATTTACTTGGTAAGAACTAAGCCATTTTGTTTCCTTGTCTTTTTATTTCCTTTGCAGATTGCAAAAGTGTCAAGCGCTCTCTATGCTGGCAATTCCAAGGCAGATAACATTCCATGTTACAACCGCTTGTTATGGGATAGCTCAGACCCCGCCTGTGCAGAGATTAAGAGCCCATTTGACAAGGTCCCAAGTGATGTCGATTGCATTTCTTAGTGACGTTTCAATATTGAATATTTGCAGGGTTGCTACATAGTCTTCCATACATATTTTTACCATGCATTATGCTGTTACGTCTGCGTTCAGACCAGACATGAATTTTGGGAAGGCAGTCTTGTTGTTGCTCTTTAAGGAGATTTCAAGCCCCACTTCCTTCTGATATTGCTTGTGAGTTACCTGAGTGGAATACATGTCTGCAACCACTCAAAAAAGAAAAGATTGTTACTTATCTGTACTGTAATTGTTGTTCTTTGAGAGATGGGTGCAGACTTATATTTCCTGATTCACCCTCAGTCCCCCCTGCCTCAGAGACTCAGTTCTTGACATTCAGTATGAAGAAAGTGACGGGGAGCAGGGCAGCACTGTCCTTAAATAACCTGGGGAGGGTCCACAGTAGTGAGCACCATCCCTTTGGGTACTGCTAGGCAAAGTTCTCTAGCTTTGGTGCACTTGGCATGCACATATCTGAGTGGAATACACATCTTCATACACATCTTAAAGAACAACAGTTGCAGCACAGATAAGTAACAGTCTTTCAGGATTCCAGTGCTATAACTTAGGATGGAGGCCTTCATTCTGTCTATTGCTTGGCTAATGTGCCTAAGTATTGGCAGTACACTCACCCTGTAACATCACCAATATCTAGGCAGAACAGGCAAGTTGAGGATGAAATGTAAGCCTCAAACTCAAAAAGCAAGGGAACTCCGTTACCGTAAATAAGACTTAAGGAGGATTAGGTCTAAATTTAATCTTCTAGAGCAGTGGTTCTGAACCTTTCCACACTACTGTACCCCTTTCAGGAGTCTGATCTGTCTTGTGTATCCCAAGTTTTATCTCACTTAAAAACTACTTGCTTAGAAAGTCAGACCTAAAAATATAAGTGTCACAGCACACTATTACTGAAAAATTGCTTACTTTCTCATTTTTACCATATAATCAATTGGAATATAAATATATAGTACTTACATTTCAGTGTATAGTAAATAGAGCAGTATAAATGTTTAATTGTATGAAATTTTAGTTTGTATTGACTTCGCTAGTGCTTTTTATGTAGCCTGTTATAAAACTGGGCAAAAATGTAGATGAGTTGATGTACCCCTTGGAAGATCTCTGCGTACCCCCAGGGATACGTTTACCCCTGCTTGAGAACCACTTGACAGAATTTCTTTCCATAAATTATCTTGATTTATGGACGACTCCAACTACTGGTCACTTCTCTTAACATACGTATTTGTCCCAAAAATGTGATCTGTATTGTTATCTAATGACTAAAGTCCTGTAGTACTTCCAATAATATGGACTAAAGTTGAAATAGAAGTGACAATAACCTCAACTTTTCATTTCTACTATAAGAACTGGTTTAAATGTTTGTTTGTTTTTTCTACCTTGTGCTATTACAGGCATTTAAACATGAAGTGGAAGGAAATACTTTGGTGGATCAACTAACTGAAGTCTCTGTCAGTAACTCTAAAAATCCAACATCAGAAGTCCATCAGGAAGAGACCCTGCTGGAAAAGGAAAACATACCAGTGACACACATACCGGTTCCATTGAGACAGAGAACACGTTCTTTTGCTCCTCAGAACTTTGTGTTTCAGCCCCTAGATGGTTTAACAACTTATAAAGTTACCCCCATGACTCCTTCCAGGGCAAATGCATTTTTGACCCCCTGTCTCTCCTGGAGCCCTATGAAAATTGAAGCGTAAGAATTCCCTCTTCTAACAACTTTGCTTCCATTACAACTTAGACCTTGGTGATGAAAAGGGATTCAAGTTGCAATGGCAATTCTGCTGTGGAAATGTGTCGAATGTTAAACTGTAGCAGTATGTCAGCTGAAGGATATCTGACATTTAATGAAATGCTTTCTGATCACTACCCACCAAGCCTATATTTGACTGTGTAATGGTAAAGGAAACCATGGTCTATAATCATGTGCCTTTAGAAGTAGAGCTCTCTGCAGTCTCTTGATATATGCTATGAAATACACACTTGTTGCTTTTTAGAAAAATTAGTTTGAATTCTCAAGGCACAAATGTTTAACATTTAGATTTGATTAACTGTACTTAAAAATGCCTTGTTCCTATAATGTAGTATATTATTGGCCATGTTAGCCAATTTTAAGGCATGCCAAGTAACTTCCTAACTTTTCTATTCCTTAGTAATATTTCTAAAGAAGAATCAAGAAAAGAGTATTTGTTTAAAAGTCAAGCTTCACCTGCTCAGGAAAGGACTGATAAAGGCTCTCAAGAACAGCAAATTGGTACACATTCACTGAAAGTGAAGAATGGTATAGTATTGTGATTCACATTTAATGTAATCTTCTCTTCCTTGTTTGGCAAATGCAGTGTCCTGATGACCAAATATCCTTCATATGTTTTTTCAGAATGTGCCTCAACCAAGACGCAAGATGCTATGCAGAGTTCAAATGAAACTAGTCCAGTGTCTGCAGATATCCCAGCAATTGAAACCAAAGGAGGAGAAACAGATCATGATGTACCCTATTTCAGGTTTGTGTTAAGATTAGCGTCTTACCTGGCTAACAAGACTTCAGAACAGAGCATTAAAAACTAGAATATCCATAAAACACAAACTCAATAAGTCACTTTAAACTCTAATAACACAAATAGTAAGAGGTTTACATGGTAGCTGGATAATCTGAGTCATGTTTAACTCTCATACTGGCCTTTCCTAGAGTTCTTAAACCAGTGACAAACCATCTCTTAAATGTTAATTTGTAATAGATCAGTGTCTTCATCTTTCTATATGTACCAAGCAAATATTAATGACTATTCTCTTTGTGCTTTGTTTGTATTCTATATATATTGAATAAAAACAGAGTTTAAAATGATGAAGACTAATGCCTTCTTAACCCTAGGAGGGCGAGCTGAGAAAGTTCCTCTTTTTATCAATCTACAAGACTGGCTGCTTAGAATATACGAGCAAGCTATAAAGCCTATCAAACCGCTCCTAGAGCAGAAAGAATAAATGTTTCCCTCCTAGTAAGAGACTAAGAAATAACACCAGCAGCTGCAAAAGTACTAATGGCAGTTAGGGAGAATCAATTTTACTCTAAAATATAACAGAGGTTGGGTATCTCACTTTTTCTTTTCTTTTTAGAAACATTCTTGCCTCTGAGACTGAGAGGCTGATGTCACACTGTCTCCAGTGGGATGGAAAGTTTGACCTGGACATACCAGAGGATGGTAAGAGAACAAACACGTAGTAGGGCATGGAATGGGTTTCATCCCAACCCCATCTTGTCTGATCACTGGGGATGGGGGGAAAAGCATAATTTATTTTGACCGTATGGGCCAAATTGCATTGGTTGGGACACATGAAAAAACTGTATTTGGCAAAGTTTAGAGTTTATCCAGAATATTTTTAAATGTTAACATTAAAGCTCACAGAGTGTCAGTTTCAGACCAGAAGGGACCACTGGGTAATCTAGTCTCACCTCTTGTATAACACAGGCCACCAACCCTACCTAGCACCCACACATTAACCCAACAACCAAAATGAGACTAAAGTCTTACAATCCACAGGACACTAGACTATTATGAGCACAGGCAAAGACTAGGAGGGACTGATGTACACCAGTGACCAAGGCCCCCACAACTGCAGGAAAATGATTAAGTGAGATACCCCCAGATAATCCTGGCAAATGATCTGCATCCACATGCTGCAGAGGAAGGTGAAAAAACCCCAAGATCTCTGCCAATCTGACATGGGGTGAAATTCCTTCCCACCCCCCCCATATAGTGATTAGTTATAGCATGAGCATTTAGTCAGAACCAGCAGACCAAGCATCTGAGAGAAAGAGTACTTGGTGCCACCCTCAGCGACCCATCTCCAGCCATGGCCATCTCCTGATGCTTCAGGGGAAGGAAATAAATAAAAACTCTCCCAGAATAGCTGGGGGGCAGGGGAAATCCCTTCCTGCCCCCTTCTGATGGCCAACTGAAACCCTGGAGCATGAGATTTAGGATGCAGCTTGCTGTCACTAACAAAGTACATGGAGTTGTCCACCAAAACAACTTGTCATTTTCAAACTTTGCCCATTCTGTGCTTTTTTTGTGACTTTTACAAAAAATAATAATAAAAATGCATGGAACATAGCCAAGTTATATAATAGCTTTTAAACCAAATTTAAGACTTTAACATAGAATAACTGTTCTTGTCTGGGGAATATGAGTCCAATGCCATAGTCAGACCTCCTCTTTAAAGATCTCTGGAGGTTGTGCTACTTCTAAAAGTATCTAGCATGCCTAGAAGAGTTGCATATGGTGGTTGGTTGCTGCTCCATATGAGCTGTTTTGAAACATTGTTCTGGATGCAGTGAATCTGAAATCAGGTTATACAGGAAGCGAATTCTGGCACTCTGCACTATTAGACATAAATAGATTAAACCACAATAACTGTAGAATGAAGTGTTCCTTTGACGTGTATCTTCAACTGTTAACTTGTTACCATCAGCAAAAGATCTCATTCGGACAACAGTTGGTCAAACGAGACTGCTCATAGCAGAGAGGTTTAAACAATTTGAAGGACTGGTGGATAACTGTGAATTTAAATGGGGTGATAAGGCGACGACATGCACAGATCTGGATGGATTCTGGGATATGGTTAGTTTTCAGGTATGCACTTAAAATGTTAAACTACAACAAAACACAGAACCTCTATGGAATTCATGTGAAACTTCTTCCAATCCACTGTGTTCTCTTTATGGAGGCTGCATTTGTAGATTTTCAGACCCTAATGTATTGTGTTTTGTGTACACAAAATACAAAACTATAGGTGCTGGTTTAGTAGTCTAATGGTAACCTGTACACTGCAACACAGCTGTGTATGGTCCCAAGGTGGGAGTACTGCAGAAGCTAAACAACTTGCCCTGTTTTGAGAGTAGTGGGGAAGAACATCTATAGACCCTCTTCTGTGTGTTTCAGAGAGCAGTAGTGAAATACATTTGAGCCTGGGGGAAATGAACCTTTCCTAAACTGAAATTTATTAGTGCGTCTTGTATCCTTTTTTACCCCAGCCAATTAGTAACTAGTTTTACCCCAACCAATTAGTAACAATTCAAAAGGCAAAAATGTATTTAGCTGGCAATTTCCACCCAAGAGAACCGGAGTTTGTCCTTGGATTTTCTCAGGGAAGTGGGTGGGTCTGCCTCCTGGAAAGTCACAGGCACTTGGGAAGAAACCTTTGGTTAATGCAGCCAACTTTGTATATTCTGAAAGAATGGAATATGCTGCTACACACCTGTTCGGTTGCTGGAAAGGCAGCAGAAAACCTTTACCTAGGAGGAAGCATGAGAGTGCTGTGGAGACAAACTTGGCGTAAAAAAACCCCCAGTTCTGCCCAGTTCTCCCTCACTACTCAGTCGCTTGCACATGCTGCGAGTGAAAGGTGGGAGGAGAACTGGTGGAATCAGATGCACGTTACCTCAGAGAACCAGTTCATCAGGGATGGACCAAGTATTGTAACTCCAGACTGACGGGACAGCAAACTCCTTATCACATTGAAAGACAAGCCAGGGAGATGGTACCATTGTAGTACCAGTTTATGTCCATAGTCTCAGGACGTCAGGAGCAGGGACTGAACAGGCTAGGAAAAGGAATCTAGGAAAGGAGGCAGAGGTATAGCAAATCTTGCAACAACTCTACACTAAAAATGTTTCCTACCTAGCAGAGAGCCTGCACTTCTGGGTGTTGCCATTGTAGGTACTGTTGTAAAATGTGTTCCACATAGCCCTTAAACCTAACGATTTCTAAGAAAATTTCTTTGACACAACTTAATTTCTCACTCTTGATTTCTAATTCAGCATGTGAACAGTAGGTTGGAAGCAGACTACTTTAATTCTAGGTACTGGATTTCCCGAAGGTGATCCAATGTTTCCTTTCATTGGATCATCCAGTGTGGCAAGGAATAAACCCAAGTATCTTTGACTCTAATGTGTGTATATTAGTGTTAGTCACATCAGCTGTGTTAACTGGGAGCCAGCAATTCATTTCTCCTACTAGAATCTGTTGGTAGTTCAGCCCGCTTCTATATTTAATTGGAAAAGGTACAGAAAAGAGCAACAAAAATGATGAGGGGTATGGATCAGCTTCCATATGAGGAGAGATTAATAAGACTGGGACTTTTCAGCTTGGAAAAAAGAAGACTAAGGGTGGATATGATAGAGGGCTATAAAATCATGACTGGTGTGGACAAAGTGAATAAGGAAGTGTTATTTACTCAGTCTCATAATACATGAACTAGTAGTCACCAAATGAAATTAATAGGCAGGCAGCAGGTTCAAAGCAAACAAAAGGAAGCATTTTTTCACACAACGCACAATCAACCTGTGGAACTCTTTGCCAGAGGATGTTGTGAAGACCAAGACTATAACAGGGTTCAAAAAAACTAGATATATTCATGGAGGATAGGTCCATCAGTGGCCATTAGCCAGGATGAGAAGTGATGGTGTCCCTGGCCTTTGTTTGCCAGAAGCTGGGAATGAGAGACGGGACGGATCACTTGATGATTACCTGTTCTGTTCATTCCCTCTGAAGCACCTGGCATTGGCCACTGTTGGAAGACAAGATACTGGGCTAGATGGATCTTTGGTCTGACTCTGTATGGCCATTCTTATGTTCTTAATGTAAAGGTACCTAAATGCACAATAAACCATCTGTTTCATGCTTAAAGAACATTTGATTGAAATAAGTTGCACTAAATTACAGCTGCATATCGCAACCATAACCTAGTTCTGCAATCTTTTCTTGGATCTTCAACAGGTAGAAGATGTGAATAAAAAATTTGATAACCTGAGTAAACTTCAAGAGAATGGTTGGCAGCCAGTTAACATCCCAAGCAAGAGAGCCATCAAGGTATGTGCGACTCCTAAAAGTCTGCTCTAAGACTTAACGTGTAAGAGTTTTGAACAGTTCTAAATAACTGGTAGAATTTTTGTAGTATAAGGGTACTATGCCTCCTGAAGCCCTGCGCATTCAGTTTTTCCTCTCTAAATACAACCAGTAACATTACAGAACTCCTTTCAAAAAGTAGTCTTCACCCTTCCCCCCCCCCCGGCCCCATTAACTGAATAAGCCACACCCCTAAGCGACATAAATTACACAGACCTAAGTGCTTGTGTGGACATTGCTATGTCAGGGAAACCAGATGTTGGTCCAGTTGTGCTGGCAGGGCATGAGGCAGTGTTTCTCTGCTGACCCAGTTATGGGACTGTCCGCCACTGCTAGGGCCCTGAGCTGGCACCTTGTGGAGTAGGGTGGGCCTGGGTACCTCTACGCCCTGCCATTGCCCCACACATAGGGCTGGCTGCATATTCACCCTAGGCCAGAGGGCCTGCATCAGAACTCGGATTGCTGGGTGATTGCTTGCCCCAGCCAGGAGGCTGAGAGCTACAGACTGTTTGTTTGCTCTGCTCCACCCAGAGGGCCAGAGCTCAGAAACAGCTGTTGCTGTTTGCCCCAGCCAGGAGGCTGAGGGCCATAAACTATTGACTACTCCGTCCACACTCAAAGAGCCAGAGCCCAGACCTACTGCTGTTTTCCCCTGCCAGAAGGGGGTGCCACAGACCCCCAGGGGGAAGGCAGCTACAAAGCCACAAACTTCAAGTGTAGTACTAACATCTCACTTGTGGTCTAGAGAGAGGATTCTGTCGGTGCAATATTAACTCAGTTTGATTTTTCAGGTGAGGTCTTTGCAGTCATGCCAGTGGCAAAAGTAGGAAGTTATGGGTGACTTCGCTAAACCTGTGCTGTAAATGCTAAACTGTAATAAAGGGGAGTAAAGGTAGGACAGTTCCACCATTGGGGTTAGAATACTTCAGATTTTTTGGGTATGAAACAGTCTGACACGCTCCAAAAACATAACTGTTAAAGTATTTAATACAGTCTGCCAAGTGGAAGGTAAGTAATTGCTTCCAGTGACTCATTGGACTAACAGTCAGGGCTATGTGCGTTCTACAGTTTGGCTGTAGAATCCATTCTTTGCTGCAGAACTATGCACCAGAATATAAGCTTCAATTAAAAAAAATTGTTAGACCCTTGTGGTTAGGAAGAGAAACTTTACAGGTAAGCTAGTAGCATCCCTTTTGCTGTTACGTGGCTGCTACTCTGAAACCTTTTGCTGTAGTCCATGATGTCCTGCATCTCTATCTCCTGGCCACTAGGAGTCTCTGCAGCCCACTGCTTACAAGGACATGAGCAAAAGAAACCCTGATTGCCATCAGCAAGGTGTCAGAAAAAGTTTTGAATTATAGGCTTTTACTTCAACACTCTTTGAAAAGAAATTGCTCTACTCTTTTTGTCTATTCTCCAAAGCCTGAAATAGTTGAATGATAGTACAAGAGATTATGGACATGAACAGGGGATGACCTCTCCAGCGATTAGATTCCCCATAACCATCTTTGTATGGGCACTATTTACAGTGGCCAGCAGCTCCGAAGATGTTCTTGCATAACTGCCTTTTGTCTCCAAGCTTTAAGATTTGATAGAGATTCTCTTTTTTACAACTTTCAGAAGAAAGCTGTCCCAAGTGGGATATCTAAGCCGAAACAGGGGGCTCCTGGAAGAACTGCTGCCCGAAACCGTATTGCTGCCATAAGAGCGGCCATGAAGGAGAAAATGAAGCAGGGAGAGACAGCAGCTGACTCTGCAGTCCAAGAGATGCCAAAAGAAGAAGAAAAAGTGGTGTTTGAGGCAGGATTTTTCAGAATTGAAAGTCCTCTCAAATCTTTTCCAGGTCGGTGAAGTTCATTCCTATTACTGTGATACGATACTGCTGGTGGGACTTCCTCCCCCTGTGCTCCAGTTTGAACTTTGCGGATTATATTTGATGCTGTTGTCTCACTTCAGTGTCAGGTGGAATGGTATTTAACCTCACTCAAAGTTCATTACGCAAAGAACTGAAGGCAGTTGTTTTGCATGGATGAAGTTATTTGAATGAATTCACTCAATTGAGATGCCTACTGAAGTAAATCAGGCAGTAATGTGACAATGGTTTGTATACAGTTTTCAGCACCTGGTTAACTACAAAGCTTTATGTTGAGTATTCTTGCTTTACTCACATGACTAAACAGCCTCTAGATCTCTGTAAATAGGTTATGCCCTTTGCTACTATGCTAGACACATAGTTAAGAGAGCAAAGGAATACACAAGATCTTTCTTCTACTGCAATCTAATTATGAAATCCTTTTTCTCATAGCCTTGTTCCCAGTTGGCTCTGAGCCATTAGGAGCAGTGTTCAGCTTCTTTTCTCTGGTTTTCTGGTTTTTGGTGGTTTTTTCCACCAAATGCATCCGATGAAGTGAGCTGTAGCTCACGAAAGCTTATGCTCTAATAAATTTGTTAGTCTCTAAGGTGCCACAAGTCCTCCTTTTCTTTTTGCGAATACAGACTAACACGGCTGCTACTCTGAAACCTTCTTTTCTCTGCCATCTTTCCAGGTGTTTAGTCTGATTCTAAGAGTATATTCTCAACTCCTGTTGTTCTTGGGTATAGATTCTTCCCAAAAGTAGCAGAATTCTTTTAATGCATATGTGACTAATACCTTGAGGTCTTTGAATTTAAAGGATTCAGCAACATTGGCTTTAAATGCCAAGATGGTGTCCACTAACAAATCTGAATCTGTCAGATGAAACAAGGTGAGGTAAGAGATACTCTGTCACTGAACCTACTTCTATTGGTGAGAGAGACAAACTGTCAGGTTTACACAGAGCTCCTCTTCAGGTCTGGGACGTACTCAGAGTGTCACAGGGAAATACAAGGTGGAACAGATTTATTAGCATAAGTAATTAACACATCAAGGGACCATTCAAGGTGAAGTGCCCATTAGCAACTCTCCAGTCATAGGAGGGGAAGGGTGTCGGGAGGCTGGGGCAGGGGTTTAAATTGGTTACAGATTGCTGTAATAAGCCAGAAATCCAGTGTCTCTGTTCAGTCCATGACTTTTTAGTATCTAGCAAAGTTACAAATTTAAGCTCCCAGGCTTATCTTTTGATGGAGTTGCCCTGAAAGGAAACCTGCACGAGGATTGAGAGGTCAAATACAGTGATCGCTTTTTGAAAAGTGTTCGCCCATGGGTGATGGTGATAGTGTTTTTGTCTTTTATCATCTTTCTGTGTGTGTTTGTATGAGAGCATTGTAATTGTTTTGTTTTGCCCTCATAGTTGTTGTTGGGGCATTTAAGGTTTGTCTAACTGCATTCATGTCTGGCCTGTGCTAGCTGACTTGGGCTCATAAGCTCAGGCTATGGGGCTGTTCAGTTGTGGTGTAGATATTCTGGCTCCAGTTGCAGCCTGAGCTCTGGGACCCTTCCACCTTGCAGGGTTGTAGAGCCGGAACCTGGATGTCTACACTGCAGTTAAACAGCCCGCAGCCCGAGCCCTGCGAGCCCAAGTCACCTTGTGTTGTGGGGGGTGTTGATCATTTTAGTAGTGGAGATATTTCTACAGGTTTTGCATCTGTTGTTCTTGCAGGGGTCTGGTACTGCTTTGAGTTGTGTTCTGGTCTCTGGGGGGCTTTCTTCTGTCAGATAAAGCAGTAAAGACTATGAACATGACAGTGTCATTTTAAACCTTAAGGTTAAAAATCTCCATTGTTAATAAAACCACGATAAAAGTTGAAATTAGTTACTACAAAAATGTATAATTTGTGCTATTTATATTTCAGTTGGTATGAATAGTAAAACTGACTACAGTACTTATTTCTATCCGTTTCAGATTCTGGTTCTCCTTCACTAGTGCAGCTGTAAACTGCAAGGGAATGTTAAAATCCAAGATGTTTACTAGAATACTTGAAAGATTTTTTTCATATTTTGTAATTTTTTTGGATTTAAGTTTAGTGACCTATTCGCGCTTGTCACCTTTGTCAGTATTCTGCCTGGTAGATTCACAATAAATTATTCTTAACTTGCCATCTGAATAAACCACTTAACTTCAAGAAATAGGAAAAAATAGCAAATTAGAAAGTGTTTCTAATCAGAATCTTGGTAACTGAATTTGTCCCATCTTATAGAAATATGTCCCATCTAATTAAACTTTAAACACATTTTTCAGCTTTGCCTTCCAAAACACCTGGCAGATCTTCCCAACGGATTTCTAAACAACTGACAACTCCAAGATCAGCTAGTAGAACTTTGCTCCAAAGCAGTCTTGCCATTCTCTGCAGCTCTGAGGACGCTGTTGCAAAACAGACTCCACCAGCAGCCAGTGGCTTTCATGTTCCAGAAAATCCTAACAGGCTACAGGTTCCTACTAGAAAAACTCTGTTTGGCAGCACACTTGAACAAAGGTAGACACTTGAATACAGCTTCATTCTAACTTCAGTTGCAGCAGAAGTTACCAGTTAACTTTTAAATGGGAAAATTTAGACTCCTCTTAACACATACAATTGTCAATATTAATGTTTGCTAAATCTTACCATTAATTCTGCCTGGGTAAAAGATGTCAAGTCCTTGTTTTCCTCCCTCCACTGACCTAAAAAGGCTTTTCATCTCGAATACAATTTCATTGTGCATAAGTATACATTTAATTTCTGTCCAGAAAATAAGTAGTAACCATGATGGTAGGAGAACAGCACAATAAAGACAATGGATTTCAAGAAGGCACATTTTAGCAAACTCAGGGAGTTGGTAGGTAAAATCCCATGGGAAGCAAGTTAAAGGGGAAAAACGATTGAAGACAGTTGGCAGTTTTTCAAAGAGACATTATTACGGGCACAAGAGCAAACCATCCCACTGCATAGGAAAGATAGGAAGCCTGGCAAGTGACCACCATGGCTTAACCAAGAGATCTTCAATGATCTAAAACTCAAAAGAGAGTCCTACAAAAAGTGGAAACTTGGTCAAATTACAAAAATGAATATAAACAAATAACACAAGTATGTAGGGACAAAATTAGAAAAGCCAAGGCACAAAATGAGATCAAACTAGCTAGGGACATAAAAGGAAACAAGAAAACATTCTGCGAATACATTAGAAGCAAGAGGAAGACCAAGGACAGAGACGGCCCATTACTCAATCAGGGAGGAAAGACAATAACAGAAAATGTGGGAATGGCAGAGGTACTTAATGACTTATTTGTTTTGGTTTTCACCAAGAAGGTTGGTGGTGATTGGATGTCTAACATAGTGAATGCCAGTGAAAATGAGGTAGGATCAGAGCCTAAAATAGGGAAAGAACAAGTTAAAAATTACTTAGACAAGTTAGATGTCTTCAAATCACCAGGGCCTGATTAAATGCATCCTAGAATATTCAAGGAGCTGACTGAGGAGATATGAGCCATTAGCAATTATCTTTGAAAAGTCATGGAAGATGGGAGACATTTCAGAAGACTGGAAAAGGGGCAAATATAGTGCCCATCTATAAAAAGGGAAATAGGGACAACCTGGGGAATAACAGACCAGTCAGCTTAACTTCTGTACCTGGAAAGATAATGTTTGCAAATTGATTGCTTAATTTGCTCCACCTAGAAGATAATAAGGTGATAAATAACAGTCAGCATGGATTTGTCAAGAACAAATCGTGTCAAACCAACCTGATTGCTTTCTTTGACAGGGTAACAAGCCTTGTGGTTGGGGGGAAGGGGTAGATATGATATATCTTGACTTTAGTAAGACTTTTGATACCATCTTGCATGACCTCATAAATAAACTAGGGAAATACAACCCAGATAGAGCTACTATAAGGTGGGTGCATAACTGGTTGGAAAATCATTCCCAGAGAGTAGTTATCAGTGTTCACAATCATGCTGGAAGGGCATAATGAGTGGGATCCTACAGGGATCGGTTCTGGGTCCGGTTCTGTTCAATATCTTCATCAGTGATTTAGATAATGGCATGGAGAGTACATTTATAAAGTTTGCGGACGATACCAAGCTGGGAGGGGTTGTAAGTGCTTTGGAGGATAGGATTAAAATTCAAAATGATCTGGACAAACTGGAGAAATGGTCTGAAGTAAAAAGGATGAAACTCAATAAGGACAAATACAAAGTACTCCACATAGGAAGGAGCAATCAGTTGCACACATGCAAAATGGGAAATGACTGCCTAGGAAGGAGTACTGCGGAAAGGGATCTGGGGGTCATAGTGGTCCACAAGCTAAATATGCATCAACAGTGTAACGCTGTTGCAAAAAAAGCAAACAGAATTCTGGGATGTATTAGCAGGAGTGTTGTGAGCAAGACATAAGAAGTAATCATTCTGCTCTACTCTGCTGATTGGACCTCAATTGGAGTATTGTCTCCAGTTCTGGGCGTCACATTTCAGGAGAGATGTGGACAAATTGGAGAGGGTCCAGAGAAGAGCCACAAGAATGATTAAAGGTCTAGAAAACATGACCTATGAGGGAAGATTGGAAAAAATTGGGTTTATTTAGTCTGGAGAAGAGAAGACTGAGAGGGGACATAATAGTTTTCAAGTACTTAAAAGGTTGTTACAAGGAGGAGGAAAAAAAATTGTTCTTAACCTCGGACAAGAAGCAATGGGCTTAAATTGCAGCAAGGGCGGTTTAGGTTGGACATTAGGAAAAACTTCCTAACTATCAGAGTGGTTAAGCACTGGAATAAATTGCTTAGGGAGGCTGTGGAATCTCCATCATTGGGGATTTTTAAGAGCAGGTTGGACAAACACCTGTCAGGGATGGTTTAGATAACACTTAATCCTGCTTTGAGTGCAGGGAACTGGACTAGATGCCCTCTCAAGGTCCCTTCCAGTTCTATGATTCTATGATAACTGCAGAACAAACTATTTAATGGGGTCAAGGTTGGCTATGCCAAAAGCTGAGAATGGTTAGAGAAGACTGAATGTTCAGGTTTCTTTTTCAGTGGCTCCCCACTTGCAGAAGAACAATGCTCTATGACAGATGGCGCAGCAGAGATAACTAATGTGAGTTATGTCTTCATTGACTAGTGCATGTATGTGCCTTAAAAATCTATCTTCAGTATATAAGAAAATGTTAATGTTTACCCCATAAATCAGTGGATACCATGGATTCTGAATCAGGAGAATGTACTTTCCTGTTCCTCCAAAGTGTCTGAAAGCTTGGAGAGGTGTTTGCATAGGATCACTAGTATTGAATGGCAGATTATCTTAAGCTTTGTTTCTTGTTTATATGGATCCACATTTAGTCCTTTTTGGGCCCAACTGAGTTCAACAGCTTAAAGCCATTCTCCTACACACTGCTAAAAATCTCCTGCATTGATTTTTATCCTCATAATCTACTACACTTAAAAGAGCAAGCAAAGAATGTTCTTGCTGTTTTTGTTTTACCTCGGAGAATGTCTAGATGCTATATTATCTTTACCTGCATTTATCTTCTCCATGCACTTATTCCACATCATTGTCTGCAGAGGGGATCTTGTATACGAAACATTTGTTCAGTTATGACTGCCCCTCTTGTCTTCCCCCAAGAAGTTTCTCATAGCTTTCCTCAGGGAGATAGCCTTGCCTATGGGACTTTTCAAGCTTCAATATTGCTCAGTATGTAGTTCTGTGCTTTTAGGAAACAATGTAGCAAGAGAACGAACTGGTTACCTAAAATACTCTTCAGGCACCTCTGCTATAAGTGTAAATTCAGTTTTCTTCAGGGAGGGAGAATTGACCTTGTATTTTCCTCTTTAAAAGCTTGTCAAAGAAGCACCAAAGAAACTAGCTAGTGAGCTGTAGCTCACGAAAGCTTATGCTCAAATAAATTTGTTAGTCTCTAAGGTGCCACAAGTCCTCCTTTTCTTTTTGTGAATACAGACTAACACAGCTACTACTCTGAAACCTAGCTTACCTCTGAAATAGATCACAGCAGTGGATTTACAGAGGCCACCTTTTTGTCTTTTGAAGAGTTTCTTGTGTAAATGTACTAAACTCTAACAAATTATCCATAGACTAACTCCAACCCACAGGCCTTGTATCTTAACAACACACATGGTGGAGTACCATCTTCCATGATCTCTTGGCCTGCACATGTCCTGGCCCTCGTGTACACTTTGTGCTTTCTTTCCGTTTCTAAAGTTGATACATTTTTCACTGACAACAAAACAAAAAGCACAAAACAGAACTGAGTACTGATTTATGTCTCTCTTGCGATCTTACTTTCTGCTTTTCCCTTTTAATTCTTCAGGAAACAAATGTAGCTGTTCTTGAGGTGTGTTTACACCCAGATGAAAGGAGATCAGGTCCTGTTGATTCCCAAGTGTTGGAAGATCCTGGCACTAAAATAGAAATGCCAGATGTTACAGAAGAGATGGAACTGTCTGCTACAGATCTTACGGGTCAAGACATTGTCATGCGCAGCCCAGAAAAGAATGTCCAGTCAGAAACTGATTTCATTCAGGCTGAAAAACCAAACACCTCAGAACATAAATCAGGTGCGTTTATTTATGGCTATTTCTCATAGTTTGTGTTTTACTGTTAGGATTTTACAATCAAAATGAGGCTTTATCTGAGAATCTTAAGATTATTAATGGACCTTGTTAACACAAACTTACTGGTACACGACTATTAGTCTCTCTAAATGGGGTGCAGTGTCAATGTCTATTTGGTGTTTGCACTGACATCCTTGTATTATACTGGATGCACAATGGCAAACAACCATACTAATAAAGAGGGTTTTTTTATTGTATAATCTTCAATAGGGTGTGTAATCCCGCTATAAAAAGCGGAAGCAAAGGTTGATATTCGCTATGAAAACAAACTGAAGTCAGGAATAGGTACAGAAAATGTATAGCTTTTCCAGCACTATTAAGCAAGGGAGTGTAAATTTTGAATGTGGTCTTATTTTCCAGATCTTTTCCATAGCGATTCTATCTCTAGTGATGGAACTCCTTTTGACGTGGTAGGTTCACCTTTAGTCTTACTTGACTAAAACAATCCATTAAACTTTCATATTAAATGGCTTTTGTAAAATTTCCTGAACTACTGCAATGAATTCAACTCCATAAAAAGTCAGTATCAAAGACCTGGTTACTCAAGTGCAGCAGTTCTCAAACTGTGGGTCTGGGTTTGAATGGGGTCGCCAGGGCTGGCTTAGACTTGCTGAAGCCCGAGCCACACTACACAGGGCCAAAGCCTGAGCGCTTCAGCCCTGGGTGGCAGGACTTGGGTTGCAGGCCCCCTGACTGGGGCTGAAGCCCTTGAGCTTCAGGTTTGGCCCCCCTACCTGGAGCAGTGGAGCTTGGGCTTTGGCTCTCCCCCCAAGGCAGTGGGGCTTGGGTGGGCTCAGGGTTCAGTCCCCTGCCCCAGATCATGAGTAACTTTTATTGTCAGAAGGGGATTGTGATGTAATGAAGTTTGATAACCCCTGTTCTAGTGCATGCAGTCCTTTGTGGTGACTCCGGAACAGCTTAGGTGGATCCGGATAAAATAGCTCAAGATTTTTATAGAACAGTTGTCTAACTCCTGTCAAACTGCTTGATCCTTGACTTGGTCAAACTGCCAAACATCCAGAAAATCCAATTAGTCTGAACCCTTAGTGATTTGCTCCTTCATGAAGAGTTGAGACATGATAGCTAACCAGGTGAAGGCTTATTTCCTTCTGTTAATACCTGCTAAAAATGGATCATATGCTCCTCACTTTCTGCCTTCATCTGTCCTTTTCCTTCCCTCTTTCATACAAGACTGCTTCAGGCTCTATTCTCTCTCTGCCTTGGTAGCTCTAATATTTTCTCAGGCTGAAGTTGTCAAAAGAGCCCCAGGGAAAAGTTGGTGTCCAAATCTAGGGGATTTGGGTGCCCAGCTCCATTGGCTCCTCTGAAGATTCCCCACCTTGCATGTGGATTGCTACTGTAACTGGTCCCCTTCTCTCCAAAACTGAGCTGATACTTAAACTCTCCTTATGTGATTGGAAACACAAGCCAGCAAAGTGCTGGACCAAAGAGGGGGTCTCAGTGACATTGGTAAGTTGGTTTTGGGGGAGAGGGGGTTTGATTCGTGGCTGTTGCTTTGGAAAAATGTGCAGCACAACAGCTATCGCCACATTTGAGCCAAGCACTCCATCCGATGCTTAATATTTCTAGTCATGCTGCCGCTTTCAGCACTCTTAAGGGTTCTGCTAGCAAACCCTGTATTTTATCTTTAAAGCTGTGATAATTAGTGGCTATAATACTGAATGAGGGGATGAGAGAAAATTCCCTTAATAAAATCCCTGTGTCAAAACATTGTCCACCACCTCTTGTCCCAAGGGCTTGTACATGTCTACTATTCATAGACACCTACGCAGTGCATAAACACTTGATTGACAATGACAGTTCCTGTCAGTCTGGCATTAAATCATTGTGCTAATCAGTAGAGTAATCTGCTGTAATATAAATGAGTGACCTTTGTTATGTGCTGAAGACTGGATAACTGTTGCTTGAACACTTACTTCACACTTTAATTTCCCCTACAGCCAAGCTTGAATTGCAGCCTCCCCTTCACGCCAGTCAGGAATGAAGCACAGAAGGTTGCAGCAGCTGAAATATGCAATGATCTAATTGTATTTTCTCCTTTGTCTCTCCCCTCTGTGGAAAAATGAAGACTGACTTTGAATTCAGAATGTGTAAATTACACTAATTGAATACACAGAGGGATATCTGAAGTACCAGGATATTATCCTTGAGAACAACTGTGTACTGAGTAAATGTGTCTAACCTGGTATTTAAATAGTAGAGCTACTTATTAAAAACTTTTTTGTAACATTTTATGAAGCAGATGACATTGCAATTTGATAACTGCTGTACAGTAATCGCTAGGGAGAGTGATAAGTAGACTTGCATGATGACTTTCCTATTTAGGGATAATATATCATGTCTAAGATTTCACACATGTCCTATCCACTCCATGATATAAACTTTATTTTATTCAGTTTTTGCTTTTCTCCATTTCTTTCCTTACCTCAAAAATTAATTCATGTATAAAATATGGAGCATACTTTGTGCAGTCATTGTTACAGTGCTAGCTGCACCTCTGTCCCCTTTCTGGTCACTGAGTGCACCCATTCGGGCCCTTTGTCTTTACACTCTGGAATTCCACAGTTCTCCCACACTTGCACTGAGCCCTGGGCTAGTTAGTACTCTGTGTATTGACTGTGCTTATTCAGCAGCTCTGACGGGGGTTCCTTTTAGGAGTCAGCGATCGGTAATATCCAGTGACCAAACAGCTTTCTTAAAACAAACAATATGTTGGTTTTAACAGTAGGAACAAAGCATTTAAAGAGGATTTGAAAACAGGTGTGTATGAGTGTGGCTGATGGCACCTGAGGCAAGTTTTCTTCAGACTCCCCCAGCAAGTTCTTGTATGTCACCCTGGTTTCCCCAAACTCCCCCTCCATCTTGAGAGAGAGAGAGAGTCTCCTTAAACTTGCCACAGTTCTTTGATCTCCTGTGTTCCTTAGCCTTTGCCTGTCTTGGCATCATCTCTTAACAAGCCACAAGTAGTTATGGAGAAGTGGCTTATCCTGAACCCTTCCTTTTCCTTATAGCCCCCTGTTGAACTAGATCAATATATTCATACAGCAAACATCCCAGTAACCAAGGCAACATCCGGTATTCCTAAATTATTATAGATCAGCTCCAATTGTCACACATCATTTTAAAAAAAGTGACTTTTAGCCTCTTCATTGTCTAATTGTCAATCTTTTGTATAATTAAAATACCAATTCTCCCCTAGCTTTACTTCAAACCAACTCCTTAGTCAGATACCTAGTATCTTTCCATGGTTACAATGCTTTCTGCTGCATCTCCCCTCTGACGGGGTATCTTATTTCAGAATGTTAAGCTGAAAGTGCTGTATTCATGACACTAGAGTCAGGTGTTGAACTAAAGGTGCTAACCTGTCTCAGGATTGCTGTGCGAGTCCACTTGCTGAATTCAGTCCCCAAGGCAGATAGCAGTCTCCATTCGTCTTTAACAGAGGACAAATTTCTTGTTCAGCTGTATTCTTAAAAATCCTGTGTAGTAAGGAGTGTTGGAGAATCGTATGTGAAATGTTAGTCTGTATATAATAGTGTTAAATGGTGGTGGGGTTCTGATGACACTGTCCTTCTGGACTAGCACATCTCACCTGCTGGCAACTCAAGCTGCCTGCTCCTTACTATGTAATGTCACAATTAAGGCACATCTGTTAGTTGCCTTAAGTGGACACCTCGTATATTGCATATGACTCATTCTTGATAAGTTTGTAAACAGGTTCCCTAAGGGTTTCTTTTAAAGTAATGCCTGTCCTGATGTTCTTCATGTGACTTCAGATTGCAGCTTTCCTGGGGAGTGTTGCATGTGAATGGAATCAGATCTGAAAATGGACTCTAAGATTAAAGGGAACGTACAACTTTAACAGATCCCCTCAAAGAAATTAACTGACCCGTAAGCCTCTCCTTCCAGCAGGGTGTAGGAGGAAATTGTTTAGCTAAACTTTATGGTAAAAGCACCTGGAGATGAAGGATTGTCTAGTAGCTAGGGCACTCTGCCACTGACTTCCTCTGTGACCTTTGATACGTTGCTTAGCCTCTCTGTGCTTCAGTTTCTTATTTATAAAATAAGAATAATAGTCCTATCTCACAGTGGGGGTTTGAGGTGCTCAGGTAGCATGGTAGTGGAAGATCTAAGTACATAGATAATGCTAATTTGTATTGCTCACACCTTCAGCCACGTTATTCTCAGGCTTCAGAGTTCTAACCTCCTTGAAGTAGATGTGGCATAACTTGCCATACCTTCCCCTTAAAATGTACAGAGGCAACCTTTCCTAGGAGCTTGGCCTGGCCAGATCCTTCTCTTTTTAGAAACCTAACTGTGCTCTCTGCTCCAAGACCTACTTAGTATATAACTGTAAATATTTGAAGTTAAGTCTTGGAAACAAAAATGAGGAAGGGTGAAAGGCCACCAAGCCAGCTCCTTCCCATTTGTGGTGATCAGTGTATTCTCCCCACCTCTTCATGCAAGACTTCCTCTTGAAGTTGGAGGTTGCCAACAGCCACAACTCACTGTCAATAAATGTAGAGAGGAAAGGAGAATCAGCTTGTCTGTACTGTATTTTCTGTGATGCAAGTATCTACACATTTCCATGGTGCTTGAGTAATTTCAGGGTGGATAAAAATCAAGGATTTTTTTTTTAAAAAATCAGTTTTTTATTTAAATTGGATTTTTTTGATCATACTTTTTGAGGAAAAAACCTATTTAAAGATACATTATAGCTCAAAGATATCTCATCATGGAATAGTATTAATTCTATAGTATGAGACAATATATTCGTGTAATGTTTAAGAAAAGTTTTGTAAATGAGTTCCAATAGTTAATGGATTAGGGACCCAATCTTATGGAGTTCCAGGTGCTTCTGTATAGATTATTTAGGTTAATCTTTCTATCTACCCAATGGGACTCAGTGCTCAGTCTAGAAGATACCATCAGAGATGCTTAGTTTTGCAGTTCTCAAACTGGATTTGTGTCTCCAGAGGTAAAATGCTTGTTAACAGCAAAAATGTTTTAAAATCAATAATATAGAGAGGTGAGAAATAAAAGACCTCACCTTTATTGTCCTCTGTAAATTTGTGTACACAGAGTCAATTCCTTACCTCTCTCTAAAAGTGGAAACTTTCAAAAAGTTCAATGAATAGAAGACTGTTGGGGGTGGAATAGATCTGGACAAGGAGAAGTCTGGAGTTAAATGTGAGAAGGGAGGGAACCTATGCTTGTTTTGTTAAAATACATTTGCTGTTGAGGAAAAAAATCCAGAATACTTAATGTTGTTTTTTTTTTAGTTAAATAAAACAATTAAAATGTCTCTGGTGATTATCTCCTCCATACAGCATGGCAAGAAAATCCTGC
The DNA here is from genome assembly GCF_009764565.3 of Dermochelys coriacea. Taxonomy (NCBI): domain Eukaryota; kingdom Metazoa; phylum Chordata; order Testudines; family Dermochelyidae; genus Dermochelys; species Dermochelys coriacea. The sequence continues at coordinate 120,217,647 of NC_050073.1, forward strand.
AAATATTGATTAACCTGTTGAATTGGAGATAGTTCACCTCCCAATGACTTCATAAATATCTGCTTCAGTTACCTTTGGTAAATGAAATAACCAAACAATCATTATTTTTACAGCTATATCAGAAAATGAATCTGAAAAGTTTTCAAAATAAATCACTGATTAAAAATGAAGTGTGTACCTTCTTAAAATGAAACCTACATCCATCTCTGAGTTGTGAAGACTATGTATTAAGGTTATAACAACCATCAAGAATGCACTTTTATGTAGAAATCCATGATTAAATTGAGTCTGTGACTAGTGATTTAAATCAAATCCACCCTGAGTAATTTCTCCCAACTGAATGTAACTTATTAGAAATCTAGGGCCCCATAGCATATTCTTACTGTTCAGTTCACTTCACATCAGCTATACTACCAGGCGCAAAAGTCAGTTTCCCATGCGGCTGCTTTGTGTAGTAGCATCTCTTCAGAAGATTCCCCTTCCTGGAAAATCCTTTCCCCTTAAAGGAATTCATGTTTATTGTCCTTTCAACTACTCCATACTGTGATCTAGTTGAATTTAAAGTCCTAAGTGGAAGAATTAATCAAGTTTTCAACTCTGTTTTTATTCCATGTTTTAGAAACTAGGTTACTATTGAACCTCACACTTTTCCTATAGTAAGAGTAATCCCTCTTGTTCTCTCAGTTTCCGCTTGTCAGAGAAGTTTGACCATTAGAAGGGAGATACTGGCTTTTTTTTTTTTTTTTTTTTTTTCAAACAAGCTAGGTCAGACTGAACTGTTGCAACTTTTAATTAACTTTTATCTTCAACCTTAATGAGAACTTAATTTTCATTAGTTCTAAATGCTACAGGAATGGATAAAATTAATTTTTGGACATGCTTAAGCTTTTAGCTTGTCTGAAAAGGTCTTTCCTGATTTGATTTTTTCCAATAACTGCAATTCTAGCGTAACTTTTCTTGAGCCTCATTTATTCCTAGTATCTTGCATAAGAACAGCCATGCTAGGTCAGACCAAAGGTCCATCAAACCCAGTATCCTGTCCTCGGACAGTGGCCAATGGCAGGTGCCCTAGAGGAAATGAACAGACAGGTTATCATCAAGTGATCCATGCCCTGTCATCCAATCCCAGCTTCTGGCAAACAGAGGCTAGGGACACCATTCTAGCCCATCTTCAGCTAACAGGTGTGAGTGGAGAGCTGTATTGTGTTTTACAGGGTCAAAACATTGCAGCACCACCTTGCTGTAGGCTGCCTTCAGAATGGAGTTCAAGTAGGGGTTAGTGAATGCTCTAGGCTCCAGCTGTGCTTCCTGTAGAAGCAAAGAAAATGTCTGCTTTGCAGTATCTCTAAAATTTAGAGAATGTGTAAGAAAAGTAATCCTAGTGGCATCCCTCAGAGGAGGTGACCAAACCATGACCAATATTGATACCCTGAGCGTGGTTGAGCTTTACTTCTGTATCAGCGTGGTGTCAGATTCTGCCCAGAACCAGTCTCAAACAACATGAAGATTCACATCCCAATCAGGAGTCTGATAGAGAAACCCTGACCTGGGTGTTCATTTTACTCATGGGACCAATGGTTGCAGGCATCAGGCTGTTCTCCCAATGAGGTCTTCATTTCTTCTCTGGGAGGGCCCATGCTAAAGCTTTAGTTCATCTGTTCTGTCTGTTGGTAGACACCCCTTCTGGCCTTTAATATGCATTACCTAAATTCTTGCCATACTTAAACTTCTGTGGCTTGCTAGGAAAGCTTTTTGTACCCATTTTCTGCTACCCATTTTAAATAACATGGAAGCAAATTTCACTTCTAGTACAAGTATTTTTTTATTAAGTTTATTGTACAAAGGATAAATGAAGCCAGCAATTTTTTTTTAAAAGGTTAACAGCTATTCAGGACATGGCTAGAGTATGTTTCTTGGTGTGAAGGTTACATTACAAAACACCACTCATATCATAGCGGGTATAACACTGGTGAGAGAGATGTCCCCAGCAATGCTGAGTTTGGTGATTTCATTCAGGTTCTTCATCCGGTAGCTGAACTGCAGCAAGTGAGCATCATTGACAGCTACCTTGAAATGATCTATCTCGCACAGAATGTGGATCTGAAAAATGTGAGTCAGGCAGATGAGTTTAAAATGGCATTTGTTTCAGGGATTGTCTCTCAGGCTACAGGGACTATGGCCACCGTTCTGAATCAAGCCTAGGTTAATAGTGACTGGGAGCCATTGTCCCACTGGCATCAGCTAGCAGTGGTTGTGAAACAAGTTGGTACTGGGAGGGTAAGTGTCTATTGCAAAAAAATGGCCATTTGCCTTTCTGCTGCCATTCCACTGATCAAAGATGCAGATTAAAGTATCCCTCATGAGCCATCATCACTTCAGAGCCATTGGGAAAGCTTTGCCGTGAAGCTGACATCCATGCTGTGCTAGTTCTGTGGATGGGGGACCTAACTGTCAAGCTCTGATAGCTTTCACAAGCACTTAATTCTGCATCCCTTTTCCCGAATTGAAGCCAAGTGTTTGTTCAGTCCCTTCTCCCTTATGAGGACTAGTTCAATAAAATTTGCTTCTGAGTCTTATCTATCACTGCATGCTATCCTGGGAGTTACAGTTCCCTGTTAAAACCCAGGCTCCCTTGTAAAATGGTCAAGAATATCTAGCAGTCCAGACACCTACCCACCAGCCCTGCTCAACAACTGGCTGTTTTACTTGAATGTGTTGAGTATAGCTTTGCAAGGCTGTTTTAAACATTGAGTGAGCGGGGCCCTGAATACTGTAACTCTACTTCCATATGTTCCAGTGGTGATGTGTAAGCTGGGGAGCTGTTTCACCAGCCAGGGAAGGGAAAAAACACTCCATGCTTCAGGGCCTTAGAAGGACTTTCTTCAGGGCTTGTTTTTTATCCACCAAACCACCACAAAACCAAAGAGCAAATCAATGGTAGCAGGACATTTGCTTCCCCTAGTATAGACTTTTTCCTGTGTTAGCTAGCCAGGTGAGGCGAAGGCACACCCCTTTGATACTATACCCCAGCCCCTGGGTAATAGGCAGGGACCTGCTAACCCTTGAGAGGTTGCAGCACCTTTACCTTGTCAGCCTGGCTTTGACCAAACACTAGACTGTTCTGTAGAAAGGGTTCCTTGACAAGCAGTTTTCTGCATCAGCTGGCTTTCCCTGTGGTCTGCTGGGAGACCTCCCTCATCTGCACCATAAGGCCTATGATTACAGCTCTGTGTAACAGCCCAATTAGTAACTATTAAAGAGAGGCAACATGAGTGTGGGGGGGGAGTTTTGAGAGGGTAAAAGCTATGCCCTGAGCCTTGGCAGGAGGGTTGAGAAAGGTATGGATGGAATGGATATATTTTATGAAGTTGCCAATTAAAGTAAGACCCACCTTAACATGGCCCTTACTAAAGCTGGTTATAAAGAAACCTGACTCACTGGACTTTCTCCTTTGTGCAAGCAGCAAAGCCTTTACTCCATGGCCCCTTAGCTTGTCCTGCTATGGCCAGCCCTGGCTGGTAGGGACCCTACTCGTATCCGTCACACTGCACCTAAGAGAAGCTACTGCTATCGCTTTTACACAGTCCTGGCATCAGTGGGAATGTAACTTGCATGTGGCTTTTGAATTTAGTGCTGTTGAAAGGTACCAGCATGACAGCCCTGGCGATTTATGTCCTCTATCCACCAAAAGGGACAATAGCCCTGTGAGCCTCCCAGGGCTGCTGGGTAAACGTGCTGGAAGGACCAGCTATAGGGCTGCAAGGGCAGCTTCTTGGTTATGCCCATTCACCTAGATTACTAAAGACAAGGGCCAGTTAGTACCACGGTGGTGTCCTTTTTGCAATGGGGCACTGGAGTCGGTGAACACTCCTGTCCAACATATGGCATTTAGGAGCGGATATTTAGAAAATACACATTTAAAGTTTGTGTAGCACCAAGTATACCAGTCACCAGGCCTGCTGGGTAAAGTTTAGTTTATACCTTAAAAGGTTTGCCGGCTTCAAATGGAAACCTGGGCGAGCTTCTCTCCTCCTTTCCCCAGTTATTCTGAATCATTGAATTACAGACAATGACTTGTCTGTTTTCCTCGTTGAAGCGGGGATTAAAGTGAAAGGCGATATCATGCCCTTTCTTGAAATCCAGTGAAAATCTGCAAGAGATAGATAACTGCTCTTTCCACAGCCCCTGAACTGTATTGCAGCACAACTCGTAGGCTATTTCCAACAGCATTTGCCTTTAGTCCCAGAAAGCAGAGGAGTAAGTCATGAAAACAAGATAATATGTTTCTGGCTGCACTGACTCTAGTACAGCTTAGGCAACGTTCAAAAGCAGAAAGCCAAGAAACTGCTGTCCTACCAAAAAGTGCATTCAACTTTCAGGAGGGTGGTGCCTGAGTGAGAAGTTACACAATCGTAATGAAACAGGCCGCCCTGGGTCCTGCTTTCACTGACTTAGCATGTCAGCAACTCCCGGTGTGACTAAAATTATAAACACACAGTACACTACACTCTGACTGGCTGACTATTCCTGCCCCATAATCATGGTTTCCCCAGTGAACCCCTCATCTGAATTACTGCTTCTATAGCACCTTCCACACACCAATTTGCATTTACAATGGATAGTTTGATAAACTTCTGCTTAATGAAAGGGCAATTCATCAGGAAGCAGAGGCTGCATTGAGTTAGGATAAAATAGCAAACATGGAGGTGTAGTTCAGATTACAGATGACTGGTCCCTGCCCAAAAGGGAGGATATGTGACCTCCCCACGTGACTCCTCCCCGCCTGGGGCCCCCATGCTGGGGTGGGGAGGGGCGCTGTCCTTCCGCTGGGCCAGCTCCCCCTGGCATGTTCGGAGGCTCTCCCTAGCAGCCAGGCCTCGGAGCCACTCCTGGATGCTGCCCGGGAGTGGCTCCAGGGCTTTCTGCTTTTGAATGTTGCCTAAGCTGTACTAAGCCAGTCAGTAGCTGCCTGGCAGAGCACCTGGCTGCGACAGCAGTGGGCTGCCTCCTGCCCGGGCTTGGCTTCCAGGACAGTGGCTGAGTGAGCTGGAGCCCCCCCGACCCCTCCGGCATGCTCAGAGTCGGCTCCTGTCCCCAGACACTGAGCCTGGGCAGGGGACAGCCTGCTGCTGCCGCAGCCAGACATTCTCCCAGGCAGCTGCTGCGCTGCACCAGGCAGCGGGGCTGGAAGAGGCTCTGGCTCCCGCCCAGGCTGGCTGCTGGCAGGGCACTTGGCCCTTCGTGCACCTCCCAGGAGTGGCCTCTTTGATCTGATCAGCCTGTCTGGTGGGGTTACGCCCGAGTGCTGCAGATTGGGCCCTGTCATGTCTGTGTGATGCTCCCCAGTGGGGCGTTAGGGGAGCCGCTCTGGGGCACAAAGGTCAAGTGGAGTTTTGTTCACACCAAACTCTAGTGCAAATTCAATTGCGACACCCCCTGCTTCTCCAGAGTTAACCAAAATCCAGCTGGAGAAGGGTTTAGCCACAGCTAGAAATAAAGTTCCACTTGGAATCATCATAGCAACCCCTTCGATCCCCTGGGGTGCATCAACAGGACAGACTTGGGCCTTTAGGCACCGCCTGGAGCAAGGGCTGTGGCGTGAGCTGCACCCGTTCAGGAGTAGCTGTGGACGCCGTAGAGGCTCAATTGTCTGTCCCTGCCCATAGAGAGGGACAGTAGTTCAATGCTGGCCTAGCCCAGCAGGAAATCGAGGCAGCCCTTACGCCAGCTCAGCCGCACTGGCCCCCATACCAGCGAGAACAGAGACACGGCTGCACCCACGCCCTATCCCTGATGGAAGCAACCAGCAAACTGCACCCAGTGACTCCTGCACCCTCACACACACACACACACACCCTGCCAGCTGCCCGGGGGACTCCGACTCCTCTTTCTGCTCCTGCCCAGGTGCGCAGAGTAAGGCACAACCTAGCCCATCTTTAATTCAGCGCGTCCTCCTGGCATCGTCACCCTGGCTCCGTTTGGGACACTCATTGCTCCGTCTCACTTTACCTGGAGGGGTTCGGATTCACTGTCCCCACGATTGTTATCAACAAGCGAGGCACAAGGCCGGTCTGCAAGGGCAGGTCACAGGGGACTCTCTGTGAAAAAACAGACTTTTCATTAGCAAGAACCGGACTCTTAGCCGACATTTAAAACCACCTATATAAAAATACATAGGCAAATCCTAAATTCTCGTAACTCGATAGTAATCGGAGGAACAGAACAGGCTCCTCAGCAGACTGTTAGACACCTGGCTGTCTGACCCACATAGGAAAGCTACCCCTGAGCCCCTATCACCCCTAGCTAGCATTAAAGGGACGCTGACTGAAGACTTCCCAGTTACTGGTGCTTTACAATATAAAGGTAGCTGGGAGCTAATGACTTAAGATCTCTGTCAAGGAAACAAGTTTGTCTGGAAAGGGAATAACTGATATTTTCTAGGAAGTTTGCTTTAGAGATTGCAATAGTGGATTGTTCCTCAGGAATTAAAAAGTTCAGGGATAATTTAGATGCAAGGTGACAACAAGGAGCAGGGTGTTTTTCAGTGCTATCAGTTTCTTCCAGCAAGATCCCAGCTCTCTAACATCTCCTTACTCAGCATGAAGGACCAGGGACGCACGCTGGCACTTTCACCTCCCAGGCAGTAACTCTATCGCTCTAAAGGCCTGGGTGACAGCACTGTGGGCCTGATCCTGTAGGGGCCCGAGTACTTTCAATGCCTATGGAAGCTGGGAGGCAGGAAGGCACTTTGCACCTTCCAGGAAGGATTCTGCACCTTGCAAAATTGAGCCGCATGTGCTCCGGTTCCTAACTCATACTCGACTGCATTCTCAGTCAGTCAGGTCCAGCCTGTTCTCAGCCTATCAGACACTGCAGATTGTCTAAGAACTGGAAGCTATTCAAAAATTATATAGCTGTCACCAGTGAAGCAGTAGGTCCTCCTGGCTGAGGGGCAGATCCAAATCCAGGTCCAACTTGTGGAGTAGTAGGAGGTGCTCCAGGATACGCCCCCGGTGCCCCAGGATACACCCCCGGTACCCCAGGATACACCCCCGGTGCCCCAGGATACACCCCCGGTGCCCCAGGATACGCCCAAGGACCAGCAGGTTGATTTCCCCAGGGACCAGCAGGCCAGCCTTGATTTGGAGGAGCGTTTGGGTTTGTGTTACCAGGTCCAGATAAGGCATCAGATAGCTGGATGGAAGACAAAACATTGTCAGTATGCTGCCATTGCATCCTGCCAGCCATTGTGAGTCTGTTTTGATCCCTTACATACTTCTGTCTCTTGGTGCTTTACAGGGAGAAAAGACAGGCAGAGACCAGAACATCGAACAGCAGGGTCATTATCATTCTCTCTCTTGACCAGGAGAGGGGGGTTTGGAATGTGTTTCACGAATGACAGGATCTGGCCTCTCACTCGACAGAGCCTTGAGATCCAGAGTGGCATGGAGCGGGATTGGAGAGAGAGCCCTAGGGAGGTTAGAAAGAAGGCGACGTTGGCTTGGAGGTAAGGAGGGACAGGGATTGGACCAGCACAGGCTAGTCTGGAGTCTCTCTATATGACCCAAAGACTGTGAATGCCAAATGGCAGAGGGCACAGGGATCCCCTGGGTTCACCAAAATAACGTCATGTAAGTTCTCTAATGAAAAACCTCTGGCACACTGGTCATCATCATCGTGAGATGTATGTATGGAAAACATGAAGAGTTACACATATATGCAGCCAATTATGTTCTCTAGGCCTTGTGTTTAAAGGCAGAGCACTCAAAGGTAGTGTCCCTTGAGGGAAACTTCTCCAGACAGGAAGAGGAGACGTTTATCTCCCTGCTGGACCATTGTGTGTGTCTTACAGTAGAAGTCTATTAACACACTGAGTCAAATGCTAATGAAGAACTTGTGGAGACTTCAGAAGGAAATTAACAGGAAGAGGCAAATTGAGGAGGGACCCCAGTTTTCAGATGAATCTCAAAGATCTATTCTGTTATATTTCGGGGGGGGGGGTTGCAGAGAGATGCTCTGGCACCCTTCAATCTGTGAAGGCACGTTGCCAACAGGCTTGATCTTCTGAAAAGGGATCTCAGCCATAACAGTGGGAAAAGGACTTGGAGGAAGCTACCCTGTTGAGACAGGAAAAGTCTTGCGAGTTAAGTTTAAGCTCTAGAAAGCATGTTATAATTTTGTTTTATATGTAACCTTTTGTTTCCAATATTCTTACTTACTATCTGCTCCTTGATGATAGACTTATCCTTGTTTTCACTATCAATATATCTAAGTGCTGTGTTTTCAGCAGACTGATGATCCTGAGTTGAATCTTGTAAACTGGTGTGAGCTATTCCCTTGGGAGTAGAGGACCTGAGAGTTCTGTGAGTCTTCAGTGGATCAGGGACTGGGCACTTCAGAGGGACACTCTGAGGAGTCGGGGGTTGCTAACCTGTCCAGGGAGCACGAGGCCTGCAGAGGCCTGGAAAGCAGCTTGTGTTGCAAAAGGGCAGTGGAGTCAGGGAGCTGATCCAGAGTAGGCACAGACAAGACTCCCTCAAATTAAGGGCAGGTGGTAGCAAGGTGCCTCACAACCCTGGGAAGCATCAAGCTCTAGCAAGCTGCACTGTGTTGTGTTTAGGGTAATAAACATACAATTGAAAGCCGGAATAATGGCCATGAGCCTTGTCCCACTCCCACTGACACCAATGAGAATCTTCCCACTGAAGTCAATGAGAGTAGGGACAGTGCACACAACCCTAAATATTCATGAGCAACCAGCGATTTTGGGTGCCCAACCTGAGATGTCCAGGAAGGATTATTTCAGCACTAAGTGTACAGATTAAGAGTTGAATTTAGTTTTGAGGCGTTCTATACAGTTTAGAAAAGATGAGAAATTCTAGCTTCCACACAAAAACTGTACACTTCAGTACAAGGCAATATCGTTTATAATGCTCAAAGATTGTGAATTTTGTTTAAAAAGTCAAGACTTACAGAAAAACCGTCTGCCATTTTCCTGAAACAAAGACAAAGGAGACAGTTAATACTCATTTTTCCCACATTCCATCTACAAGATACAGATCTTAGCATTCCACTTGTAAAAGTCACACGGGTTTATATTTAATATGTGCTGAAGAACATATCCCCTATGTCTTGCTTGCCAACTTTTCACCTCAAAGTATTGCTTCTTCCTGAGTGAATGTCTTTTAACTACACCAAGGACTAATGACATTTATATGAAACATTGTTATCTAAATATTAAGCGGGAAGATATCAGTACCATACTAGATGTTACACTGCGGGTACTTGGACGTTTAAAATTAGTGCCTCCTTACTTAGATGATGTTATTCTCTATATTAACTCCGAGGGTTGAGACCTTGATGGGAAGTAGACCAATAATCGCTGGAATCTTCAGTGCTCAAGGACTGCAAATTAAATGGATAGTTGCTACATTCTGAGATATGCATGCAAGGGCCATTATCTTGGCAAAGGCTTTGCTGTAAGGGACTTGAATCAACACAGTTATCTTTCCTGGATAGATGGACACCAATCTGAAGTGTATCATCTGTGAGGGCTTAAAATCCAGTTAAGGAAATACTGTTTAATCACACAGCAGTCATGTACAGCAGCTTATTCAGTTATACAAGTCCTGATTCAGCACATCCTTAAACACCAGAGTAATCCCAATCATCTCAAAATTAAGGAGATGTATATTGCTGAATCAGGGCCACAGTGAGAGAACAAGCATGGCTGAATTTCTGTCTTTCCAACAGAAGTGAGTCCTTTTAATTAATGGAGGACTTGTGGCACCTTAGAGACTAACAAATTTATTTGAGCATAAGCTTTTGTGGGCTTCAGCTCACTTCATCACGAAAGCTTATGCTCAAATAAATTTGTTAGTCTCTAAGGTGCCACAAGAACTCCTTTTTCTTTTTGTGAATACAGACTAACACATCTGCTACTCTGAAACCTTTTAATTAATGGATCTCTCAGATAGACAGTATGAAAAAGATCTGACAGGCCGTAATATCTGTGTTTCTTTGGCTGTCATTTTCCAGATAACTATAAATTTGCACTTGAGATGATTTTTTTACTGACAGTTTCTTACTGAATCTTTGTTAGGTAACAAGATTTCAGGCTTTCCACAAACTGTGTTCTGATTTATTTATTTATTTTTGAATGGCTACCAGTTCTGACAAGTGTAAAGTCAGTTCCAATATCCTAGACACCAAATTTGTGACATTGGTGTAGGGTGACCAGATGTCCCGATTTTATAGGAACAGTCCTGATTTTGGGGTCTTTTTTTTAATATAGGCTCCTATTACCCCCCACAACCTGTCCCGATTTTTCACACTTGCTGTCTGGCCACCCTACATTTGAATCCAGAGTAACTCCTCTGAAGTTAATGAAGTTATTCTGGCTCTACATCAGCGTTACAGAAATCAGAATCTGGCCCTGCGCAGTGCATAAGAAGCAAAAGATAAAGCTACACTTAGAGTAGTCAGCTTTAAATTCTCCTTTCTGTCAAATACTTTTCATCACAATGTTTTCCTCTGGCCATCTCAGTTGGAAATAGATTTGTATCAGTAAGTGATAACACACAGTTATAGTTACAGACATGACTATATGGATGGAGCTTTGATGCTATTTATTCAGTCTGTAAATAAGGACCACAAAAAGTTTGTTATCTTTGCAAATCAAGACTTCTGTCAAATTGAAAACTCAATAGGAAGAAAGAAAAGAGAAGTCCCACCAATTCAGTTCTTCTTGCTTCCAGGAATGAAGATTTTGCAACCAGAGATTTGCTAGCACTCTAGTTATTATTTCTATAGTGCTACAGGAATGCAGAACCATTTACAGTCACATAGCAAGACAAAGTCTCTGCCTGAAGGAATTGCAAGTGTCTGATTTAGACCAATACAGACAAGTAAGGTGCAGGAGCCGGAGCAAACAGTGCGTGAAAGGAATTCAGCGTAGTGCATTAGGCAGAACAGAACGCAGCCCGCTCCAGCTGTGAGCTGCAGAAGATGGTTTGTGTTAGTGAAGTGGGCAGACCTGCCCCAGACACACAGCAGCCTTGTGCAATAAGAAGGTGCCGTTTTATTTCGTTCTTTCCCCTGAAAGCTGTATTTTAAGTCGCACAACGGAACAGCTTGTTTCAATTGTTCAGATGCATAACAAGTTTTCATATCCATTCGTCATGTGAGTGGTTGCGACTCTTATCCTAGGAGACAAGTACAAAACCCAGAGACTGTTCACCTCCCATCCCCCACCATAAAGGATATTTCGAAATACTTTAAAAAAAAAAAAAAAAAAAAGGGCAGCCCAAAGTTTTTGGAGCAAAACCCACAAACTACGTAATGGATTTAAAAAAAAAAATTAAGTTCAGGGATATCTCCATAGTAACCTCTCTTGGAAAAAACACTTGGCTGATTTGTGTAGCCTTCAGCTAAGGCGTGGCACAAATATGAGTCAGAACTTCACCATTTTGATCAACTGCTCTCAGATGGAGTAGGATTCTCCTTCCATTAATAATAAAGAAAGTTTGGTTATGGCATACGACTAGCTTATCTCAGCGTGTCAGATAATGCTGACAAGTGATAAAATTCCCAGCTTGATCTTGCGCTTTTCATCAAAAGTGCTTTACAAAGAAGGCATCATTATCCCCATTTTACAGACGGGGACACTGAGGCACAGAGCCGTGAAGTGACTTGCCCAAAGTCACCCGGCAGGACAGTGGCAGAGCCAGGAATAAACTTAGGTCCTTTGAGTCCCAGACCAGTGTTCTAGCCATTCGGTTATACTACCTCTCTAGCAGTATACTAGCTGAAAAACTCCCACTGACTTCAGAGAGAGCAGGGTCGACCCCTAGGTTGTTAATAGAGCATCAGTCATCATTGTACATCCCTGCCACTCAAAACTGCACCTGCTTTTTAGATGAACAATTCTATCA